>NC_046658.1:117195753-117209415 GCF_010883055.1 Belonocnema kinseyi
TGGGTAGTGGTGTTTCCTATATTTGTAGGGGGGTGGGGGTGGCTGGGGGGTGGAGGGTAGTCCGTTTAGCGTGCAATCAACTCGGGATACTTATAAGATACTGCCATGATTTTTTCAGATTTTTTGGTCCAAAAATAAATTAGGCCAAAAACCGGCCTTACCGCCCCTCCCCCTTTCAATTAATTTCAATAATTGGAAGAGATTGAAAGCTTTTAAGGTCATTTTATATATTGCATGGAATTTCTAAAAGTTTGAAAAAAATGTAATAAATTTCCAAAGATTTAGAGGGTTTGAAATATCCTACGAATATATTGATAGATATATGATAATAGATGAATAGATTTCCATAACTTGAAGTATTCCATGGGATTTTGAAGGTTTTAGAGTATTTTCAAAAATTCCAAGAAACGTTTAAGATCTTTCAAAAGTTTTAATAGATCTCAAAGATTTCGAAATGTTTCAAATATTTTTAGGTATTTTAAAAGCATCTAAGGAATTTTCAATTGATTTAAATAATTTGCAGGGATTTAAAAGCATTGTAAAGATTTTAAGGTAATTTTAAAACTTTGACCGAATTTTTAAGCGTTTGAAAATATTGTAAGGGATTTAAAAATGTTTAGGGTTTTTTTTAATTAATGTTTTAAGGAATTGTCAAGAGCTTTAAAAAGTTTTTGAGGGATTTGAAATTTTTTTAATGAATTAAAAATATTTTAGGGTATTTTAAAAGATTCCTCAGGATTTTCACTCAATTTCCGTAATTTAATAGGACTGCAAAGGATTTTAAGAACTTTAACCGTATTTTCTATAGCATTTCAAAGATTTTAAGAGGTTTTCAAATACTTTTTCTATTAATTTTAGTTTATTTGGAATTCACTCTGAGTTCTTATTAATTCACATTAGTCAGATTCAGTCTCTTTTGGGTCAATTTAAGCTATTAAAAATGAAAAATTTTTACACTTGTATTTCAAATGTTTTTATTAAATTTATTAAAAAATTGATACTAAAAATATTATAACATTAGAATTTTGGTCTTTAGATTTCTATTAGAGCTGATTATTGATTTTAAGGAAACTCCGATAAAAAGGAACTTCTCTTGCTGAAAAGGAACCCAAAATGATAAATTCTTCCAAAGGACTCATTTTCTGCTTCGAATCATTTTGAAAATTGTACAAGTTAATGTTGCACCTTTTAGTAATACAGATCAAATAATTTTACACTGGGAAAAATTGAATAAGGAAATTAAAATGATACAGATTATTCATCTTTGCAAGGAAGATAATGCACATGAGATGTGACAAATTGTCAGGATATGTTGAAAATTTTTCCTTGAGCCCCAACATTACCGAACCCGTATTTTTTTCTGTCTCATAAGCTTTCTAGTGGATTAAAAAAAAATCTTTTTATATTTTACTTTTTTCCATTTTTAGCAATTTAATCTATCAATTGAAGGGTGTTCAACTTTACCCACATGTTCGAAATTACACCGTTTGACGCTATCTATTTTTTTTATAAAAGGATGTGAAACGTGTTCAAAGTTTTTAGATTTCCCTAGATTAACTTCTCAACAAATTCGTTTAATCATAAATGGTGTTGAGGAGTGAATGTAAGGATAGTGGCTTAATACGAAGTATAAATCTCATCAGGGTCGATGCCCGAGAGAAATTCTGGCATAGAGTCTTATTTCTGATAAAGAGGAAGAGGTTTCTAGCGTTTCTGTTCGTGTTGCCATTAGTGGCTGGATGTGTACGACCTGATAAATAAACACGTACGATTGCAGCTATGCAGGACACACGTGCTATTGTGATTCGAATACCAATTAGGCAGATAATTACTTGGAGTGCCAGGCAAATAAAGTGGAAGCGAATATTTAAGCCGTCTAATGGGATGGGCCAATGCAAAAATGCCGTCAGAGTATTCTGGAGAAAAGGAGAATTCGATCGTTTAGGCGACATAGAAGAGATTAGCGAAGGCATACCAGTATGAGACATCTGCTAAAAAATAACTCGAATTCAAAAAATATGCCCGAAAAGATACAATTGAAAAGTGGCAGTACGGGAAGAGATAACCGACAGAATGATAACTTTTTAAACGAGCGAAAAAGCATGATGTAAAATCGAAATCACTATTTAAAGATAAAGCAAGAGTCTACTCTCGACCCCAAGTGTTGGTAGATTCAGAAAAAAAGTTCGATCAAAGAAATTTATTCATGCTCGAGGAAATGGATATAGAAGTTGAGAATCTGAAAGTGACACTAATCTAAAATTTTAATTGGCTTGACTGCGGATTGCGATAAAAAATTCAATCTTCAGTATGATGTGAAATAGTTAGCCAATTCCCAGAAATCGACTGATAATTTTGAGTTTAAAATTACATAGGTTTTCAAAACCAGCTTTGGATAGAGATTAAAAAAGAAATTTTCAATTCTTTGCAAAAATAAAAACTTAGTTCCGAGATATGGAAATAATTATAAGAAATGTATTAGAGAAATCATGTCCATAAGCATACTATTATCCTGACATTTAACACGGAATTTCCTAAAATAATTATAATTCTAACAGTTTCGTCATACAATTTTAGTAAAGAAATATAATTTTGAATTTATGACAGGGACGAAATCTTAGAAAAGAATTATAATCTTGTGTTGAAACAGATAATTTTTGACATGTAACAGAAAATGATAAAAAGGCAATGTATAGAAACAGTCCCTTTTTTTAAGTCAGAAATCGTCAGATTTTAAAACTTCTTTCGGAAATAAATGTAATTTTGAATTGGAACAGTGAATTTCCGTAAGTAATTATAATTTTCTCTAGGGAAATTGGTATTTCCGTAAAAAAATGTATTTAAAATTTAGGACATGGAATTTATGTTAAGAATTATTATTTGACTTGGAACACGGCTTTTTGACATGGACCTAGTTTTTTGAAAAATAATTTTAATTCTGATCTATAAGAAGGGTACTTGAAAAAATCGCTGTTCAAATTCAGAATTAAAATTCTTTTTTAAATTTCCCTGTTCAAAATTACAAAACTATAAAATCTTTTGAACTCTTAAATAGACCCTGAAAATCTAAAATAGAACGGGAAAACCCCGGGAAATGACCGTGAATTTAAAATTAGCTGTGAGGTAGACACCCTGAGTAAAGTTTCCAAAACTCTACAAAATTGTTTTAAAATATGTGATAATCAATTTTAAAATTTTTTCTTTCTTAAAATTCTACAGTTGAAACCTTTTTTTATTTAAGGTTTCCAATTAGGAATTCCTCAAATTTGGGTGCACATTGCTTAAAAGAAAATATTTCACTGTTTAAGGTTTCGGGATACAAAAGTTTCAAATTTCCAAAGTTCAGTTAAACGTTAAAAACAAGATCTTAAACTTTGTTCTGATTAATTTTGTTTGTAAGTGGCTGTTTCATTTTTGAAATTTTTATTTAGGCAAAATGTTAATTTTTTAAGGCAATCAATTGACCTTTTTAAAATTGTTATCACTTTTAAACAGTGTCTTAAAAATGCTTTTTAATTATTCATATAAATTTCAAATAATTTTATTTGAATCAAAAAAACAAGATTATAAAACAATTTAAAAATGATTTGAAAGCATAATGGCAAAATTATGTGCGACTTAGCTTTATTGCCAGTGTAACGAAATGGAGCGGAACGTTATTATTAGCGTTATTAATTTTATTCCATTCGCAATAAATTTAAATTGCAACACAGTTTTGACATTATCTTTCTATAACAACTTACAGGTTTCGAGCATTCTGCAACTAAAATTAGTTAGAAATATTATTCTATTATTTACTTACTATTATTTACTTCTAATCGCAGAAAAATTCAAGTTTTCATTATTTTAATGATTTTGGTCAATTTATGAAAGGGATTTAAACTTTACCTACAGTCTCGGATTTGTCATATTATCTGAGTTTACTCTAATTAAATCATAATTTGGTTGAGAATGTAGCTACTCTGTTGAAAATAAATTTTTTAAATTAAAAATTTAACTATTCCAGTAAAAAATTGAACTATTTTGCTGAAAATAATTTTTTTTAAGAATTAGATTTTTAACAGAAAACTTAACCATTATATTTTTGTTTGAAAATATATATTTTTTTGAATGAAAATTCGACTATTTGTTGAAAAATTTATAGTTTTAATTTGGAAATTAAACTAGTTGTTTAAAAATGTATCTACTTTGTGAAAAATTCGCCTTTTTGTAGAAAATTCATCTTCTTGGTTAAATATCAATCTTTTTGGTGTGAAGTTCAAGTATTCAGGTTAAATATTTATCATTTTGACTTACTCCAATTGAATAGTTCATAGTTTCAGCTGGGAATTCATCTGTTCGGTTAAACATTAATTTTTTTTACTTAATGTCTAATTATTCAAGTTTTAGTTAACAAATTATTTTTTTAGTAAAAATTAATTTTCTGTTGAAAATTAAACAATTGAAGTTGAGGATTCATTGTTTTTAGTTAAAAACTCATTTTTTGGTTAAAAAATCAACTATTCCAGTAGAAGGCTTACCATTTTAGTTCAAAATTTATCACTTTGGTTGAAAATTGAACTATTTTGTAGAAAATCTGTTATTTTTTGTTGAAAATTAATTTTTTAAACTAAAAGTATAACTATTCCATTTTTGGTTAAAGATTGATATTCCTTAGTACAAAATTTGAATATTTGTTTTCTAATTCATTGCTCTGTTATGTTAAAAGATGTTTAGAATGAACGTCATGAATTAAAATAAATACTTGCATTTAGAGGCAAGTATGAATGCATTACTTTTAGTTGACCGGGAAAAATGGAACAAGTTGACCGGGTCAAACCGGGAAATGACCGGGAATTTGAAATCCTCCACCAAATCACCACCCTGCAAATGTTGCAAGTAATCGGTGCAGCAGGGTAAACGCGAGGTGGGTTGCACCAAACTGAGGTAAACTTTCCGTAATGAATCGCACATATCTTCAACTGACAACCCAGTTTTGGCTGTGCTATTTATTTAATCTCTGCATTGTTTATATGGCTGTCACCAGGAAACTTATTCCTTATAGTATAAATATTGTATATCGGGTATTTTTTTGTAACCGTTTGATAATGGCTTTTATCCAGTGAAGCTTCTCTTCTTTCCGAGAGTAGGAAGATGATATCGCAGAATAGAACACTCGATTAATTATTTCCTAGTTCGGGTGTCTTTGTCGAAGGATCATGTGACTATTATGGCGTCGGCTTTGGCAGAGGAACGTTAATGAATCTAAGGACATTAACAAAGGTCGAGTGGGAGGTTCGATACTCGATGGTGTCAAGTGTCTGCATCCAAACTCGACAGTCGCAACACTGTCTGTACTCAGGCAAGATTTTCGGCAGTTTTCCTCTCCCCTCGCCAAACTCCCAGGCAAATGCAAGTACTTGTAATAAAGTCAGATGCAAAAGCTTGTAAAATTTGCAGTGCTATGGAACTTAAATGTTCTAGCCATTCCATAACAATAATAATAACAATAATAATGAAGTAGATCGAGAATGAGGATAATTTCCAATTGCAAAGGAGTCACTCAAAAAATCTTTGATCCACGAAGAAAAAGTCGTTGCTCAGAGAAGAATGAAGATTTCAGAACTGTTCGATGAATTCGTCAAATACTTCCCGCTTTGGAGTTTCCTGATTAAAAATAGCGCTACGCGTGCTTTGACTTGTTGCCAGACGCTCGTAAGTATTGGAATTTAAATTAAAAATTCTTCAAGTATCGCCTGCAAAAAAATTCGACGATATTCATTTCAGGCTTGTTGCTTGGTAGGATAATTTGTGCACTTCTCGAGAATTACAGGACCGTTCAAATTGGATGCAGTCGACTTTAAATAATTTGACTTTTATCGTTCATTCTAATTGGAAAAATGTATTTCAAATATGACTTATTGAACACAAGAATTTAATTTTTGTCTCCTGAAAAATGTAAGTTCTTTCCATTTCTATTATATTATAAAGTTCCAAATTTCACATTTTTATAAAATATTATTGGTTCGAAAATTCATTGTTTTTTATTGACACTAGAATCATTAATCGCGTTCTGTGTACGTGTGTAGTTTTCCGATTTCTGAGGGAAAATAATTTGTAATGCAAATAAAAGTTTTAGATAAGAATTTATTTTAACAGTTTTTAAACACCTTAATTCGGTCTACAATTAGATTTTGAGACCTGAGAAGAAGGAAATAAGTATCATCAGTTTACTTTTGAAGTTATATAAATTTAATTTTCTTAAGCTTCTTGAGGAAATACAGAAATATTTTTAAATATTCTCTTATAATCTTTATTTTCTTTTACATCGAATTATTTAGAATTTTTTCAAAACTTCTAAAGTTTGGTACTATATTTTGAAATGATTCCGATTTCTTCTTAAAATTTTTAAACAATTTTGCAAAGTAGACAAAAATTGCCTTAAGATCTAACAGATTTTTAAAGAATTTTAGAAATCTATTGAAATGTTTCCAAGTCTTTCTAGATATTCTTAAAATTAATTCTGTTTTAATAAATAATCATTTTAAGTTTCCATATGAATCTGAAGAAAATTGGGTCATTCACGTAAAATCTTTAAGCTTTTTTTCAAAATATTTAAAAATCTACATTTTGCTTTAATCATTTTAAAATCTTCTGCATTGTTTTTTGAAGTTTTCGGAAAGCATTTTAATTGTATACAATTTTCTCTTAAAGGCTATTTATGAATATAAAAAATCATTTTTAATTTTTCCAGGAATCCTAGATATTTTTTTATTTCTCTTAAAGCCGTTTAAAATTCTTTAAAAGCTTCTTTTTTCGAAATCTGAAGTCCACATTTTGTTTTAAATATTCTAAAAACTTAACATTCAAAACATTTTCAAACCTTTTCCATCTAAAATTTTTAGATATCTTCTGAAGCAATTCAGTTTTCATAACAAAATTTAAAATACTGACAAATAAAAAGAATTATTTTAAACTCTTCTAGATTCTTTTTTGATATATTTTTGGATCTTCAAAATTAAAATTAATCTTCAGAAATAAAACTTCAAAAGTTTTACTTGTACCGACAATGTATGGACTTTATAAATTTAGATATTCGAGTTTGTTCACAATTCCATTTCTCTCATCTCTTTAAAAGTGTGAAATAATAGACAAATTATAATGTATCGGGAAAATATAGAAAACTTCAGAAATAAATTGTATCGTGAAATAAAAGTACTCATATCGAAAATTTGATTTAAAAAAATGATGATGCACAAAATTCTTAATCTTTATGAATAGGTAAACCAACTTAAAACATCCACTAAATGTCATATTCACATAGTGTCGCAACCAATCAGTTTTTCTACCATGAATCCGAAAAGTCGTGATTACAACTTTTTAAAGAAAAGGATGAACAATGATAAATATAAAATTATGTTTTATTTGGACTTTTTTAGTTTTGATTACCATACAAATTTGTGTAATTAAAATATTTCAATTTAAAATGCTAACTAGACTGAAAATGGATATATCTTAGGGAAATTAATTTTGGGATATACTGCTAAGAAGTGTTTCATTCTCTTTATGCAAAACGTCTATATAGTGGTCTTTATTCTCGAGTGTTGCTTCTAATTTCTTCCTCTCCTTCTAATTCGACGAGTTGACATTCGCAGGCATTTCGCAAATCCCTCTTCGCGACTTTGCAACTTATCTCCTCTCGCATTGCAATGATAATTTCAGAGTTATCCCTCGAGTTGTTCTCGAATACGAATGGTTAAGGGGTAATGAAGATTAAGGGAACTCTGAGCAAGCGAGAAGAGAAGGTGCGTTCTTGAGTCCTTACCCCTTCGTCTTTACTTCCGTTGCCTTTTCTTTTGCACGCTTCACCTTCGTTGCCCTCTCTTGCCTTCTCCTTTGCAAGCTTCGCCCTCACGGTCGTTGCCTTTTCTTGCCTTCTCATTTGCACGCTTCGCCTTCACCTTCGTCGCCTTCTCTTGCTTTCCTTCTCTTTTACACGAGTCTGCCAAGTAACAAGCAGAATTTCGCCAGACGTCGGATGCGAACGTCGACCTGTCTTTTCAAGCTTTTGCAAATCGTTTCAAACTTACCCTGCTGAAGAGTAAGCAGGGCCACGAAGCCTATTTCCCACAGACTGCTGTCTGGTAATTTCTTTTGAAGTATAAGACTCAAAAAAATCTGGAAATCACAAAGTCAAAAGCTTTTACTTGCATCAAATAATTTAATTGAATATGATTCAGAAAGAATTCAGAGTGGCCGCTGAACCGGAAAATGACCGGAGAATTTGTTGAGAAACTGGGAAAAAAGAAAAGAAATAGAAGTGAATTAATTTTCCAGGATTGCTGTGCGTCAAAGAATTGTAGAAGGTACTCTTTTTGGTGAAAAATTCAACTACTTAATTTAAAGTGGAACTTCATTATTAAAAATTAATTTCTTTTATTTGATAATTCAGCAAGACTATTTCGTGGAGTTGAAAATTTATTTTTTAAACATAAAATATGACTTCCCTTTTTGTTTTGAAATTTATCTTTTTTAGTTAAAAATTCATTTATTTTGTTAAAAACTTCTCTTTTAGTTAAAAATTTATTTTTTGAAAGATTTTGGAAAATGCGTCTTTTGGATTTTAAACTTTGCACTTTGAAGCTTTGTTTAAAAATTGATTTGTTCTAACTGAAAATTTAATTCTTCTATTTTGGGTTCAAGTGATCAAAATAAATTGTTTATAAAAAATGAGAAATAAACCTTTTTTGACGTTAATATTATTGATCTCCTAGAATATAGTTTTTTCTATACTTAAAAGAAAAATTAAGAACGGCCCGGCTAAATGAAAAATTGGTCAGGGAAAAGTCACGGAAATTTTAAATTAGGATTTTCTAGCAATCCTGTTTTTTTTTTTTAGAAATTTCATTAATTTTTAGTTTTAGGAGAAAAACTTATCCAATCTTATCTGCTTTGAACAAACTTTTACTTAAAAGATCAGGATAAAGTTTGTGCCTTGGTAATTATGTTTTAAAGATACCTCCTGAGTATTTTTAATCAATATGAAAAAAATCGTTCGTGTTTTAAATTAAATTTTTTTATATTAACCGTTTTACATTTAATAAGGGGCCTAGCATAGAATGTGTAGAAAAAGCCTCTCAGTGAAATTGGCTTATTAGGATTTTTGATAAGCATCACGTGAAGCATCATAAACCCGAACTTTCAACCAATTTAACCGAAATGTCTTTTCCCTACATTTTTAAGGGAGTCCTATGAAATTTAATAATTCATTAGTTGAAATTGCAGCAAATAAATTATTTACGAATTTAATTATTAAAAATTCGATGGCTTAAAATTGAAAAACTTACTAGATAAAAAGTGTTCCAATTCAAACAATTTTTAGTTTGGAAAATTCAGTATTTTTTGCTTGAAATTCAAATAATTCTTTGTAAAATTAAAATAATTAAACCGTTTTACTACTTGATTCATAATAAATTCTCTCTATCTAAAATCGAATAGATTAATTGTAAAATTGAATTTTTGAGAATTAGTCAATCCCTATTCTAATATTTCTACACTCATAAGCATTTTTACTGTAAATATAACAAGAATCTTCATCTTGTGTAATTTCAATAAACAGAATAAAAATAAATTACAAATTAAAGCGCTTCAGTTTGGATAGTTTCGATTTGAAGCATTAAAAATTGTCTGGTTTAAAAGTTATACCAGGCATTTCAATTAGGAATTTCCAATTTCCAATTAAAAGCGCTAATAGTTCAATAAGTAAACTGAAAATTTTGAAATTATAATGATTTTAGTTTAAAAATTTATTAATTGAAATTCCTGAACAGCGTATAATTTTCGAATTGAATGTCTTTATAGTTGAAAAGTTTCATTTATTATATTTTAATATGTCGAAATTTTACTGCTCTAAATGTAAAAAAAATGTATTTTAAAGACTTCAAATTAAATAATGTTTAGAATATGGTAAAGCTGTAAAAGAGTGATAAATAATTTATAATTAATTCTAAAGAATTAAATTTTATATGCAAACGTTAAACATATAATTGAAATTCATTCTACAAATTGTCAGTTATAATAAATGACTATAAATTTGAAATGATCAGAACGCGATATTTTTAACTCGTTTCCAGAGCGAATTGAAACATTAAACAAGTGAATTATTACACGAAAATTCATTTTATACACTTTCCCGAGAGCATTAAATTAAAAAACACTCAGAAACTGTAATGCATTTATAGCCCTAAATCGTGATATAAAGTATTTTATACACATTGATTTATGTATGGAGATATATAATATCCAGCAACCAATGACTCGAATCGTAAATCTAGATTTTGAAATAGTTTGCAGATCCCTATTTCCGGTTGTGAAAATGATGTCAACTAAATTTTGTGGAAAATTCACGTTTCGTGATCGTAAAACGATTTGGTTCATGTTCAGCTCGCTTGCTCTTTCCAGGTGACACTCCTGGAGCAACGGCGCCGTGAAAATAAAGATGTTTGTTAGTAGCACGTGCAAGTTATTCCCGAAAAAGAGAGTACTTCATTCGGGCTCTCTCAAGAAATGAGAGGCGAATTCGTATTCCGACTTTTCGAGACTTTCTCTGCCGGGCACAATGGCGCAACTTGAAAAGTGGTACGAAGAAACTGCATTGGTGAAGTGCTCGTTGGTGGAAGACACTTTTGGGAGAAGCAACGAGAAGATCGTGGTACCTAAGAAAAGGCATTCTGTCTGGTGAACAATGCTATTCTTGGGTTGTAAAAAGAGAGTGAAGTAAAGGGGGATGTAAAGGAAGAAGAAAGAAGAAAGGCGAAAAGCGACATAAGGAGAAAGGATCTTAAGAAAGGATCTTGAGAAAGGATCTTGAGAAAGGAAAAACGGTTGGAGACGCGTGAAATAGAAACTCCTTTTAGGTATAAGAAGCCGAGTAAAAACGAGATCTGCCTTTCTCTGCTTCCTTTTCTTCAAATCTCTTGTTTTTCGTATTTCCTCTTTTTCTCCTCATTTCTTCTTTGCGGCCTTCGCCCTATTTTGGTCATATGTTTTGATTTTAAATTTACACCAGAAATTTATGATAAAAAGGCTATTTACATATCTGCTTGACTAAGCGTTGGCCTGTACTACTGAAAATTACCCATCAAGGCTTTTCATAGAAATATCCATTTAAAGTAGTGCAAATGAAATAATAGTCGCGCAATTGTTGGAGATGGTTTCAGGTAGAAATGTGAAGTTCCAATTATAAAAAGGAACTAAACAATGTTTATTGATATTGGAAAATAACGATGTTGAAATAGTTTGAATTTTAAAGTTTATATTTTTAATTTGTATTCAGCGATCTAAGAAAAGACCCAACTATGCGTTGACCCCACACTACTGAAAATGTACCCATCAAGGCTTTCCATAGGAATAGACATTTTCGGTAGTAAAATTCAACGAATTGTCACTCAATTGTGGAAGATGTTTTCAGGTAGAAATGTGAAGTAATTCCAATTATAAAAACAAACTAAATAATGTTTATAGATATATAAAAATAGCGATATTGAGAATACTTTTAATATATCATTTTGCAATATTGGCAAGTGTACAGAATTTTAAATGCATACCTCTATATGGAGATTATCTAATTTTAGATGCCTAGAAATTGAACACAATCAACTAAAAGAATGTGTAATTCTCAATTTAAAAAATTTTTAAATCTGGAATTTTTGAAGATTAGGATCTTCAGTTTTGAAATTCTTTGTCGAATACTTGAAATTGCTAAAAACAAACGCGCGCGATTATTTGTTTGCTGTCTTACAGAATTTTAAAATTAAAACGTAAAATTAATCTTAATATTGATACACTACATTTTATTTTATAGTATCTATTACATAGATATTTCCGGAGAAATCTCCCTGCTTAACCTACAGTTCTACAAAATATTTTAATCTTCTTCGAAGTTTAATCATCTTTTCTAAAAACACCGATTTTCTGTGTGAAAGGCCAATATCACCTTAATTATTAAAAAATTTTAATCTTCTTGAAAATGTTTAAAATACAATTTTTGTAAATTAAAAATATCAATTTACGACAAAAAACCGTAAATAATAAAAAAATTATTAAAACTTTCTGAATCTTCTTCAAATTGTAGTTATTATAGTATGGAAACGCAAATTTTCGATATTAAACAAGATAACTAAAAATTTCTCAAAAGTATGAATCTTTTTTTCATTATTTTTGATAAACATATCAATTTTCCATACAAAAAACACGCCAACATAACCTAGAGGTTTTGGAAAATTGTAAATATTGTTTGAAATTTAATAATTTTTTTTTAAATGCCAATAAAAAACATTAACATAACATGAGAGAACGTTGTTTAGAATTTCAAATCTCCCTTTTTTATCTAACGAGTTTTAACTATGAAATTTGTATAAAGTAAATAAAAATCAAGTATTCAACGATTAAATTTGAGATTAAAAAAATAATTCTGAATTCGAAATATAATCATTTTTATTTTTAAATATTAATTCTCTATGTAAAATGAAAAAGTAACATAAAACAGTTCAAAAATTGTGCACCTCTAAGATCTTATGATTTTTGTTTAAAAATATCGATATCAGGTAGAAAAACGGTAACAAAACTGAAAAAGCGTAATCTATGAAAAAATGTTTATCTTCAAAATCTAATAAATCTTGTATAAAAATATCAATTTTGGGTTTAAAATGCTAACATAACGTACAATTATTAAAAAAATTTAATCTTGCTGATATTTTAGTTAAAAAATACTAATGTCCGATGAAAAAAAACTAGCAAAATCTAAAAATGTTAAAAATTGAAGTAGTAAATGCCACTTTTGGACGTCGTTGAGTTTTCTTCAAAAATAAAAACTTTTTTGCTCTTATTTCAGTAAGAAATTAAGTTTTTAAAGCTTCTTACCCTAAAGTTTAGGATTTAAATGTATTCAAATATTAGAAAATTCTAAATAATTCAAGGTATATGAATGAAGCATACTAAAATATTTTATTTTTTAACAATTTAACAATAATTATAAAGTTTTTACGATTTTTTAACAATAGAAGATATTATATAATTTAAAAATACTGTAGTATATTGTTTATTAAAATTTGTTTGCAAAATAAATTTATATGTGTTTCATATGATTTTCTTAACCATTGATATGCTTCTTTATTTATAATAGCAGGAAAAGCTGAGAGGTTCTTAGTCCATGATTTACTCATCGGTTTTAAATTGTTTCTCTAAAAAGGTTCTTTGTGTATCCTGTAAAATTAAATTGATTAAATTTAGCACTCATTAGCTTTCAATGCTTCAATTAACTCCAATTTTTCTTTAAAACTTTATGATTATACATTGAAATTATTTTTTATTCAAACACTAATTTTCAGCGAAAAGATCTAATATAAAATATGTATAATATTTACAATAATTTATTGGATAATTTGAAGGTCTTAATTTAACAAAACATGAATATTTAAACATTTGGTCTTCATGATTAGAAACTGCCAAACTCGGTATTTAAAAAGGAAACAAAAATACATGTCTTAAATTGTGAAAACATTTTAAACTTCACAACATATCCTTTTATTATTACACCATTAAGCCATTTCCCTTTCGGGGTAGGCGTGACTCACTCGGCAGGGGAAAGGAGTAGTGTGTGGATGGGATAGAGATTTTTCAGAT
>NC_046658.1:117209515-117219117 GCF_010883055.1 Belonocnema kinseyi
TCTTATGTCTCTTCTAAGTAGGGTCTCATTCACACATTCTAACCATTCTTTCCGCGGTCTACCTCTGGGAACGTTGCCATTTACTTTACCTTGATACACTTGATTCGTTAGTCGTTCATTTGGCATTCTCTCAGCATGTCCGAACTATCTTAACCGATTTCTTTCCCATGTGTCTACTAGCGTCTCTTCTGCACCACATTCTTTTAGAATTATCTCGTTACTTACTTTGTCCATGGTTTGTGAAAATACACTTTGAAAAGTTTCTTCAGCAATTTTGTACCAAAACCTAAGATTTTAGGTGCTTTTTATTGAGAATGGCTCGATTCATCAATTTGGAAGGCTTCAGTCGTAAAATGTATAATCGTAAAATGACCACGGAGAAAAAGGTATCGCACAATGATGTCGCAGAACCTCTATATCGCAAGAAAGCGCAATATGATAACGTACAATCAGGTCCCGGAGCTTTGTACGATATTATAATGCGCTAATATCACAGAAAAAAATGGTTACATTTTTTCGCTGTCGTGTGCTACGGCGTCCTTAGCAGTTCGTCCTTAGCAGTTCCAGCTATAAATCGGGACACCAGATTTAAAACAATCACAGAAAAATTACAAATTTGCTGCAGGTAAGACCTGCAACTGTTAGTGATTAAACATATTTCGACGAAAGTTTCACTGAGGTTAGGAAAATAAGTCTGAACTCGTCGACTGCGTCGCGCTGAAGTGAGCAAATTTCGGTAAAACATGTAGAATCAACAAAAGAAAACACACAAAAAATTTGTTCTTACTGATATGTTTCCTCCGAAATAAATCACGCAAAATGTAGCTGACGGATGGGAATCCCCTTTTCTTACATTATAGATTGTACAATTATGCGGTATATATGATGTAAAAACTTGCAATGTACAATATCATGATTCTGCAATGTACTGAACTTGCAATGTACAATATCATGATTCTTATAATGCGATAATTACGATTTATAACGCAGAAGTCACGATAAATATTGTAATTTATGCGATATAGTTTTCTCAGTGACCAAGAAAAAGTCTGAACAACCGAAAAGCACCAAGAATTTGTGCATTTTCCTTAATTAAATGACTAGGAAGTCCAGCTCTTTTCTCCGATATAAAAGTTCCTTATTTTCTTCAAGTTTGTCCTTATCTCCAGGATTTTTCTATTTGTCTACTCTAAGGCATTCCCATCTTGTATCTGCACCCAGAATCATTAGGACAACATGGGAAAGTGCATACATATATATACATCACGTGGAATGCTGAACCATCAACGTGTCCTGTCCCCTAACACCCCTTCACTTTCCTTATCCACCCTACCAACCTCCTCTCGTTCTCCTTAAATGCACGTTGGCAAATGGTTAGAATGGTTAGATCTATCAAAGTGACTCTTACTGCACGTTGTTCCGGCTGACGATATCTTTCTTATTCTACTTGCTCCAGCCAATCCAGAGCATCATTAAGAAACCTACTTCTCATCTTTAGAAAAAGCACTCCTCTAAAAAGTACAATCTCCTATGAGCAAAATATATAACCTTACAAATCTAGAATTAGGAAAGATTACATATTTTTTAGATCTATTAGTTTTTTACTGCAAGGAAAGAAAATTTTTAAGGAAAATCATAATTTTGTTTAGTGTTATCAATACTCTGGGAGATATCAAAGTTAATTTAGACGAAAAGCGGGTACTGCGGCACGCATAAAATATGTCAATCGATTGAAGGAAAAATATAACCAGTAATGTAATGTCAACATATGTAACACGCAGATCAATATCTTAGCTTTACTTAATTAATAGGAAAAATTTATTCTATATCAAGAAAAATAATTCATTATTAAGTCTGCGTGCGTCGACTTTCCCTACCTTTTGGGTAGTGCGTCATGCAATATTAATTTTATCTGTTCGCAAATTAAAAGTAATTTTCTAGCAATCTAAAGCATAATATCAGTCAAATGAGATATCTATATTCATTTGGACTTTTAAACAAACATAATCTTTTGAGTATAGGGAGTCAGTAATTAAATACAATATTTTAATTTTGAACTTAGTTTTTTTTTAAATTAAATATGCATAATTATATGGATATTTTTCTTTTCTGTTTCAGGTAAGTTTTTGTCATGGCCATACTCAACCATCTGCTCTGCGTTCTGGTAAAATAAAGAAAGCAGTTTAAACAGAATTTGTTAAAATTTTTATTTGCCGATATTCGGTTTTTGTGATACTAATTTTTGGCAAAAACAAGGTTAGTGTTTCAATTCTATTTTTAGGAAGTGTACATACTAAACGAAATTTTCTGGATATTTAAGTTTAATTCTTCAGAAGAATATAAAAATGTATACAATTTTTATGCAGTTTTTTACTGGCATCATATTAAAGAGCCCAAACACGCTTTAATTCGAATTTTAAAAGAAATTAGTTTGAAACTTAAAAGCATTAAATAAAAAAATGATATTCAAGTATCTCAATAGAATCTAGTAACTGCTGCAATTTAAAAATGATTAAAGTGAATAAGTTATAAATGTGAAAAAGAGGTATATATTATTGCATCAAATTAAAAGGTAAATTTAAACGTGAACAATAAAAAATAGTTTAAGTAATAATTGTTCAGGGTGGCTGCTGGACCGGAAAACCGGGAATTGACCGGGAATTTTTTTAAACCGGGAAATAACAGTAAATTTTCTTTTTTTTATCGTGAATTTGACAAATATGTAGAAGAAAAATGTGTCCACGTATGATTTTAACATTTTTTAAATAATGAGTGGAATTGTTATGTTTCTCAATTATGCTATCATTTAGCTTACAATGCGTTTAACTGATTCAATTTGAAATTTTTCATTGAAAAAAAGATTAATTATTGAATATTTAGCAATGTTTGAATTTTTATTCAAGACTAGTAAATTGAAACCAAATATTTAAAAGTAAAGAATCTTCAACTCAATTGTTTGACATAGAAAACCTGGAGACGTTAAAATTTCGAAGAGCCTTTAAACTTTGAACATGTTTTAAAAAAATTAAAAATTATAATACAAATTTTAGAAAGTTTTCTTGAAATCATTTTTGAAAATTTTATTCAAATCTTTGAAAAACTTTTTAAATATTCTCTTAAAATAATTTTTTTAAATGAAAAGTTATTTTTAATTTTCCCAGGAATCTTAAAAAAATGTTTTTATTCTTTTAAAGCCTTTCACAATTCTTGAAAAGAATCTAATTTTTTTGTCTAAAATCTGCGAAAATCTACATTTTGTTTTATATTCAGCTATCATTTCAAGTTTTACATTAAGTTTGCATTTTTTGAAAACTTCTACAAATCTCTTAAAATTACTCAAATTTCGCCTACAAATAATAAATGTTCAATTGTTATTTATACATCCAAATTTTAAACAAATGTTCTAAAATGTGCAGGATTTTCTAACAATTGTAGAAAAAATCCAATTCATTTTGACAGATATTCAAAAGTTATGAAAAAAATTTCAAAAATAATATTAAATTTAAAACTAATTTAAAACAACTTCTAGATTTTTCAAGGCTTTGAAATCAAATTTTGAAGCTTTCTCAGGATGTTTAAGCTATTTAAAAAGAAAATAATTGAATTACTAATTTAAGAAATGTTCAGTTAAAATTTTTTCATTTTTTCAGTATTTGATGTTTCTAGCTTAACATTCATTAAAATCATATAATTTTGAAAAATTGAAAGTTTATTGATTGATTTTTTAATTTAAAGCACTGAAAACGATAAAGTAGATTTATATTTTTTATATTGAAAAATTTTAGTACCTTCAATTTAATACGCGTAAATTATTGAGCATTTGAATACAAAATTCTTGAATTAAAACTTTTAATTTCAATTTTAAAAGTTCAAAATTTAACAGTTCCACTTTGAGTGCTTTCATTTGCAGCTCAGTTTTTATTACCTCAAGTGGAACACTTTGTAGCTTTAGTGTTTCATTCTTTTTAATTTCATTGACCGTGAAAAATGTTTGCGAATCGGGAAAAAACCGTGAAATGACCGGGAATTTATTTCGTCGATTAAAACGGCCACCCTGTTGTTGATTTAAATGTATTTATTTGTACATTTATATTTTTTCTTCCGCTTTAGGCAACAATCGTATTTTCCATTCAATTTTAGTTCATAAAAGCTTATTATTTTCCCTAAAATGTTCTATATGGCTCTATTTGACACGTTTTGTTGGAAATTATTTTAATTACAAATAATGCCTACAATTATTTCTAGTATTTTTTTAATTAAGAAATTTGCTTGATAATATATAATGAAAAAATTATGTATAGAATTGTAAAGAACCTTCGAATGAATAGAATAGAAAGAAAAACACTAATATGCTAATAACTACATTTAAATAAACAATTATGACTTGAAATATGCTTTTTGCTAAGGTTTCTCTTTTCAAAGTTGCTGCAATGATAAAAATGCATTATTGGTCAATTTTATAAATCAAGTTAAAGATTAAATAATTTTGAACTTAGCAATACACCTAAAATCATCATTAACCTTTTCTAAAGTAAGCTTTGCAGATGAAAGCTTTCATGTTTACAGAAAATTTAAAAAATAGCTCATTTTATTCAACTTATTGAAGCATAAAAAATAAAAGATTATTGGAATTAGAAAGATTAATTATTTCAAAATAATTATAATTCAAGAATAATTTAGAATTTTTAATTTTAATAGAAAAACGGAATGGAGCGTTTTTAAAAAATGATAAAGAAATTTAGTTCAAATTCTAGCTTCAAGGCAAAAAATAGGCTTAATATATTGAGTTAAAAATCAATCTGTACAAAAAGTAATACGTTTTCTTTTTTAGACTGATTATTCCGATCAGAAAAACTATACCGGACGTTTTATTCATTATGTATTTAAAAGATTAAATTCTGAATATTACAAAAACCTGAGAAATGACGAAATCGCTAAACAATGCAGTTGACTTTTTGTTAATATTATAGTAGACTCAGTCACGTTAAAGCCATTAATCACTTTGACGTTAATTACTATTTATTTTCCGCTAAAAAAAACCTCACGACCTTGACATTGACCACAATGGGGAATATTATTCACCAGGGTCCAAGAGTATGATTAATTTGAACAGAGTGAGAATTTAGGTAGATAAAAAAACGCAGTTGTCCGATAAGGATATTGAGTTAAAAATTTTTGTTGTATTGTCTGGCATCAAGTGCAAGTAATTAGTAAAAAAAACTTGTGAAATGGACATTCAAATAAAAATTAGAATTTCTCGAACATTTTCCTGTATCTTTCAGAGTACTTTTTATGTATTTTAAACTGTTTTCAGGTATTTTTACACAATAGAAAAACTTTAATTCTACAGAAAGTTAAAATATTAGATGCTCTGATATCCCTGTTCGAATGAAGCTAAGTTCCTTCAATGGAATTTTATTTCCAGAAAATTTCCGCTTTTTACTGCTGTGCACTCTCCGTCCTGCATTTTTTATTGCCATGGTCTGGAAGGGTATGAGCAGTTCGAGCAAAGTACTCTCAGCTCTTAGGTATTAGGGGATGTAAACATATACGTGTCTAGTTTGTGGTCAATTGACCTCGTTCTGTTGAAAACAGTTTGAACGGTCAGGAACGACTGGAACGCGAAACACGTTATAGTACATACATAAATGTAAACGTTCACGCACCAACGATCCGTTTCCGACAGATGATTACTATTTTATCGGATAATAAAGGCCCTATTTCCGAATCTTCCATAAATCCACTTGATGAAACGCACAAATATTTCCAAATTATCGGTTTCTCCTGTATTTAGAAAAAAATTTTAGGTCAAATTCAAACGTAATGGTAATGACACTAATAGTGGGACACTTAAGTAGTGGGCTAGCCGCCGCCTCTAATTCTCTATTAAGAATATTTAATGAGAAACTAAATATTAAACTTCTTTTAAACATATAGCAGACTTAACACTATTTCCCTTATTTAATTATTTTTAACGCACATTCCGTTGAATGGCCACATACAATGTGCATAGCTTTTGATATCTGCAGATTATCCCATACATTCTAGATGGCTGTCTTTTATTTCGATATTGAACATGATAAGCATACAAATGTTACGGATAAACATCCATTCTTCCATGCAGGATTATAGATCTGCAGATAAAAGTGATTTGATTTCATTAGGTAGGTAGAAAGAAAATGAAGGTACAGAATTAATCATGCTTTTACCAGACATACAAGCTGCTGTTTTTTAAGCAAGGCCAAATTGCAAATTACTCGCTTGATCGAAAAAAGCCTTGACATTTTAAAATCTCCCGACATCGGGAGTAATCTGCTTGACTGTTTGGAATTTTGAATGTCGTATATTTTCTTCCATTCGAGCGAATATTGAATTATCCATCGCTAGTAGGCGAAACAGTGAATGGGGCAGAGGGGTTGGATGGTGGTGCATAATCCCAGCTTTTTCAGGACAACATTGAGTTTGGTTGGCTCTGAAACCAGGAGCCTAGTCATGGCGAAAAGACAGAGCATGATTTAGATGGGATGGTTTGTGCCAGGGTCACTCGCAATAAATTTTATCGTCCCTCTAAAGCGGAACGCGTATGCGTCCCGGTTACTTTTCACGTATCCGCCAAAAATCCTGCGTTAGGTGAAACGGAAGGATTTATTCTTACATCGGACAGGAATGAAAAATGTCCTCTCTCCTCATGCACCAGATAGAACATCGTCTAACAAAAGCCCTTCAGGATTAGGAATTTCTGCATTCAATGTAGTGGAGAGTGCCCTCAAATACCTAATATTTCTTTGTTTTAATCACGCACTCTAGAAATATTGAAACTATGAATGCGACAGTCTCAATCGAATTCGCATAGAGAGTGCTAAGATTTCTTTCAGAATAGCGAGACTGCCGAGATTTCCAGAACTTCTCGTGAACGAGACTCTTCAGGAGAAATCAGGCTCGCTTAAGCTCGCCGGCGTTCGGATGGAGTCGGCTTTTAGTTTGACTCGCCGAGGCAGTGTGTGTATCATGAACGTTTGAATGTGTGAATGCTTCTGTATGCAAGTGCTCAACTCTTGGCCAAATATTCCCAAGATTTCTAAGAGTTCTAAGAGTTCCTCAAAGAGTTCTCCTAAGACTTCCAGCGCTGCAATAAACAGTTTTTTATGTGCTATTTTCGAAAAGTTGATGGTTATGAGTTTATGAGTGATGCTCAAATTAAAGCTTGGCTCAGGTGTTTTAAAAGTGGTCGTATTTCGTTTATTTAACAGTGATGGAGATGGAAAAAATCTTCGTGATTCCAAAAACTATTGTTTTAGACATTTTTAGCCAAGATTTGGGGATAAATGTGGGTCAGTAGCGACTGGGTCCTTCATTCCGTTAATGTACATGCCTATTCACGTCAGCTTATTTAGCAATTTCTGGTAAGACGCGATCTTACACT
The DNA here is from genome assembly GCF_010883055.1 of Belonocnema kinseyi. Lineage (NCBI taxonomy): Eukaryota > Metazoa > Arthropoda > Insecta > Hymenoptera > Cynipidae > Belonocnema > Belonocnema kinseyi. The sequence goes on from NC_046658.1 coordinate 117,216,939, forward strand.
TTTTTGGCATCCTCCATACAGTTTTGACTTGGTGCCCTGAGATTTCTAGCAGTTTTTTAAATTGAAGTATACTCTAAAAGAAAAACAATTTCAAGATGTAGATGATATAAAATAGAAGGTGACGAAGCAGCCGTTAGCTGTACCGAAATGTTACTTTAAGGAGTGCTTCCGAAATTGACAGGATTGATAGAAGAATGTTGTGACTTCCAAAGGGGAGTACTTTGAAGGGACAGAGTGGCGACTTGAACGACTAACCGGGAATTGACCGGGAATTTAATTTAGAAAAAGGGAATTTACTTCTGATCCTAGCAAATTCAAGTTTTCAATCCAATTTTTGACATACAGCGGGAATTTTTTAAAGGAACAGTAATTCGTTTATAGTATTTCAAAGAAGAAATATTTCTGAATTATAAAATACATTTTTTTTACACTGTTCATTACAAATCCATCTTTCTTTATTTAACAACTTAACTACTTGGTTAAAAGTTCAAGTTTTTGAAAATCAATTTTTTTGGTTGAAGATTCATCAGTTTAATTTAAAATGCATCTCTGGTTGAAAATGTAACTAACTGCTTTGTTCAAAATCAATTTATCTTTTTTTTTAATGAAAATTCAACTATTTCGTTGGAAATTGATATTTTGAATTTAAAAATTAAACCATTTGTTTAAAAATGCAGGTATTTCGTCTTTTTTTGGTAAAAATTAGTCGTCTTGGTTGAAAATAAATCTTTTTGGTCAAACCTTCAATTATTGTAGTTGAACATTCATCATTTTAATTGAAAATTCAACGTTTTAGTTTAGAATGAAACTATTCAAGATAAATATTTTTAATTTTCATCACTTTGTTTAAAATGTAACTAATTTTTAAAATTTAGTTTTTTCTTGTTGAAAGCAATTTTCTTAAATGAAGATTTAGTTATTTAGGTTTTGGTTAGCAATATATATATATTTTTTTTTTGTAAAAATGAATTTTTTGTTTGAAATTTTAACTATTTTAGTTAAAAATTTATTGTTTTAGTTGAAAACTTTTATTTTTGGTTTAAAATCAATTTTTTAAACTGAAAATGTTACTATTCCATTTTCAGTTGAAAATTATCTGTCTTCTGTAATTAAAAATTCAACTATTTCATTAAAAACTCATGTATATTGTTGAATAATGGTATTTTTTGGTAGAAAATTAATCGTTTTATTCAAAAATTAATCTTCTTGTTCAAAAATTTATCTTTTTAGTTGGAAAATATAGTGTTACAGTTAAGTATTCATCATTTTAGTTAAAATTTCATTTTTTGGGTTTAAAATTTTACTATTTAAGTTCAAGATTAATCATTTTCTTTGAAAATTTATCTCTTTGGTTGCATTGAACTATTTCGTTAAAAATCCGCTTTTTCGTTGTTGTCGGAGACAACAATCGTCATTGACTAGAATGAATTAACTCCTGGTTCATCACAAGTTCGGATACTCATTATTTTACACTTTCCAAAGTTGTTTGGACTTTATTTATTGAGATGAGCGAAAAAGGACTTTAGTGTGATCTGAGAGAACGTTTTTCAAAGTTGTGGCGCCTAGGTAATTTTAGGATTAGATGTCCCAGGTGGCGTTGGAGAAGGCTTTATAATGCGACGGCAACACGCGGAAACGTGTGCGATACGAATGAAATCCCGAACTCGTTTGTATGCAAATTTCGGACTGGTCCGCTTTCTGTCTCTTTCTCCTCCCTATCGTGCTTCATCCTCAGCCTTTCCAGCTCTCACATTCCCTGGCAATTAAACGTCGTTAAGAGGTTCTGGGCTTCTAGCTTTAATTGTTGTTTATCGCATTTCCCGAAAAGTCTGCCCGACCGATTTAAATTTGTGGAAAAGTGATATAATGTAGTTTTGGTAGCAATGTTTACTGTTACTTGTATAGTATTTCAGGCTGCTTACTAAACCGGGAAATGACAGGGAATTTATTTTTTTACCAGAAATAGGTTCGTTGCAAATATTTACAACAATTACATTTTTAAATAATGAATTACCCCGAAAGTGAAATGTCTTAACGGATTAATAATAATTACCTACTCTCTACGTTAGTGAAGTAAAATGTGATGCACAAACTTTATTTCGCGAGAAAATAAAAAAATAAAACAGTAATATTTTTAATATTACAGTGACCAGTGATTGAGTCGCTTCTACCAATCAGA
>NC_046658.1:117219217-117261089 GCF_010883055.1 Belonocnema kinseyi
TTGAAAAGTGTTCAAAGATCTCATTTCATACTTGTAAATTATTGATAAATGAAAAATTTCGGAATTAGAAATTTGTTGAGCTTTAATGCGCAGCAGTTCTACTAACCGGAAAATGATTCGGAATTTTTTTCCTCAAATTAAACGGCCAACCTGTATTCAATTAATATTTAAAGCTGGTCATCGATCGAACTGTAGAGGAAGGTATCACTTCTCGGGAAAGTAGTTACTTATGAACTAAAGTTACAGAATCAGCTGAAAATATATAAAAGTAAATGAGCATTTTCTGTGTAAATCGTATGACAATTTCTTGAATAACTTGGTTTGCACAGACATGAAAATATAGATTAATTGCGTCCAAAAAGGTAGTGTTATCAAGGATGAGTGCAGTAAATAGCGGTGAAAAGGAAGAATGGAGGCGGATTAAACTGAATTAAAGTGATTTGGGGTATTTCTGAGCGGATTATGGTAGATGGAGATGAGGGACATAGAGTACGTGAGAAAGGAAGGGAAGAGAAGCTTTATGAGAAGTGCAGATAGTGAAACCATCAAATCATATAACTCATCATCATTTGTTCAATCTGGATCCTCACAGAACAAATTTGAGAAAAGAATTTATTTTCGTTCTCTTTTCGAAATTTATCCAGATTTATTTACTATTTAAGGAAGCTCTAAGCCTTTTTTTAAACTATTTTTTTTTATATCATAAAGTTTCACGTATTCAGGTAAACCCACGTACCCTCGTTTAATTCTGCATTGCCGTATCCTCTTCTCTCCTCGTTCATTCTCTTTTGTCTCTAGTTAGTTTTACCTCTATCTGTGTTTACCAGTTCCAGTTTACTTTCGTCATATTGTCACATCGTTCTACTTTACCCAATTTTCAATTTTCCCACTTCACACCTCTGGCTGCTCTGTATCGCATTACTTTATTTTTTCGCGTATACTTTTTTTAAAACTGAATTAGAGGCGAGAAAATAATCTAGGTATCCTAAATTAATTGGTTTATTAATTATTGGCCACCCCCCTATTATTCATTTAATAATAAAGTCCCATAATCATGCTACCTGGACACGCTTAACAGTAGTTTTTTTCGAAGGAAGAGGGCAACTAAATACGTATTCTAGGAAAGTAATTTAATACACTCACTTATCTAGTTTGTCTATACAATCCTTTTAGATACGCCCACAACATTAAATAACTGACCACGTGCTTTAGCCACGCCCACTTACCATGCCACCTAAAAATATAAAAAATATCCTTACCTTCTATAAACACGCCCACTTGTCATGCCTTCTAAGAAAATATTTTGTAATGAACAGGGTGTCTACTTGTCTCACTTTCCGGGAAGTCGGGAAATGAGCGAGAATTTAGTTCTTCGGGAAAAATATTTATCTTTTAGATACGACCTCTATGTAAAACCAATGGTCGCGCTCTATAACCACGCTATCGTGCCTTGTCCCCCTATTTTTTTAAAAAGATAGATAACACTTGACCCAATTTTCAATTGTCCCACTTCACGCCTCTGGCTGCTCTGTATCGTTTTACTTTATTTTTCCGCGTATACTTTGTTTAAACTGAATTAGAGGCGAGAAAATAATTTAGGTCTCTTAAATTAATTTGTTCATTAATTGTTGACCACGCCCCTGCCGTTCAATTAATAATAAAGTCCCATAATGATGATACCTGGACACGACTAATAGGAAGTTTTTTTTTCGAAGGAAGAGAACAACTTAATACTATTTTAGGAAAAGAATTTAGTACATTCACTTATCTAGTGTGTCTATACATTCTTTTAAAATGCGACCACAATATTAAATAAATGACTACGCGCTCTATTCACGCCCACTTATCTCGCCCCCTAAAAATAAGAAAAATTTCCTCACCTTCTAAACACGCCCACTTGCCATGCCTTCTAAGGAAGTATTTTTTTTTAACGGGGTGTCTAGTTGTCTCACTTTCTGAGAAATCGGGAAATAAGCGGGAATTTAGTTCTCCGGGAAAAAGGTTCATCTTTTAGATTTCCACCACTATTTAAAACGAATGGTCGCGCTCTATAATCACGCTCCCATTCTACGCCCCCCTATTTTTTTTTTTTAAAGATAGATAACCGACATACATGACCTAGGAAATAATGTAGTACAGCCACTAGCTGAATTTTTATACACTCCGTTTTAATAGGGCTACTATAATAAAAGGGATTTCCACGCCTTCCAAACACGCCCACTTACCACGCCTTCTAAGAAAGTAGTTTTTAAAACGACAGGGTATCTACCTTCACTTTGAAAATAGCCAGTACCCACAGAACTATTAGTATATTCGAGAGAAAAATCCCAGTCATTGAATCACTCTTTCCCGGTCATCTCCCGGTTTTCCTCATTTCTCAGTCAGATGGATATCCTGATATCACTATAGCTCACAAGAACCTACTTTATTCCTCTGCTGAAATATTTCATGGCATTAGAGACCCGGTATTACCCAACTAGAAATTGACAAGCCATTTATACTCTCCGTATCCCGGAGAATTGATTTATTTGGCATACAACCACGTCTTTTGTTGGTAGCAAAGGATAGGAAATTAATCAAGTCGAGCCTTCCGATAAAAAGGGAGGAAAGGAAAGATTGCTAGAGAGCAGAAGCAGCCAGGTAGTTATCTGGAATGGTAAAGTAGTGGGTGGAGGGGTTCCAGGAGGCTGGCGATTCCAATGCATCGTAATCCATTTGAAGCTCCATCTGCCAGTTGTGGCTCATGGACTCCTAGCGATGATTAGGCGGAGGCCGAGGCTGAGGCGCAGCTGGTTCGTACAGGCACTTGCATCTCCCAACTTGGCAGCCGGCTTAGCATTTATCAAGCGAGATTAATTAATGGTAGTAGGCCGTTAGTATCTGTGAGCTGTTCAGTTTCATATCGCGTGAGGTGCGAGGAACTTCAAAACAACCCTCTCTTTCACATTCTTTCTAGAGTGGCTTCAAAACTTCATTTTCAGAATTCCCTGACTAATTTTTCATTTCCCTGACTATTTATGTTTGAACACCAAAATTTCAATTTTGTAATATTTTTAATGTTAAATAATTTATGAATGGAACATAACTATTTTTAATTTATTATTCTCACGAATGAATTGCATAAGATTTATAAGAATTCCAGGTGAATTTTAACAAATTCAGGATAAATTCACAAAGTTCAAACATGAGCATTTGATCAAATTCATGAAACTTCAAGGTGACTTGAAGAATTTAAAGTGGATTAAAAAAGATTCAAAAACAGAAAACATTAATTGAATTCAGTAAGTTTCAAGTGAGTTCAGAAAAATTCAACGGGATTTTAACAAATTTGATAAAATGTTGAGAATTCAAGGTGAGTTTGAAAAACTTCAAGATGCATTTAAAAAAAAAACTTAAAAATTTTCAAAAAAATCCATTGAGTTTAGTAGTAAGTGATTTGAGAAGAATTTGAGTAAATTAAAAAATTCAAGAATTTTCAAAAGAATTTAAAAGATCTTGGGCTAAATTATTTAAAATGCGGGGTGAATACCGAATGAATTGCAAACAATATTTGAAAATCTCTTCAAATATTTGAAATTCTATGAAATCCCTCCTTTTTTGAGTAAATTCTTTGATATCTATTATAATATTATAAAATCCTGTCAAATTCTATAAAATTGAATAAAATTACCTGAAATCCTGAGAAATTTATTAATACCTTGAAGCTTTTAAAATCACTTAAAATCATCGAAATCCTGGGAAAACTTATAAAATCTTTTGGCATCTTTGTTAATATCTTAGAACCTTATAGGACCTATAAAATCTCGTCTAATTTTTAAATATCTTGAAAATAGTTTCGACTTTTTTTAAATACCCTCAAGTATTAAAAATACGTTGAAATCCCTTCAAATTATTGAAATAAATTTTTAATTTCTCGCATTTCCATAAAATCTTTTGATATTCCTTGAAATTTTGTAAAACCCATGAAAATTCCTTCATATTTACACCAAAAAATTAATATGTTGCAAATCTTTTTAAATCCTAACCAATTTATTGAAAACAATTGAAAATCCCTTTGAATCTTTTAAAATACCGCAAAATCTTTAAATTCATTCGTAATCTTCCGATATCTCTTAAAACCTTTTAAAGATCTTGAAAATTTTAAAAATTGCCTAAAAATTTAAAATCCTCTGGAAAAAAATTATCGAAGTAAATGAAAAATGCCTTAAAAAATTTAAATGTTTGATAATCATTGAAATTCTACCAAATACTTTAATCCTTGTGAATAAATGTTTTGAAATCCACTAAGATATGAAACGATGCCGTGAAATTTTATGAAAATTGATTATGTTTCTTTAAAATCCTGGAAAACATTAAAAATTCCTTAAAATCATTGAAATGATCGGAAGTCTTATAAAATCCCGTGGTATCTTTTAAAGTATCCAAAAAGCTTATATGTCCTATGTCTTTTGAAACGATTTGAAATCCCTTCAAGTCATTGAAATCTATTGAAGATGCCTTAAAACCTTTTAAAATAATCTAAAATATTTAAAATCCTTTACAATCTTTTAAAATATGTTGAAATCTTTTAAAATCCCTTGAAGCCTTTTAAAGCACTTGAAAATGCCTAGGAATAATTTAACATACACTAAAATATTTAAAATTCCAATAAATCACTGAAATCCATTAAAAATTCCTTAGAATCTTTTTAGATACTCTTCAATATTTCCAAACTTTCGCAAACTTTTGAAATGATTTAAAATCCCTTCAAGTTTTTTAAAGCTCTTAAAAAATTCCTTATGCCTTTTAAAAACACCATAAAATGGGTAAAAACGTTTGGAATCCCTTGAAAGTGATGTGAGAAAAAAGTAACTAAAACCGAGTGATTATTTTGACAGTTACTTAAAGTCCTTCTTGCAGACTCTTACCCAACTTTTGATTCTTTTTTTAAATCTCTGACTTTTCTTGACCAGCAAAATTCTTTAACTTTTCCCTGATTTCCAGGTTTTCTCTTTCCTCTTATTGCAGGCTTTTCTCTTGCCTCGGATTCTCCCTTCTCATCCGTTCCGTGGATTTCCGGTCAAAGTGGCCTCTTTCTCTATCTCTCAAGCTTTCCAAGTTGGACAGTCTAAGGTATTATCTATCTCGGAAGTTCGTCGTCTCCGCAACTGAAACGACGGTCACACTAATCGCACTCGGCTGGATTGGCTTTTAGCATTAAGTTCGGCTAACTCAATACCGACCGGGACTCTGCTACACTAGTCCCGCTAAAATGCATGGAAATAGGCTGGTTACTTTGCTTCTAAGTAGCAAGTACCGTCGTTTAATCTCCGCTTCCTAAACTCTGTCCCAAACTTTCCGGGACCAGAAGCGTCAATTCCGTTTTAACTTTGCTCTTCGTTTTATTAGTTCTCTTGGTATAATGTGAACAAAAAACGCAAGAAAAAAGCCATTGAAGAGTAAAGATAAGGCTAATTGCACAATCTCTTTTATAGGACCTAACTTTTAATACATTTAAGCAATTCAAATTAAATTAGGTTGAGTTAATTAAGCCTGTAAGGAAAAAGTTTGGCGTCACAATTCCAATTTACGTTTTCTTCATCAGGGTATCTACCCAATGGATCATTTTAAATTCCCGGTTTTCTCTTGGTCAATTGTTCACTTTTCACGTTCAATTAGGAAAGATCAGAAGCTTTGAATCATTTCAAAACGATTTTTAAATATTTGAGGAGAATTTTCTAAAATGTTAAAAGATCTCAACGATTTCTTATTTGAAACAGGGATTTTTTGAAAAGAATTTGGAACAGAGAATTTGGTAAAAAAATAATTATTCTGAATTTGAAGAGAATTTTTGAATTCCCGTCTTCTATATCAGATTAAAAATATTTCTCAAAATTCACGTTACATGTCAAAAATTTTCTACTGCAATTCAAATAATAACTCTACATTATAATTATTTATATTATGTTTATATTATTATATTATTAATAATATATATTGTATGTCACGTCAGAATTATATTTATGCAAAACTCTTTGAGTTATAATTTAGAAATCTAGTAACTACTTTTCTAAAATTTAAAAGAGGGAAGTTTCAGATTCTGGAAAATTTTTATTTAAAAAAATATATGTCATTTTAATTCTGATTTAGAAGAAGCGAAAAATAGAAAATAGAGTTACCATATTTTTAAATTATAATAGAAAGTTTCGTTTACAAATATAATTCTGAGAACAGGGAATTTCGCAACGAATAATAATTTTGTCTTGGAAGAAGTAATTTTTGACGTTGAATGGGAAATTTTCGAAGAGAATTCAAATTCTGATTTGTAAAAAGGGAACATATGTTTAATAAACCCCTTTTTCAACAAATTATTTTACAATCTATAGGAATCACAAAAACATGGTTCAGATTTTAGTCTTCTCTATTGATGAAAATACATTAGAAAATAATTTCATAGGTCTAGAAAATCATAAATATTAGTACCGTAATTTCTTGAAAATTGAGTCCACGTTGTCGCCTAATCACAGGAATTTTGTTATCAGAATGAGATTCAGCTCTTATTCAGGATGTATCAATTTAACTTTTCGCGATCTAAATTTACTTTTTTTCAAGATACATTTGAAAATAAAAAAAAATTAATTTTTGAAAATTTAATTAGAAGACAAAAAATAAAAACGCTCTTTCTAAAAAGTTCCATTACTATTTTTTTTTCATCCGAGAAAGGTATATGGGTCTGTAGACGAATTAATGTTCAAATCTCCATTTTCATCCGATTTTAACTTGTTTATAATATAAATAAATAAATCTATTCATGCATAATTTTCTTCCGACATGAAATAAAAACAAAACACATTCTTGATTATGAAACTCACTTCAACAATTTCAGGGCGTTTATGGCACACTTTTACTCACCTCTGACAGAAAATTTAATTTTTTGGAAAACGCATTTTTCATTCTTTTTTTCATAATTTTCTTTTATTTATCTTGAAATGTATCTTCAAACAGGTAAATTAAAATATCAAAAATTTTAATTAGTTAATTATAACCAGAGATGTATCATTTTTAAAAAGTTTCTAAAAAATAAATCCCTTAACTACACCATTTTTTCGAATTTTTGAAAAATATTTAGTGGCATTTTCTTCACTAACAAGCAATTATATATTCCCATGACCAGGGGTCCATTAGACACGAAATTATCATGACTTTGAAAATAAGAATTTTTTCAATCACATTTTTTCAACGCTGGAGAGTTGAAGGCTTCCATCAATCGGCAACAAGTTAAATTAATTATACTTTTTCAGGATCCTAATATACTACTTTTCTATATAGTTCCAATTTTGATTTCTTTTATTTAGTTTGTTCGATTCACCCTAGTAGACAGTATTCGCCCTGCTTATTATTTTAAATTCAAGTTTTCAGATTTTTCAGGCGTTCAAAACCTGGAGCAGAGAGAATATAAAGAAGGTTGGATTTTTTTTGTTTAGAACATATATTCAGGTACGTAGGTGCATACGAGCCTTATTGGTGGCGCGTGTGACGCCAAGTTATTCTGGATATTGGATACGGGCCAAAATCTCTCAGTTTGCTTTGCTTCTTGCGAATTTCGAGCCTTTAGTTTTGCCACTTCTCGTGGCTTCTTTATTCCTGTCGTTACTCTCTTATTCTCATTTTCACTTCTGTACATCCGACGCAGGCTCCTCGTCTTGGCAGTGGAATGCACAAAAACTTTGCGTGGACAGGCATCCGCTCATTACATCCAGCTGCCTCTTTCTTAGCTAAGGAAAGGAACCTACTAAAAGTTCATATTGTCCATAGCCGCCATAATCCGCAGCCAAATTTATCCCGGTCTATGCTAAAAAACTCTTATGAAGAAAAAGAAAGGGTGGCAGTACAGAACTAGATAACAGTAGATAATTAAGGTTTTTTCTAATGCAAGGTTCCTCTTAACGACATGTTACCGACATCGAGACCACTCCGCAACTCAAATGATTCGTGTCCGTGCTAAGTTTCTAGAGTCTTCTTGAAGGTTACCGATGATGTCATAAAATGATATTGCACCATTGTCATATGCAGATGTTTAAAAAAAAAAACAGAATTCGAAGCTAATATTTTTATGACAACGTGTATGTGATTTATTAAGGATTTCTTATGCCAGAAACATTTTGGGAAAAATGTTTCTTATTTGGTCTGTACTGGCACCCTTTTTTAATGTCTTTTTCCCCCAGGTAATTTTTAGTTTAATTTTTAAAGGTTAAAAAGTTTGCAGTTTAACGGCATTTAATTTTAAACTGTTTAATGTGGAAAGTATTAAAAGTTTCCATTTTATATGGGTAAATAATTAAGCGTTTTAATTGAAAATGTGTTAAACTTTAATCTTAAAAGTTCAAAATTCCAAATATTTTTACGTTTAGTGCTTTAATGTGCAGTTCAGTTTTGAATACTTCGAATAAAAAATCTTTCAGCTTGAAGGGTTCAAAATTTTCAATTTCAATTACGCCTTTATTTTTTTTAGTATAAAAAAACTAATTGTGCGAAAATATTAACGAAAATGTCTACTTTTGAATACTTAGTTGCTTTCAAGAATATGTAAAAAAAAATGAAAAAGATCATTTTTCCCATTTAAGCCTGAGACTAACCCTATAATTTGAATTTGTAGGATTGAAGTTCATTCATTTACTATGAAAGAAAAATAAATATTTGTTACGAAAACAGTTCAAATAATAGTTTTTAAATTAGAATTTCCTTTTATTGTCACTTCGTACTAACATAAAAAAAAGGATTTTAATAAATCATTGCTGATCTTGCTAGGAGAAATATTCCCTATAACTCTGTTTTTATTTTGGAAAATAAGTTAATAGTCTTTCAATACAATTATTTGTTGAAAAAAGATTTTCTTATAATTTTTTAAACGATTTTAGTCATCGAAAAATTTACTTTCAAAATTAGAATCAGTGGAGTTATGCAAAAAAATTTATGAAAAAAAAGAAGTCTTCTTTGATTAAAATTCCACCATTTTTCAAAAATTTGGTAAGAAACGATAGCAAGATAAAATCTCGGATAAAATTCTCTTTTGGGAGTTTTAAAATTCGTTCATTAAAAATTAGGCTTTTTATATAAAGTGTCATCGTCACTAATATTATTTTGATTCTTAAAACCATAGGAAATATTGACATGTATTAAAATATTCATCCTGGGGGTACCAATCTAATATTTCCACGTAAAAGCCTGATTCGCTGTGACTGATTTGAATTATAATTGGTGACAGAGTAATGGAAATCTCTGAATTTTCAGAAGCCATTAATATGTCATAATAATTGTACAATCCAGAGAATGTAATTTGCTAAATGTGATTATATGTAGAGAGAAATATATATTTTAGAGCCAGAAATCTGGTTTATTTAATGTTGAGCGTAAATTAAATTGCATACAGCTAGCTAGCTACCTTTCCTTCCCTCATCTCATCTCATTCATTCTCTCAATTCCATTCGCGTGAAATGCGATGCAATTTACATCCCAGTCCAACTATTTGCATTTCCAGGACGCGTTTTACTTTAAAATTTAGCTAATACTATTCCTTACCTTTTGATCTTTTTATACGGAACAGCATCACCATTCACCAAGCTCTGTTCTCGCGAGATTGAAATCTCGGAACATAATAAAGCGTTCTTCCACCTTCCACCTTACCTCGTTCTATTATTCACTCTTGTCATCCACATGGTAGAAACTCGCTGAAATTCGCTGCCACATTGTGCATTTTCCCCTGTAAACGAACATTCTACAAATTCTGCAAGCAAAATGAACATTCTTCGAATTCGTCAAGCAAATTTTCAACCATCAACTTTATTTAGTGTCAACTCATGATTTAACGATTCTTACTAATAGGCCCTCGTGGAGAGCTTTACTTAGTGGATATGATTGGAGTAATGAATATGAATTTCACAATGGGGCTTATCAGTCAGTTTGCGTATTTTTGTGTCATGTTATGGTTTATGATGACTTTGTGATACACTTCGCCTTGGGTGATTGCTAGAGAAATTGATCAGCCACCTGCAGGTTAAGGAAAATCTATCAATTTAAATACTAAATATGGAATCTTCTTTGAATAAAAATTTATGGTAACTTTTTTTTTTAAATTCATCTATTTTTTATGAAACTTCATTTTTCTTGAATAAAAATGCAACCATTTATCCATTTGGTTAAAGAAATCCGTCTGTTTAGATTAAAAATTCAATTTTTTCGTAGAAACTTATTTCTTGTTTAAAAATTCATATTTCGTTCATGAAAAGTGAACTGAAAATCTTTTTAATAAAAAATTCAACTATTTAAAAAAATATATTTTTTGATTTAAAAAATCATCTGTTTTAGTAAAAATTTATTTATTTTTTAAATGAAAATGCCACTTTTTGGTCAAAAATTCTTCGAAGTTGCTTGAGTACTCAACTATTTGGTTTGAAAGATTTTTTTGAATCACTCTGGTAAGAAATCATTCTTTTGTTGAAGATTTTGTTACAGTTGAAAATTTATTTCGTTGGTTGAAAGTTTTAACTTTTTAAAATTAATTTTTAACAGAAAATGTAGCTTCTATTTCTTAAAGATTAACGTTTTTTATTTGGAAATTCTCCTTTTTTGGGAAAAAATCATAATCTGGGTTTGAAATTTCATTTTTCTTTTGTAGAAATGCATGAGGCTAGTAAAGAATTAATTTTTTGCTAAAAAGTCATATTTTTTATTTGAAAATTCAATTTTTTTGGGGAAAATTCTCCTTTTTGCTTGAAGGTTAAAAATTTCAGATAAAATTTTATTTCTGGCTTGAGTGAAAAATCTTTATTAGTTGAAAATTCTTTTTCGTTTTAGAATTCTTTTTTTTTGTATGTTCATCTTTTTTGTTTGAAATATAAACTATAACACTTTTTTGTTGGAAATTTACCTTCTTAAGTTGCAAATTCAACTGTTATGTTAAAGATTTAATTGTTTTATTCGAAATTCAAGAATTTGGTTAAAAGGCCATTTTTTATAGTGGAAAAGTCATTTTTTGTTTGTTTAAAATCAATTAATAAATTTGACAATTTTAAATTTGGATCAAGTACTGTTTTACTCCGTTTGTAAAAGATTCTATGTCAAAAGCCTCACAGAAAAAACAGAAGATAAACTTTACATCGATTTCTCACGAAAGATTCTCTGCAACCAAAATTAACTTCACAGGATAAACTTTACACAAATATCGGTTAAACTTTCTTTTGTTTTTCCATGACAAACACATGTTTTTTGAAAGACGCAAAGTTGGCTAAACAAAACTTTATCGCTCTACAAAAATTCCTGCATCAAATTTTATTCTTAGTTTTTTCCTCCTACTACTAGCAATAATTAGCAAAACATTTCTGGAAACTAAAAATCACGCACAGTAAGAAGACGGGGGGGGGGGGGGGGGGGGGGGGGGGGGGGTATAAATATTTTGTTACAGTTTGTTACAGAGGGACAAGGAAGTCTTAGAGAGGACCTATAATCCGTTACGTACTTTAATTACTTTTCTTTAATTTCTAGGATATAGTATTTAATTCGTTTCGAGAAAAAAGTATTCGCCTCCGATCTTTTTAACTTGAAAATATTGTCTTTCGACTGGGTGGGTAGCCCAGGAGGTAGCGCGCTGGGTTTGTATTCGGAAGGCTGCAGGTTCGATTCGCGCGCCGTACACTGTTTTCCATTTTTTGTGCTTTTTATTGATTAAAATGTTTGTCTAGGTATTTAATTACCATCTAATTTATATATGACCAGCCAAAATACATAAAAATGTAACGAAATGGTATTGTTAAACTGCGCGTAACCAGCAAGCTCCCTGTTTTATTCTATCAATTCATAAATCTCGTGTAATGCAAACAATTCATTTTTTTAACGGAAAGAGCAATGAATGTAGCAATAAATCATGGTACAGGCTGCAACGTATATACATGCATATATTATTATCACACGCCATTAACCATCGCGCGTTACAATCCATGCACGCTGCGTATGCATAGCAAATGCACTACTAACGTATAAGCCGGGTCGTTACGCTGATAACGTTTACATGGGTTTCTGTAGAGCCAGAGTTAGGTAGTAGTTGCTAGTTACTAGGTACTAGGTACTAGGTTTCATGTGCTAGCTCCTAGGCTCTAGGCAGTTTACAGCTACATCTACGGCATCACAGATTTAACAGCACAAAATGTCAGCTACCAAAATAGGGGAAATAGGGTGATTTTTCACGAAAATAGGGGAATGTATTTATTTTCATAAAATGTAAGTAGATACCATATTGAATTCAATTTCAAGCGATTTTAATTCATAAAATATCAAGTTGAAATAGAATAGTTAAATTTTCAGTAAACAAAATGTTAGTAGAAAAAAAACGAATTTTTAACCAAATAATTATATTATCAACCAATTAGATGAATTTTTAACTTAAACAAATGATTTCTCAAGGAAAAATGTAATGGTGGATATTTCAATTGCAAAAATATTTTAATTTTATATCAACGATCATTAAATGCAATCAATAAATACGAATTTTCAACAAAATAGTTTAATCCTTTATTAAAACGTATTAATTTATTAATTATTATATATTGTTTATTTTTTTATTTTTTTATATTTCCAACGAAATATATGAATTTTTAATCAGAAAAGATAAATTTAAAATTAAAAATATTAATTTTTAACCACAAATGGAATCATTACATTTGCAATTCAGAAAGTTAATTTTAAGTCAAAAAAGCAAATTTTCAGCAAAACAGTTTAATTTTCAACCAAAGGGTTGAAAGTTCTACTAAGAAAGATCAATTTTAAACTAGAAATGGAATAGTTCGATTTTCAGTTCAAATAAATAAATGTTCTACAATAAAAAACGAATTTTCAGCAAAATAGTTACATTTTATATCAATTAGATGAATTTCCAACTAAAAAAGATGAATACTCATCGAAAAATATATGTGATATTTCAAACCCAAAAAGAGTTTCGTTTTAAATCAAAAATATTGTAATTCTACCCAACATTTTAATTTTCAATGATAAGTTAATTTTTAACGTAATAGTTGAATTTTCTACTAAATTGTGCATTTTTCAAGCCAAAGATGAATCTTTCTCAAAACAGTTGAATTTTAAACCCAAGAATATGATTTGTCAACGAAAATGTTAATTTGCAACCAAATAGTAAAAATTTCAAACAAAATAGTTATAGGGTTTAATGCAAGAAAATTGTATTTTTGACAAAAATTTACATTTTCATTTCGAAAATATGACTTTTCAACATAAGATTTAATTTTCAAATAGTTGAATTTTTAAAAAAATAAGTAAATATCCAACCAAAACAATTACATTTTATACTAAAAAATATAAATTTTGAACAAATAAATTTTTTTTTCAATGAAATAGTTTAATGTTCTCTAAAAAAAAAGTTGAATTTTAAAGCAAAAAAAAAACGAATTATAAGCTGAAAAATTTAATTTTCAACCAAAAAATGACCTGTTAAAAAAATTGTTAAATTTTCAACTAATTAGTAAATTATTTAACAATAATAATAAGCATAATTTTAAACTCGAAAAGATCAATTTTCTACAGTAAAATTAATTGAAACTGAGAAAGATAACATTTCTGCCAAAAAGGATATTTTATCAATAAAAAAGGACGAATTTTCGACGGAAAACGATGAATCTTGAACCAAACCTTTGAATTTGTAACCAGAAGAGATGAATTAGGTAGCGCAAATAAAATAGTCAACTTTTCAACAAAAAAGGTTAACTTTCAAACAAAAATAATTGAATCTCTTTGGTACGAGTATATTAAAAAAATGTATTCTAGAATTATGTCATTCTTAATTTTACAAACGATATTTAGCAAAATTTAGACTAAATAAGAATCGAAAGTTTTACCTGAAGAAAAAGCACAGGCATAAAACTTTAATTAACTGTTGCAAAATTAATATTTCTATACTGAATACTTTTTTTAAGTTTGGCTTTAGTTCTTTTCCAAAATTAATTACAATTTAAAATAGAAATATTTTCCTGGATTTTAAAAATATTTTGTAACAAGACTTATTTTTGAACTTGTGCTAACTATTGTACATCCTTAAGCGGAAAAAAACAGAAAAAGGGGATGTTTTTTTAAATAGGGAAAAAGAGAGAAATTTTTTAATAAAGGTGAAAATAGGGAAATAGTGTGGTGTGTGGTACACGAAAAAAAATCAATCTTCAATAGTAGATATTCAAAGATTTTAACAGATATTAACATGTGTTACTATATTTTGTAGATATTAGACTTAAATATATTTTTATGTTAGATTAACACATCCAAGATGTTAAAATCGTACAAGAAAATACGCTATACCTCTATCGGCAGTTTAATGAAACTTTATAGGAAAAATGACGGTTGCTAGGATATCTCAATTGTCCTATAATTAAACATCAAATATTTTCACCTGAAACATTTGTTGTTAATAATAAACATAGATTTTTCTCCTTGTATCAGGTGTTCTCGTGTGGGTCATAATGAACTGATCCTATATATGCCATCATTACCCCGCACGCAATGTTCTGCAACCATCTATCTCTTAGCACGTAGTTTCTGCATTTCTGATACAGTACCATGTATACTTATTTCAACACGTAAATCGCAGAAACTCCTCTGGCTTCTGTGGTAGAGAACTCCTAGCTCAATCCTGACTGAAACGACTTGAGATTGCTTCCTCATGGAAATTGTTAGCATGTTATTAGGTACGTCCGCGCGAAGGAGGGAACCGAAAGGGTCGTTACATTCTCGCTCTCTGCAAGGAATGGTGAGTTTCAGGGTCTTGAACTTCGACACCACAAGGCGAAGCCGCCGTGAGGTGAATCGTCAAAAGCTATGTGAGCCACCCTAGATTCACTGCTAGTTGAGGTTTCGGATGTCGGTTATTCCACTTGAATTAGGAGCGATACGTCAAATCAATGTTGACTTGGGTTCCAGAAATTGCATGACACTATTATGCAGATTAATCACCTATAATATACACAATTAGCAACACTCTCTTCGTTCAATACTTGTTTAAGTGCACAGCAAAGAACTAGCATTTCAATTTTTTGTTAGATCAGTTTCTTACAAACTATTTCGGATGTGCGACCAACTTATCGTTTAGAAAAGTCCGAACTAACAATAGCGCATAATCAGGGAATGGTTATTCGAAGAAGTTCAGCTTAAAGAGCTAAAAAAATCATTGGTTAATAAATTAATCACTTGAAGTGCGGAAATAATTACGTTCGTGATCGTGAACTATTTAATTATTTCTGCACTTTCGGTCATTTATTCTTTAATCTATTATGTGTTGTATCTGTTTAAGTTGAATTTCTTTTAATTACCATTGGCTGATTAAAGTGTTTTTTTGTTGTTGTTACTGGTTAAACGATTAATTTATTGACGCACACAGAACTATTACAAACTCATTTTGAATTTTAACTGTTTATGTTAATCTGGAGCTGTCATTATCAATGTTAAAACTTAAAAATAATTGAATTGATTTCAATAATCATATTGTCGAATTGAACCAATTGCAGTTCAATTTGTTTTGAGTAAGTTTATCGCCATTTTTTGGTTACAATTGCAAGTTTATTTTTTTCTGTATGAAAATAAAAATTACGGTTCAGATCGATGTAGAATTACGTCAAAATCCATGATTCGTATTTTCTTTTTTAAAGCGAGTCTCTTTTTGTCTGTTCTTTTCACTGTTCTTGTATTTTTTTCGAAGGTAGTTACGTCTTTTAGGATGTTCTTTTTATGGTTCGATAGAGTTAATGGATTGCTCGAAAGTACGTCGCTTTAATTGAAAGGTAAAAAAGTTATGCAGCTTTTGATGTGTCTGTTCCGGCGTTTCTTTGAACCCTTCGTTTTTTGACAAAAGGTTTTTCTCGGAGATTGTTTCTTCTTTTAGAATGATCCTTTCATGTTTCGATAGATTTAAATAATTGCTCGAAAGTAAACTCTTGATTTAAAAAAATGCAAGGGTTGAAGTTACATACTTTTTTTATTGTTATTCTTTCATTCATCGTTACTCTAAAGTTTGCCACATCTAATTCCCAGATTCTGTTTCGAAGGCTTATTTCTTAAAGCTTAAAAATTGAAGCTTCAGTTTGTCTTCGAGAAATATAGTAAAATATACTATTGCTCTCTATAGTAAATTATAATACCTAGATTTGCAGATATCTTGTTCGTTTCGTCTTTCATTATATCACCAATAATAAGGATGTAACATGATGTAAGGATTCAGCTGGGCTCCAATGTCATTCAAAATTTGGCTGGTTCTGAGCATGACATACCCTGTAACTTCACATCCCACAAGCCTCATCAACGAAACAGTGACGTCAAATGCCAATTTCCCGTGAGAGGTTTCCATGGTAACCGAAAACCGATCCTCTATAGTAATTACCTCAAAATTAGCTAATTTGAGGCGAGGTACCTGTGAATTATTGCCAATTTCAAATTTAATAACAGGATAACTTAATAGTACCTTGTGATACAAGTGCGAAAAAGAGGACTTTTAAGGTGCAGCATTCTACTGTGCGCAATGCTAGCTAGTGTTAAAAGTGTGAAAAATAACTAATATGCCAGAAATATAGCCGATTTTACAGATATCCAATAGGTTTTTTTTCTCACTTCTTTTTAAAATCCCTGAAAAACAAAAAAGAAGCAAACCATAGTTTCTACTCAAATTCTGAAACAAATTCCCGAACTTGTATAAACCCTTTAACTATCGACCTGTAAATGGTTAAAGTGTAATATTGGGAAATTTTAAAGTAATAAAAATCAATATATGATAAATACAGGAGTTTCTTTTCATTAATATTTTTTCAGTCCAAGTATATAAATGGGTACGAATGGTACTTTTTATAATTGTGTAAAATTTAATAACGATATTTTTTTAATTTATGAATGGTCAGAATACAAAAATAGGAGAAGAAATTCTTTTGAATGAAATCATTGGGTATGCTGTATCTAATTCAATTTGAAAATCTTAACTTTCTTACATTTTAAGTAAAAATACACAGATCAATTTTCAACAAAAAATGGCATAGTTTAATTTTAAGTTCATAAAAAATGTCGACAACAAAACAGCATATTTTCAACAAAATAGTTACATTTTTTTAAAAATTGCAATCTCCTCTGCATTTAAGTGTTACACATTACTTAATATTAAGCGCCTTGCGGAAGCGCACAACATTTTATAACAAAGAAAAAATTACAAAAAAATAGCAGGTTAATTATTTTGTTAAGTTGTATAAATAAAGAGGGTAAGACTTTCAGAATAAGGATATAACACACACCGAAATTTTATGTTGAAATTTAAGAAATCTTTGCTATGAATAAGTGTGTAAGTAGAATAACATTCATCCATTGAGAGAAAACGAATCGCATTCAACGCCGTTTTCTCGCATTGGGATTCGAACCCGCAACAGGTACTAAGTTCAGAATTTTTAAAATATGTGCCTTGAGCACATTACTGTCTGACCTACGCTGCCTCCGATTTAACCAATCTATTTTCCCCAAAGACTTTTTAAAATCATGAATTGAGGATTAAATAGACTTTTTTCTAGAAATTTTTAAGACTCCCGTAAAAAATAAATGAATTGCCATTTCCTGTTTTTCGCCGGCCTCAAAAATTCTGGATCTAAGAGTCACCACTTTGCTTAAAAATTACTACTTGTTAGGTAAAAAATTCAAAATTAAAAAAGGTCCAAAAGATGAAATTTTGCAATAAATTGATTTCATGTTTTTATAAGCATCAAAGTATTTGTATGTTCTGATAAATTGTTGACAAATTCTTCATTTGAAGATCAAATATTTCATATTAAATTTTTTTTCACAAGTTTAAGAACAGCAACAAAATTTAAGAAATATTAAATTAAAAATCAGTAATAATTGAATAGTAAAATCAACTTTTTTGATAATGTGTTTTTTGTTAGTTGAATAAAATTATCTAATTTTGATAGTAAAAAAATTGCATATTTTTGGTCAAAGTATGATGAAAGATACATTTCTTTATTCAAATATACTTGGTTAAAGTATATTTACCATTTTTTCAGGAAAGTTGCGAAAAAGGACTAAAAAAATTCCTTGGTCTTTTTTTTTAATCGATAGAATTTTATACGAAAGTTTTGACAAAACTGTAATTTTTGCATTGATTGTACCACAATCTGGACTAAGAACGAAGAAGTCGTAATAATTTTCCAACTATCGTCTTGTTTTAAATTTTTGTATTAAAAATAACAAATGTCTCATTTTTCTGATACACATGGTGTTTTGACTTTTCATTTCAATGTATATTTGTTTTAAAACTTGTCTTTGTACAATTATAGCAATCCTGATCAAAGAATATTATTTGTGTAAACTTTTCTAATATCTTTTAGTATTTTATGTAATAATAACGTTCAAAATTAAGGTACAATATCGAAAGAGAAACCCCAGAAAAAGCGTTAATTTTTATCCGGGAAATCCGGAAATTTTCTGGGGAATTTGAAAACGCAATTCCGCTAGACAGGGCAGCAATAACTTTCACTAGAACTTTTTCTTTTAAGAAACTATTTAATCTTGCAAAGCTTCTTTTTCTCAGTACATTATACCTAATTGGATGACTAGGATTTTTCTAACCCGGGAAATAATGTTTTAATATATGCACTTTAAAATACAGAAAATGATCCCCTTTCATACTGCGTAACTGGGATATTTATGCGAGTCGCTTACAGTCTCTTGACTTGGAGCGGCTCTTTTACGAGCTATAATGAATAGATGAAAGCAGCTTTCTTTGAGGATCTTCCGTTAAAATTGCAGGGGATCTTTCGCGGAGGCCATGAGCTACGTCTGTATATTTAATGGATCGCGCCATGCAATTTATTTTGTACCGGCAAAAAAGAATCGCGTGAGCTTGCGATCCTCCTCTATTAAGTAAGTTAGTTAGTACTGAAGGTGGTTAGTTCAGTGGTTAATAGACGACGAACTCTCGAGGTACTCTGAGGGATCATTCACAAATTTCGTAACACGTTTTTCTTTTTTCCATATCGCTGTGTGACTGTTCACTTCACGGAAATTATATTCTTATATTTATTTAAACAAAAGAAAAACACGTTACGTAATTTGTGAATGATCCCTAAGCTATACATATACGTTTTTCAAAAAGATATACTGAGTCCCATATTTAAGTGAATTTGGCATTAATATCACACAGTTCCTTTCTAATAATACAATCAGGGAGATCGTAGTTCAGAAAGAAGTCAGGAAATTTTGTTGGTCAGGAAAAATTAATTTTGAGAGAAAAAAAATGGAAAAAGTCAGAATATTTTTCTAATAATCACTAAGTAACTGTCAAGAATAATTCGTACTGCATCACAGTCATTACATACATTTTTTTAAGATAAAGACATTTTTGTCCATTTTTAATATAGTCACTACTGTCAATTGTTTAAATGAAAAGTCCCTATTGTGATTTTTCTTTCAATAAATTAACGCATAGGTTAACGACTATTGAATTCAGGTATTTTAGTAAATTCTCCAGGATATCAGAAAATATTAGGTTTCATGTAATTTCACGGGATTTTATAATATTGGGATGGATTTTAAAGAATTTATTCACCAGAATTGAAGGATTTCGTAGAATTTCAAAATTTCTTCAATATTTCAAGGTATGACCAAACATTTTGAAAAGTGGAGTCTTTTTAAAAATTCGAAGGAATTTTTAAAAGTGAATCCAAAGGACTTAAGAAATTTCATAATATTTTAAAAAGATTTGTCGCTACAGTCGTCTCGAAAATTCGGGATGACTGGCGCAGCTTATGAACAATATTTCACTAGTCACCCCTAATTTCTGGATGACGAGACACTTCGTTTTCAAAATTCCAAGGAATTTTCAAGAGCGTTAAAAAGTTTTATTATTTAAGGATATTTGAAAAGATATCAAAAAATTTTCAAAATATTTCAGTAATTTATTGAGATTTCAGAGGAACTGTAATGTTGTAGGTTATTTTAAAAGAGTAAACGATATTTTCAAAAGCTTTTAAAAGTTTTGAGGGATATAAAATATTTCAAAGGATTTTAATTATTTAAAATCTTTAATTGATTTGAATTCTTAGGATTAAGGGATTTGAGAAAAATTCCATGCGATTGTAAAAATTTTCTAGAATTTGGAAAGAAATGGAACTACTATTTTACATGATTAAGGCTTCAAAGTATTGTAAAACATTTATGTGATTTGAAAAGATTTCAAACGAGTTTAAATGAGTTATTGTAATTTCCAAGAAATTTTAAAGAGATTTAAAATGTTTCAAGTGATTTGGAAACATTTCAAAGGAATTGAAATATTTTGAGGTATTTTAAACGGTATTAAACGGGACGATTCAAACAAAAATCCACAGGTTTTTAGAGATACCTAAGGATTAGGAAAGATTCCTAAGTATTGTATAAGATTCTTGAAAATTTCAATAATTTTAAGGAGTTTTGAAAGCTTTCAAGGTATTTTAATAAATTTTTCAGGATTTCTGGAAATGTTATCAGATTTCACAGGATTTCAAATATTTTGAAACATTTAAAAATATTTCCAAAGGCTTGAAAATATTTTGTAAGAATCCAGTGTCCTCAGTTTATTTCAATGATTTCAAAGGATTTAAAAACAAAATAAAAAATTATAGGGTAATTAATGAAATTCCTAGGTATTATTAAGAAGTTTTAGAAGTTTTAAGCGATTTGAAAAATATCAAAGAATTTGAAATATTTGAGGTAATTTTAAATTATTTCAAGGAATTTTTTATTTGAATAATTTGAGAGTATTGCAAAGGATTGGAAATACTTTTGTGTATTTTAAAAGGTGCCTAAGCATTTTCAATGTATTTAAAAAAATTGTATGTGTTTATGAATAATTTCCTATAATTTCGAATGATGTGGAATGATTTTAATGAATTCAGTGGAATATTAAAATGAAAAATTTCAACTCATTTGAGTTCATTTAAAATTATTTTAATTCACTTGAATTCTTCTAGATTCACTCAGCGGAATTTCATCAAATTCTGCTGATATTCCTTTCCTTGCATTAAATTCCCTAAAATTGTACTGAAATCACTGGAATTTTTCCAATATATTTGAATTCTTTGGACTTTATCTTGAATTGTGTTGTAGTCTTATGAGTCGTATTCTTTAAAAAAATGTCAGGGAAAAGTCAAGAAATTTGAAAATGAAGATTTCTGGCTACCCTGATATTGTAGTTTAAACTTATTTTTATACTTCATTATCATATATGATGCAGAGAACTATTCCTGTAAATTGTTTTGTTGCTGTTGAAGCAGAAATTTTATTGGCAAAAAAATGATTGATATTGTTTATTATGTATTTCTGTGACTATAAAATTTTCATATGATACTTAAAAAAATGAAATATTTCAAGCTTGAGAGTGTATCAAAGGAGTTTCATTTACGCAAGGCCGTTTTGAATACTTGATCGTGATTCTAAATCTAAAATAAGATTTTCTCTTTTTCGAAATAGGTCATAAAATCTAAAAATATCGGTCCTCGCAAAAAACATATTCACCTTGTTACGAGTTAAGAATCTGCATAATCTATTTGAGTATTCATTCGTTCTCGTATGCTTAACTTTATACATGTCCAGCTGACAAGACCGATAATTGTAAACAATATTTATCGGACGAGGCTGTTTCCACAAATGACGCATTCGTAATCCGTAATACTTTCACGAATTTGCATTTATCGTTGAAATACTGCAGATAGAATAGTGTAGCGGGTTATAAAAGAACGTCCGAATGCGGATTCAAAAAAAAAATCCCTGACTGATACACTCGGCAGGAAGGGTATTGTTTTTCTCTGAATATTGTAACGCAGAGAGTAGATTGTGTTCGCTTTCAATTAAAAAAAATTTATTTCTCTTTCTATGTTATTTTTCCCTTTATTCACAAAAATGGAAATTATATATATTTTTCTGTGTGATTTCACGCTTTCCATTTGGAAAATATGAAATAAAATTTACTAAAATTTAATCCAAGTTCGAAGCAATACGATTTTCAGAACATGCGGATTTGGAAAACGTAACTTGAAAGTTTCAATGAATAAAAAAATAATTGTAATGCTAGGTTGTTACAGTTTATAAAAGATTTTTAAATAGAACTAGTGAAGAGTAATTTTAACTATAAAAGTAGGGTGGCTGCTGGAAGATTTTTAAATCAAAATCTATCCAATTACATGATATAATTCGATTAATACGTTTCACTTCACCTTGTTTTTTAATGTTAACTTCAATTTTCAACTGTTTAAAGGGAAAACAAAAAGCCATTAAAATTGAAAATATTTGATGAAAGAAGTTTTGAGTTTATCTGTCTTTATTATCAATTAATAAAAAAATTGAACTTTTTCAATTCAAAAGCCGAAGTATTAGTTAACAAAATTTAAACATTCAATTAAAACTTTTAAAGCAATTTTCAACTTCAAAATAACTTCAAATTAACAGATTGATAAGTAAGCGCTTCTATTCAATATCAAATCCTATTCAACTATTTGTTTCCGTCTAAAAATTTTTTTATAACCGATTTAATTTGAAATTTATAAATTAAGGAATAGAACCATTTTTTTAATGAAGCAATATTTGACTTTTCATTGAAAATGAGCTATTATAAGCCTAAAATTAAAAATTAAACACATTAAACTGAATTTTTAAAAATAAAAAACCTAGAATCGTTTAAATTTCAGAGTATTAAATTCAAACTTCTCAATTTAATTGTACATTTTGAAAAAAAATTGTTTTGTAAGCGAAAGTATTGAAAATCTTATTTTTTAACTTAAAAATAAGTAATCATGGATAAAATTATCTTCTCATACAATATGCGAACAAGAAATTGTATATCCGTAGATCATGAATAATGAGTGAAATATGGCTTTACTGAATTTTGCTAATAACTTTCAGACAGTAATAAATTACACAGATTGATTTGTTTTTCATTTATTTAGAAACCTGACAGACAATAATAGCCCATTTCAAATCATATTTTCATTAATGGATTTCAAAATGCAATATCCTTAAATTATTGAGAAATGATCTCAACGGATTTATCACGTTTTGTTCGCTTACTCCTCAAATAACAATTAAACCATTATTAATTTTGAACTGATTTAAAATTAAAATAATTTAATTTCTAATCTAAAAAATGTTTAGTTTGAAAAAAAGGAATGTAATCGTTCAATTTTTTATTTTTTTAACATGAAATATCTTAAAATGGTCATTATGAACATTTAAAAAAGTATTAATTCATTAGGCAATTTAGAGCATAGAAAATGATAGCGTGGATTTATATTTTTTAGGCACTGACTAGTATTGTGGAATTTGTCGTAAAACTAAATGGTCAAGTATGGCTTAGGGGTTATTCTTATGAAAATTCCATAACAGTAGACATTTCGTATTTGTTAATCAGAAATCTTTTAACTGTTTAATTCATAAAAGTTTTAAATTGTGCAGTTCAACTGCATTTAATTGAAAAATTTTCGCTTTTATACTTTTAAGTTTTTAAATTAAAAAGAGTTTCACTGTGAGTGCTTTAATTTAAAGTTGAGTTTTGATTACTTCAAATGAAGACATTTTCAGGTTTGAAAGTTTGAATTTTTTATTTCAACGACTGTGAACAATTTTTGGTAGCCGTGAAATATTTAGAAAATGACCGGAGATTATGTCAAATAAATTTTTGATCTACTCTCGTCGCTCCATTGGGAATCAAACCGCAGAACTTCCGTGTATCAACATCAGAGATTATCTCTGCAAGTAACAGAAATTACCGAACGTTATTTTCAAACACGATAAAAAATAAATTTTTAAATTAAATTTTTCTGAAAAAAGATCTACTCTTTTCGCTCCAGTGGGAATCGAACCACAGAATTAAAGATTGCCCGTTGAGAGTTTTCCATTAAGCTATTAGAGAGATTGAAAGATAAAATCTTTTTTTTAGAAATACACGATATCTCAAACTAAGTGTTACATTTAGAAAACGGGAAATTTAAAGAATTCTGTATTATTATCAGAGATTATCTCTTCAAGTAACAGAAATCTTTAACGTTGTTTTCAGAGATGATATAAAATTAATTTTTTAAATTTCTAACTTAACATTTTTGTTTGAAAAAAAAGATCTACTCTTTTCGCTCCAGTGGGGATCGAACCACAGAATTGAAGATTGCCCGTTGAATGTTTTCCATTAATCTATTAGAGAGATAGAAAGATAAAATCTTTTTTTTTTAGAAATTCACGATATCTCAAACTAGGTGTTACATTTAGAAAACGGGGAATTTAATGAATTCTGTATTATTATCAGAGATTATCTCTTCAAGTAACAGAAATCTTTAACGTTGTTTTCAGACATGATATAAAATTAATTTTTTAAATTTCTAACTTAACATTTTTGTTTGAAAAAAAAGATCTACTCTTTTCGCTCGACTGGGAGTCTAACCACAGAACTTCAGATTTCCGGTTCGGTGCTTTGTCATTAAGCTATTAGAGGGATAGAAAGAAGAATCTTTTTTCAGAAATACACGCAATCTCAAGCTAGGTGTTACATTTGTAATCTGAGTCATTTAAAGGAATCTGTATTATCATCAGGGACTAACTCTTCAAATAACAGAAATAATTAACGTCATTTTCAGACAAGGTGGAAAATAAATTTTAAAAGTCTTTAAATTATATTTTTTCTGAAAAAAGATCTGAAAATGACGTTAAGCATTGTCTAAATTTCTTAAAAAAGATTCTTCTTTCGATCTCTGGAAAACACTTGAGCGGAAATCGGAATTTCTGTGCTTCGATTCCCAGTGGAGCAACGTGAGTAAATATTGTTTCAGAAAAAATAATACAAATTTAAAAAAAAAATTATTTTTTATCTTGTCTGAAATTTACGTTAAGTATTTTCTGTTAATTAAAGAGTTAATCTCTGACGATAACACAGATTCCTTTAAATTACTCGTGTTTAAAATAAATGTGTATTTCTTTCCAATATACGTTATACTCGATATCGCGAATATTCACTGAATAAAAATACTACGTTTTTTTTTATATGATAGGAGTAGACAAGAATGAAGCATATAATTCTCGTTTCGAGTCACATCTGCATGCACTTTCGCTCGAGTCGTTAATTATTGGATATACGCAGCAGGGACCTAAAATCGGAATGCACGATAATGTTATCGTTTGTTTTCGACAATATTTTTCTGCCGCTTTGTTGACTTACGGTGGGACATAAATAAAAAGAGCGGGACACGTAAGCGCGATAACGGGCGAAGGCTGGAAGCGGATTAACATGACGTGGATGAAGAGGAGGATCATCGAGAGTGGGTTTTCAGGGATGGGAAACAGTGTTCCTCTTTTGTAGAGAGTTAGGTTTAATTTTTGTTCTCGTTCTCAGTCTCGAGAAAACAGCAGGAAAGGGGTATCAGGACCGAGTACCAGGTTTGTAATCTAGCAGTGTTGGGCGCCACTCGGGCGCTCATCGCTTACACAATTAGTGAAATTAACGAACATGGCATTGACGAATGCCTGGGCAAGCTCGCATTCATCAAGTCCACTCATCTGTGCATCGATAGTATACCGGGTGCACGCTAGAAAATCATAAACAATTTCTATGACAATCTTGCACAAGTTTTCCTCTCACGCAGAGAAGAAACCGTCTTCAAATCTAGATAAAATGTAATTTAAACAAGGACGAAATAGAAAAAGTAAATTTACATGTAGCAAATACCTGGTTTGGCACCTGGTTTATTTCGAATAAAATTTAAGCAATCTATATTCAACATGATTCACCGTCTGTTTTAATTCGAACCAAATTAAAAAAAGACATACATATACATATTTCAAATTTCTTTAAGATGACCAGTACTTTGGTTCAAAGTGAACCAGATTATGGTTCAAGGTTATAGGAACAGTGTTCAACTTGAAGCAACATCTGGTTCTTTTTTAGCAGAATTAAAATTAACTTTAAGCAAGCTTCGATTAAAAATGAACTAAACCTTTGTAAAAATATGCCGGAATTTGTTAAAACTTAACCAAACTTGGTTTCGAATGATCTGGACTTGCTTTACAATTATTAAAAACCAGTTTAACGTGAACTAGAAAAATTCAAATTAACATTCAGCAAATTTGAAACGTGATAAAGGCTTTCGTTAAAAAAAACATTGGGTTGATTTAAAAATTAACTGAACTTCTGTAAAAATGAACAGGACTTGGTTTAAAATTAACTGAACTTGGTTCAACTTAAAACAGCATTTGTTTGATTCAGAAAATATTGAGATTACGCATTGAATTTAGAACCAACAGCCGGTTCATCTCAGAAAAATTTTTAATTGACATTCAGCAAGTTTGAAATGTTATAAAAGTCTAATTTTCTTAAAAATAAACTCGATTTCGGTTCAAGATTATTAGAATCTAGTTCAAAATTAACCAGAATCTGGTTGAATTTGAAAAGAAAAAATTGAAATTGCAGATTGATTTCAGAACCAACAATAACTAAAAATAAACTGTATATGGTTCAAAATGAACCGAAGTTTATTACAAATAAACGGCATTTGGTTTAAAGTGAGCTGAACTTGGTTGAGCATCTAGTTGGTTTTGAAACATATTGAGATCGCGAATTTCATATAGAGCGTTTAAAATAGACTATTTAAACCCAACATAAATCAACATCCGGTTGATTTTGAGTAAAATTTAAATTGATATTCAAAAAATTTGAAATTTTATAAAATTCGAATTTCATCAAATATATCGGATTTTTGTTAAAAATGAATCGAACATGGTTTTAAATGTGCTTCGACTTGCTTCAAAGTTATTAGAACCAAGTTCAACTTGAATTAGCATCTGCATACATTTGAAATAAATTGAGATCTCGGTTTAAATTAAGTATCTTTTGAATAGATAATCTATAACTATAACATAAACCAATATCCTACTGATTTAAGGTAAAATTTAAATTCATATGTATTCAGAACATTTCCAATTTTGTTCAAAATAAACTTGATTTTGGTTGCGAATGAACTGAACTTACTTGGACTTGCTTCAGCAAATTTTGAATTTCATAATAGTCTAATTTCATGCAAAATAAACCTTCAAAACAAACTGAACTTAGTTTTTTTCGGTTTTTGATTAAAATGAGCTGGAGTGATTTAAAAAATTTTAGAAACCAAGTGAAATTGAACCAGCAACTGGTTGATTTTGAAATAAATGGTAGATCCCGGATTGAATTTAGGAGTTTTTAGGTATGAACAATCTGTAGCCAACTTCAAACATCTGGTTCATTTGAACAAAATTCAAATAGATTTTCAGAAAATTCAAAATATCATAAATGTCTCATTTCGGTCAAAATAATCGAAATTTTTATTTAAAATTAACCGAATTGGTTAAAAATGAATAGAAACTATTTCAGTTTTAACCAGAATGTGATTCATTTTCAACGAACTTCTAGTTTATTAAAAAACATCAAATTTGTGGCAGGTTATGTTAAAAATTAAGTAAATTATTTTTCAAAGCGCCTTTGATTGTGAACAAAAACGAAAACTATATGCATAAAAAGTGAACGATGCACATTCAACATTCATCGGATGTTAGTTTGAAGTAGCTGAACAAAGAAATGCTTCATTTAAATTCATTTGCTTTCGATAATTTTAAACTTTAGAAATTTCGATTTTTCGGAAAGCTTCTGCGTCGATTATTATTTTTTCAGTATTTTTCCACATTTATGTCCGAGTTAAAGAGTCGAGAAATTTTTGATAAACTGAAGTTGAAGTTTAATTTAATATTTTGTTGAAAATTCAAAAAAAATTTAAGAAGTCATTCTTTATTGAAAACTCGTATTTTTGGTTTGAAAATTCATCTATATTGATAGAAATTGCATTTTTTTAATACAACTTTTTTTGTTTAGAGCTTAAATATTTTTTGTTTTAGATAAAGACTAATTTAAAGTGGAACTACTTTGTTCAATATTCATATTTATTTTGAGCAAAATGTGAGTATTATTATACTAAAATGATTATAAACGCAAACTGATCGGTTCAGAATCCGCAAAAGACCTAGATGTATAAATAGACCAAAATATTTTGTTTCTCTGCAAAACGTCAGTGTTGTTTTTCGCCTGACACTCATTTGCGTGGGAGTGTCGAAATTCACACCCTAGTCTATTCAATAAAAAAGAGGCAAAAACTCGTAGTAAACAAGGCAGTGAATGTTAATTTCGCGCCTCATGAGTGTTTAGGCTGGGTCATTAAAAAAAAAGAGCATGTGGGTAAGTGTGTCATTGGCTAAAAATACTTGGGTTCACACTTTGTTAAAAATATTCGATCGAGTCATGGTCAGTCCGCCTTCAAAATAAGAGAGGGGGGGGGAGAGTGGAGGGGAGAGAGAGTAGAAAAACAAGGAAATAAGAGAAAAGAAGAGAATATCTGGGGGTAAGAGTTTGTTGGGTTGGTTCCGGGGATTGGGAGGGAAGAGCGAAGAACGACGGGTTGTGCCACGAATATGTGAGAACGTTTGCCTCGTGGCTAGCCTCGCGGCTATATTCACTTGTATTTACGAGCGAATGCGAGCATGGGTAAATAACCGAGCCGAATATCCAACGGGTGTTCGGGAACGTTGTAAAAGTCATGGGGTAAAGATGTTATTAGGGATAAGAAATTACTTTTAACTTCCCACTAGGAGTGGTCATTAGGACCCCTTTTAAATTGGTTGTTTTGCTTTCTGGAAATTTATTTTATTCATGAATTGTTTTGTGTAATCATTACATTTGGCTTGAAGGACCATTGTGTGATATTTAGCCATTGGGTGATCATGGATGCGTGAAATTATACTATTATAGTACATTAGGAATAGTTTTGTGGTTCAGACGTTATGGCACATACCTCTTTGCATTTCGAGCAGTCTCCATGGAAAAGTTAGACTTGTTGGTAGAATTTTAAAAAGGGAATGTTCATTATTTATACGATTAAAATAATTATTTGTATGCTTTCTAGTATAAAAATAGTACGTATAAATAAAGACATGAGGCTAACTACCGAATAAGGACCAGTTTTTTAAAATTCTGGTTTTAACGTTTTCAAGTACTTTGGGATGCTATTTAATGACACGTATTAGAAAAATGTAAAAATTAATTCTCTTTTCACTCAAAAAAATGAATATTAAAATTATAATTTTGCCGCCTTTTCCAAATACGTAATATGGAAAAATATCAAAAAATTAATACTTAAACATAAATGTCTCGAAAGAAAATAAAACTTCCGAAAATATTTCTTCTCGGAATTTTATAATTCCAAAATTTTGAATTCCCGAGATTTTAAACTACCAAATTTCAAATTCCCGAATATAGTACATTTTTGAATTCCCGAAAATAGTAAATTACCGAAATTTCAAATTACGAAAATAGTGGATTGCGAAATTCACGAAGTTATAGGCATAATAGGCTTTTTCTGTTGGAACAATCTTTTAATTTACGTATATATGGTTTATTTTTTCTGAATTATAATATTAGATCTTATTTTTCCGGGAATTTGAAAATTTTCTAATTTCCGGAATATAAAATTTCGAGAATTTACTGTTTTCGGAAATTTGAAAATTGGGGTTTTAAAATTACGGGAATAAATATTTTTGGTAGTTTTATTTCTTTTCAAAAATTTAAAACTTCGGGAACTTCAATTTTTTGGAAAGTTTCTATTTCGTTTATTACATTTTTCGGTATATTGCCACAGAGATGCCAGGTTTACAGTCAATTGGCTTTTGATAAACTAAAGTTAAATTTAAATTTATTATTCTGTTTAAAAAGTCATTCATTTTCAATGAGAATTAATCTATTTTGTTAGAAATTACATCTCTTTTTTATTAAAAATTAGTATTTATTGTTTGAAATATCAACTAGTTCAAATAGGAACTACTTTTTTAAAATACTTTTTCTTTTTTGTTGATGACACATTATTTTAGTTAAAATTTTTTTTCAAAATTGAACTATTTTGTTGATTTTTTGTTGTTTGTAAATGAATTTTTAAACTGTAAATTTAACTATTGAATGTTTGCTTGAAATTTTATATTTTTCAATTCGAAATTTAGCTCTTTGTTTACATTTTTTAAAAATATTTATCATTTCAGTTGAATTTATTTTAATAAGAATTCAAAAATTCATTTTTTGTGTGAAAATAAATTTTTTTCAGTTGCAAATCAAATTATGTGGTTCAAACTCGTCTTCTGTTAGCGGAAATTTGAATTATTACTGTAGAATTCCCATATTTTTGGGTTGAAAAACTGGTTTGCTGGAAATTCTTCTTTATGGCTTGAAAATTCAACATTTTAGATTAGGGTTTTTCCATGATTGACTGAAAAATCTTTCTTGGTTAAATTTGATTGAAAATTAAAACATTTTTTGGTGGAAATATCAACTATTACTCTTTTTGTTGAAAATTAATCTTTTATCGAAGATTCATGACTTTTGCTTTATAATTTAATTTTCTTGTTGAACATTACTTTTTTATAGTTCAATATTATTAATTATCTTAATTGAAAGTTTAATTCTTCCATTTTTATTTAAAAATTTATTGTTTCGAATTAAAAACTCAACTACTTATTTGAAAATCCATATAGTTCACGTGTGTTTTACGTCATTTGTGGATAAACCCTTACAAAATCCTGTATAACTGTTATTTCTAAAAGTATTCAAAATAAATTTTGAAAACAATAAGAACCTTTTTACATTAACCCCTGAGTGTAGGTTTGTTTTCTTGGCTAAAAGAAAAATTAAGAAAGGTCAGGGGAATCTGGAAATTGAATATTGTAGCGACCCTGCTTTAATTTAGTTTTAGTTCAGTGAAATTAGTTCTCAGGTGTTTAGGTAAATTTTAGCTGCATTGAGTTAATGTCACTTCAAATCAGACTGGATCCTGTAATTAAGAACCCCGGATTTACGATATTCCTAGAATTTCAGTCTACGGCATTTTGATGATGTGAGAACCGCGGGACGGAAAGAGAGGCGTTGTTCAATCAAGCCTGTAAAACAATATGAGGGCAGTGCTGTCAGAACGTTATTTACTCCAAATGTCATTATGCGTCCAAATTCAACAGAAATTGTTCACACATCCCTGAAATCTTACGTTTGGATACCCTGGACTTAAGTTCAAGGTGACTGCAAGCCATGTCCAAAATCCTTCTTAATTCCAGGTTCCAGTGTCATATGAATTCACTTTGAATATTATTTTTTTCCTCTGTATTTAGTTGAGTTTAGTCGCCTTTCCTTTACATTTAAGTTTAACTCAATGTTCGTGAAGTTATTTTAATTCTCTGCGGGAATATTGTAAAAATTATTTCGTTAAATTGAAAACCAAATCTTGAAATTTGATAGAAAACCCAGTTTTCAATTTCACAGATCGAATTTTATGTGGAGAGAGTACATAGAGTCGGTTATTCGATTTAAATTGGAATACCTCCTCCCACGCTGGGCCCTATTTGTTTTACAATACAAAGTAAATATCGAAAATGAGAAAGGAAAATGGATTTTGTGAACGAGAAGTAAACGCGAGAGCACGTGAAACGAATACTTCAGCACCATGTGGTGCAAAATATCAGCAGCAACTTTCCCTAGGTGACACATGCTTCTATGTTCAAAAACTGCTTTTTATATATCTATATATGTATTGTCGCATCCGCACGTACGGCGATTGCCTCGTATAAATTATTGAAGCGATTTTTATCGTCCTGGAGAATAAAACTGCTTCTCCATTCTTTTCTATTTCTTTGTCAAAAGGAGCCACTCGTTTTTCCTGTCGTCACCACTCCTAATAGCTTTAGTTTAATTTCTTTAGCGATAACGTTTAATCGTTTCGCTTCTCTACCATGACATCCAAGTTTTGTATTGATAAAACTTTTCTTGGGCGAAAGTAATTTTAATATGAATTTCATTCAACTCGAACTTTTAATTCTCGTGTAGAAATTAATTGACAGTCAACGGCAGTCCATATAAATTTAATTGATCTTTTAGAGAAGAAGAAATAATAAATTAACGTCAAGAGATGTGACACCTCCAATTGATTGGTCAATCATGACTGAAGCACTTCCGTTCTTAAACTGCGGGTGGAAGGTATCACGTTTCGTTCTTTTATTTACTTTATTTATTATATTTTCGCTTCTCATTCTCTTCAATTTTTTTATTTATGTGCACTTGTTTCATTTATGCACCAGGGATCACAGTCTGTTCCCTTTTTCACCTAATTCCCTTTTTATCCCCTTAAAATTTAAAAATCCTTAAAATCAAGGGTTTCGACCAAATTATCTTATTTCCCCTCAAATTAAAATACAAATTTAATTTAAAAATCTAAAAAATTTAAATTAAAACAGTTCGAATTTATAATATTTAAAATAAAAATATTGCTACAAAGAAAAAAGAATTTTCAAATAAATTGATGAACTTTCTTTTGTTATTGTTGTCGACCAGATAAATGTATTGAATAAATTTATGTTCCGTCTTTTTTGTTTACTGGTCAAAAATCAATATTTTTCAATATTGATTTTTAATTTTTAAGTTGAGAAAAAATTTTCTCTAGCTCCGTTGAGATCCGAA
Organism: Belonocnema kinseyi; assembly: GCF_010883055.1. Taxonomy (NCBI): domain Eukaryota; kingdom Metazoa; phylum Arthropoda; class Insecta; order Hymenoptera; family Cynipidae; genus Belonocnema; species Belonocnema kinseyi. Next base: position 117,251,793 of record NC_046658.1, read on the forward strand.
CCCAGGTGTTTCAGATTGCCGGTGTGATGCTCTCATATCATGCATCAGACCGGCAGTCTGAAAGACCTGGGTTCGGATCACAATGGAGCTAGAGACAATTTTTTTACAACTTAAAAATTAATATTAAAATATATTGATTTTTGACCAATAGGCAAAAAATACTAACATCAATTTATTTAAGTTGATGAATTGCCAACCATTATATTAATCATTAAAAAAATAGTTGCTTTTCCGAACAAAAAATTTATTTTTCAGCCAAAAATCTACTAGTTGATATTTAAATCAAAAGATATTTTCACTTTAAAACAAAAGCAGTTCAATGCATTCAAAAAACGACCAAAGAGACACATTTTTAACTACTTGATAAGTCTACGAAAGAAATTAATTTTAACCAAGTATTTGAACTTTGAGTCAAATAGGTCAATTGTCACTCAAAAAAGATAAATTCACAGCAAAAAATGTAATAGTTGATATTTAATAGAAAAAATATTAAAAATTAAAAACATTTAGGTTTATAAAATAAAAATACGATTTTGCAATAAAAGATTTGAATCATCTAGCAATACAGATGGAATTTCAACCAAGCAACTGCATTTTGAACCCAGAAGGATGAAATTTCTATCACAAGAGATGAATTTTCAAACCAAAAAAGATTCTTCAGGCAAGAAGTAAAAGAAATTCAACCAAATTGTTTAATTTTCAAGCCAAAAAGACAGATATTCTAAAAAAAACAGTTGATTGTTCTACCTGGAATTATAAATTTTAATCAAAAAATGTTGAATTTTCTACAAAAAATATTTAAATTTTAATCCACAAAGTATGAATTTTTAACCAAATCGTTGAATTTTCAAGAAAATTCTTAGGTTTTCAACCATATAATAAAATTGTTAACGAAGAAAAATTATCAACTAAAAATATAGTAGGAGTCTATTTAACCAAAAAATAATTAAATTTTCTTATTGGGTTCTTTTATTTATTCAGTTCATATTCAAGAGGAAAATAAATGCAAATTTTTATTCATTCTTAATAATTTTAAACATGTAATAAAATATGTAAAACGTTCTTTCATGTAAATGAATGTTAGTTGTAATTGCAGAAAATTATTTTGGAATTTGCGAATAACATGCAAGAACCAGCGTATATTGGTATCCTTCAATTAATGTCAAGTGAATTATTATTATATGGTTTAATTTTACATATTAGAAAATTACGTATTATCGTAAATTTGTATCTTTTCATGATTTTGTTAATTTCTTGACTAATATTTTTTTCTTTTTTTTAAATGCTAATCTTTTTTCAGGTTTTATTTTAAAAGTTTTGAACATTTAAGCTTTAGCTAGAAAATACCTTAAATGACTCTGAATTCTGTACTGCACATAATAAACTAGACAAAAGATTAAAACTTATAACGAATCAAAATCTATCCACTCATAAAAATGCATTTAAAAAAATGTCAACATGAGCATATTTCAAGTATCTTTTCTAATTTCTAATAAAGAATTTAATAGATATTTCAAAGCTAGCTAAAAAAATTAACATGAAAATAACTATAAAACCTTCTAAATAAACGGTCCTACTCTTAGAGGTCATTTTCGTTCAAGATTCACGGGATACTCATATGATAAAAAAAATTTTTTTAATAATAAACTCAACTACCGAAATAAGCACGGTTTCGGGTATAGCCTGCATTTGCCTTCATCATATCTCGTAGGAATCAACACGTATACACCCAGGCGGAAAAATTATGTACAGTTTATACATAGTGTGTGACTGAGTACATCCTCTCTTTCGTTCCTGCATTCCCCATATCACCAAATTCCGAGGCTTCAAGTTCTAGGAATCGCGTAAACTTAGGGTGCTTATCTCGGGAGTTGATTGTAAGTGAAATCCCTTATTAATGCCTTTTTTTTTAAATCTCTCTTTTTACCAAAAATTAAATTACTGAACGGCTGTGATCCCCGAGATATAAATTTTGTGCTTTTTCGGGAGCCAAAAAAGGTAAGAGCAACTTGGACTGTTTCTTTAGCTGGCCGTCACTCTTCATTAGAGACATGGAAGACTCCTGGACCGTCTTGAACAACTGAAGTATCTTAAAGTAAAAAAATTTGAAATGATGTTTAACGGGATTTGGCGTACAACGGTCGAGCGAAACGCGTTGGAACTAAAGGCGTCATTAAAGTGGAATTAACCATTATTCGCAGCCGAGCTTGCCTCTGTTGGTTCTAATTAACCGGCGAGATCGTAAAGTTTAATTATTTGCAGGCAAAATGCATCCTTGGCGACGAACTCTCCTTTCCTTACTGCCAAACGCTCACTCCCCTAATCTTGTATATGTAGTTGCAACGAAACATGCGGCACAACTGATGTTTCTAATACTAATTAATTCGACTTCCTAATATGCCCAAATCCTTTAACAATTCCTCAAATCAACTTTTTTTCGGCTCTATGTATGAACTGTAATATACGATGGCTATGTGACGCTCCCCACCCGGGGTGATTCCCCAGTCGAAATTTAGGCCCTATTTTGAAGACGTAACTCCTACCTTAGTAGGGCTGGAAGCTGTAAAGTAGGTTCTAAATAAGCGGTGATTTCACTGCAATTTATACCCTACTTTGACGCTAAAAGTGTCCGAGATCGGCCGTTTTTCCACGTTTTGCGTCAAAGTAGGGTCTGTAATTAAGATAAATTAGACCCTCTTTTAAAGCTCAAACTACCACTGTAGGACATGTGGCATCAAAGCACGTTCTCTATAATCTCACACCAATAGAGATTAATAAAAATAAGTTTCGTTATTTATCGGAAAAAATAAAATAATATCTGTGATATAAATATCAAGTATATTCGTACTTATTTTTTAGACTTATTCTTAATAGAATTTTTTTATTATGACACTTGAACATAGTGCACTGAAAAATCCGCAAGTACTAATAAAAATCACTAGCACTTTCCCAATAATTTAAGGTCCAAAATCTTTTTAAATCCAAAACAATTAATTGAATAATTACTATTTTTTAACTTTCGGTGTCTTTAAATTTTTGAAGCAATTTTTAAAGAGTTCAATATACATTTATTCTGTTTTTTAGAAGTATTCTACGTTATAAGCTTTAAAAAAACTTGAGGCTACATATTTAAATTTGATTCTGTGTTATTTATTACTTAAATGAATACAATATCAAACTTGCTGATTTCAATAAAAATATCTTTTTATCTCTTTATGAAGCAAAGATTTTTAAAAAAGTTGTTCAGCATCATAATTTATCAAATTTTACTGAAAAATACAAATATCGAGTTCAAGATTGAATCTAATATTCATCAGGAAATAAGTTTATATTAACAATAACAATACTGGTTTTATACCCAATTGTCTCGTCTCAAAATTCGAGATGAGTAGTCAATTATTTTTCATACATTTAGCTGTTCTTATTCTCCAATAAATATGATAAAAAATTAAAGCAGTTAACATTTTGTAAAAAAAATGTTTCCTCCTAAATCGTAAATAGTAAAAACACGTAAATAGTAATATTCCTCTAAAAAATGTTTCAGAAGCTCTTAATTATTCTTGTTTAGTAACGAAAATGACCAAACCATTGGAAATGTGGTACTGTTCCTTGGAAAAAATCATTTTCTCCATAATATCATGTTACAAATAAATTAACCGTAATACTGTAATAAAAATTTACTGACAATCTGTGAATTTAATTATAATTATTAAATATATATTTCAGTATATGTTTCAAATATTTTATTTCTTACATAATATTTGTTGTTAGCGATAGAAAATATTTTATTCTTATAATTTGTTGTGATTCTCAATTTGCATGGCTGTTTAATAAATAAACTTTCATTAATTATTGATAAAAATGTTTATAATTACTTATTAATCGACAGTATTCAGTAATTTTTCATGATGAATATCAGTCTCATACAAATTTTCACCATTTTCAGTTAAGAGAAAATATTTTTATGTGATTAAGCATTGGAAAGAAGTATTGATTTATATATAAATAATTAATGACAATTAGGTTAAATCTTGAATTAAATATTTTTGTTAATTAAGTGTGCATTCAGTCATTTAGATGACCAATGAGTTCAATTAACCTAAGTAAAAAATAATTTTTACTTTATTTTCATGAAGTTCGAACATTGTAGGCTCAAAAGATGCAATGTAGGGTCATTATTGAAGGGGAGGTTAAACAGCGTCAAAGTAGGGCCTTGAGTTATAAAAATGTAGACTCTAAAGATTCAAAGTAGCTTCAGAGAGGTGCTACAGCTCTAATGTTTCATTCTCTAGGAGTTGAAAGTTTAAAGCAGGGGCTATAAGTTTGAATCGCGTCAAAGCGGGTTCTAATAGGGAGCTGCAACTTCCAAGTAGGGTCTAAATTTCGACTCGGGTCGCAAGAGAGAGTTATCAGCGACCCGTGTCGGAGCGGTGTGTGGAATGAGCATTTTTTTAAATTGAGCAACACGCGATTTCTCGATTAATCTAAAAAGATTCATTTTTCCGGATCAAAAATTATTTGCACACAACTTTTATTTCTACAAATAGTTTAATTTCCAGCTGGAAAAGATCAATCTTTAACCAAAAATTTTATTGGTTAAATTTTTTATTAAATAATTAATTTCGAACAGAAAACTAATTTCAAACAAAATAGTTCATCTTTCAAATGGTTCAATTTTCAATTATCAAGTTAATTTTTTAGAAAAAAAAAGAACCAAAATTCAAATTCTTAATCAGGAAAATGAATTTTAAACTAAATTGATGAAACTTAAAAAACTAAGCTGGATTTATAAAAAAATAAGTTCAAGTTTCAACCAAGCAATTGAAATTTCAACGAAAAAATATGAATTATAAATAATAAAGTGAATTAACTGATATTTTGATCAGAAAAGATTTTAATTTTTAATCACAAAAAAATTAACAAAAAAAGAAGAATTTTCGACAAAATAGTTGATGTTTCTACCAAAAAGATAAATTTTGAATTAAAATTCTGACTCTTAAAACCAGTAAATTAATTTTTGAAAATAGAACACAAATTTTAACCAAGTATTTGCATTTTCGACCATAAAGATGAATTTTCACCCAAGAAGATTTAATTTACTACCAAAAAAAAGCGACTCTTCATCAAAACACATGAATTTTCAGCTAAAAAAGTAATTTAAAAGAAACATAAATATTAAACAAAATAGTTTTATTTTTAACAAACATAAATTTAATTTTTAGCAAAGGAGTTTAACTTTAAACCATGTAGTTGAATTTTAACTAAATATTTGAATTTTTAACTGGAAATATAACTTTGGCAAAACAGAATAGTTAAATTTTCAGGGAAAAATTTATGTTTGGCATAAAAAAATATTCAGCAAAATAGTTCAAAGGTAAATTTTTAGTGAAAAACGCATGTTTAAAAACTAAAAATATTCAATGAAATAGCTCAATCTTTAACGAACGTGATGAATTTTTAACCAAACAATTGAATTTTCAAGCCAAAAATACAAATTTCGTGCCAATCCGAAATTATGAATTTTCAACTCTTTTTTATAGAAATACAGCGGCTAAAAAACAAGGAAAAGCTGAATTAATTGAAAATAAAAAAATTTTTAATTATAAATTTCAAATTATTATATTTATCTTTTTTTTTAGCTGCTTAAAATGTTTCTAATGTATTCTTACCGTTAGGAAATCTTTAGTTGTTTTAAAAATTTTGCGTGGTTAAAAAATTCATTTTTAACAACAAAAAAATGACTATCCATTGTTCAAACAAAATCAACTGCCTTTATTGACTTCTTTATTATACCTATTTGTCGAATTTCCAAACCAAAAAACCTTTGAATTCTCAACCAAAAAGTATGACGTTTTAACAAAACAGTTACATTTTTATATCGAAATTATAAATTTTCAACAAAACAGTCCATTTCTAGCAAAGTCATGTTCTTGTATTTCAAAACAAGCTGGTTCCGATTAAAACAATGCCTTCAATACCTCAAAAAAATTTCTGATACAAATACAGTAGATACTATCGGTAGAAAATCTTAAGCTGATATAAAGATTTTTCAAAGTTAAAAAATGCATTTGCCTTTAACAACTTCTTTATCATACTCAATTTTGTCTAAAAACAGAAGAAAAAAACGGTGAAAAGACTATCTTAAGAAAGTAGCCTATGTACCCTATTTTTGATCCCATAGTTACTGTGAGAGGAAGAATGCCGCCGATGTACTAAAATACCAAATAGTAAATTTATTCAGATTCTATAATCAAAATCTTCGGCGGCGCAAATTGAAGTTTCCTAGGAAAAAAGGAACGCCCCATAAACCATGAATGTAAAGGACGTAGGGGATTTTACAATAAGGCGATTTTCCGTGGGCGAAAATTCGTTTCTCGCGCGCTCGTAAGGAGGGCTACGCGCCAGGGTTGAAAATTTCTCTGAAAAACATCTGATATTTATGTGGTGGCCGATATTTTTCGCGTTTCATCGAGGCCACCTTATACCTACTCTCCCATGCTGGGGTTTTCCATCGTACTCAGGCTTTCGCATGAGCTCCTTTTTGATCGCTGAGCGGAGGAGGTACGAGGACTAGGAACTCCACTTTGGTCGTTACCTTGCTTTACTTTATACGTTTTTTTTCTTCAAAAAGAGTGGGGGAGGGGGGTGTGAACTCGAGGCCATATTTTTCCGGGGTCTAAAATTACGAACACTTTGCACTGTTCTGGAGGGCGCGGCGCACGTGGTTGCATGCAACGTGCACGTACCATGTATGGCAGTACCGATACTCCCAACTCGGGAGTGGTCCGTATCGATTCCGCATAAAATTCGAGAATGGTTTCGGGTTCAAATTATTTTGGTGTTTATGACCAGACGGTTCTGCAAGCCGACGCATCGATTCTAGCTGATGAAGTGGAGGCTCGTAAAAGTTATGAATCGATCTTCATAATTTTTATGGCGATGCCACACGCTCCCTTTTTAATGTTCCATCGAAAATCGGAGAGTTCGTGTTCATTTAAATTAATGGGATTTATGATATTATTAGTGGACATGAAAACCGATTAAATAATCCGTGCTGAAAGTGCCCTGCTTAGCGCCATTTAAGAAAGGACACTGAGAAAGCCCTGCCCAATATTTATTAGTAATCTGCATTTGACCAGTTGAATGTTTCATCAATTTGAATAATTTTTTTTGTGATTAATTATGAAACAATCTATTTAGATTATTACATTTTCCAAAAGGGAATAAATAATAACCCCAAAAATTAAAACATTTCTAAAATTGCAAATATTAAAATTCATTATTTTTAAAATTTTTTAAATAAAAATACTTCTTTTAAGAATATGAGGTTAATTATTTAGAATTCAATTCAAAGAAATATGAAAATATTCATAAGCAATCCCTGCAGATGTGAACGAATCATAAGTTCATTGTCTATTTAAAAATTTTTATTTAAGTTTGAATAGTAATTTATTTTATGAGGAATAATTCTATGCAAAATAAGCTTTAAAAAGATTTATCATTAAAAACATATTTCCAAACTATCTAACTTTGCGGCTCATTAGAGACAAAAATTTCCAAACGAGGAAAAAGGGAGAAATTTCTACGTTTAATCGATTAGAGATTTAACATATAAAAAAGTTCATTCGGTTAAACTTTTTATGGTTTTCCACTTCTTTTTTTATTTAAACTAACTTCACATTAGTTTAGTTTATTAGGTTAATATTCGAAACATATCATAATTTTAAACCAACTGACTACACTTACAAAAAGAAGCCAAAAAAAGTTTTTTTCAACTCAATAAATCACAGAAGAAATAGGGAAGAAATCCTTTTTTATAAAATTAATGTGTGTACTATAGAACATTAAATTGAAAAGGCATTAATTTCGAGTCAAAATATTTCACTTTCCACAAATTAGATGAATTTTTAACCAAATAGTTCAATTGTCAAATAAAAATGTGAATTTTTAACCAAATCTAGTAAAATTTCCAACGATAAAGACGAAATTTCAACTAAAAAACAATAACTCTTTTTTATTAAAACTGGAGTGTTTAAATTTTCAGCTAAGAAACTTGATGTTTCATTAAAAAAATATTTTAATTTTACATTAATCTTCTACCAAAGAAAAGTTAATTTTTAATAAAGTAGTAATATTCAACCCAAAAGATGAAATTTCTACCAAAATAGTTGAATTTTCAAGCAAGAAAGATTTTTGTATAGTCAAGAAAGAAACAAAATTTCAAATAAATTGATGACTTTTCTACAAAGGATTTCAATTTTAAATGAAAAATGTAATGTTTAAACTTTGAATTTCAAATCTTAAAAATTGAATAGTTTTTAATTTTGAATATGTACAATTAAATATGATGAAAGTTTTAAGATTTACAATTAAAAATTCTATAGCTTTTATGACTTGCAATTCGAAATTTCTACAGTTTGGAAAATTTAGAACTGAAAACTTGACTTTTGGCTAAAAACATCAAAAATTAAACAAGTTGGCGAATGAAAATTGCAAACATTTGAAAAATAAATCAATTTTGAAAATGGAAGACTCAGAATTCCCTAATATCATTTAAGGACATCGTATTACGATATAAAATCACATATTAACCTGATAATTTTTTCTTTGAAATTATTTCCTGCTGATATAATACCTTATATTTAAAGAAAAGTTACAGATTACTGACAATCGATTAAAATTATGGTAAAAATTAAAATTGTATGAAAGCTTTATGAAAGCTTATGTAGCTATTTTAATATTTATTTTAATTTACGATTGCTGATTATATGTTATGACGCTTTAAATGAATGCATAAATTTAAATTTCTTAATTAGGCAATCAAAATAAGTACCGGGTAATAAGCGCGCGTAACGCGCTATTTGTGCTAATTGAATAATAAAATTTATTGACTGTATTCATTCATATCAGGAACAAACAGGAGCTTTTCTTTTATTAAGACTTAAGTTGATAACAATCTTTTTATTTTAAATAAAGAACAATTATTTTTATCATTGCTACTGTTAGGATATCATACATTGGATAGCATATTTTATGTCTTCTTATTGATTTCAAAAATGATTTAGAAACTTTTTTTTAATGGTATTCTTTTTTTTTACAGATGAAGTAGATGTGATTGGATTGGATGGAATGGGTGGATATTTGAGCAACCAATCAGATACGGATGACCACAGCAGTGTGCAAAGCAGCAGTGATAGTGGCGTCGCGATGTCCACCTCCAGGCTTACCCTTTCTGAAATGATGGACAATCTCTAGGTAAAGAGAACTATTTTTTCATCAAAAAACTAATGCGACAGA
>NC_046658.1:117261189-117312263 GCF_010883055.1 Belonocnema kinseyi
TATTTCAAATCCTTTAATAATTTTATCAACTGATCCATCTGATCATTCGAATACAAGCTTTTAAAAATTAAATAATAATCCATTGAATTGAGTAGAATTGAGTAGATTCAGAAGAATCCAAGTCAATTCAAAAATGCAAGGAACTTCGTAAAATGTAAGAGAATTCCAACGAATTTAGGAGAAATTAATAAGGGTTCAAGGTGAATTCCAAATCCCTTTAAATCTTTAAACCCCTACAAAGTACTTCACTTCTTGTGAATAAATTCTTTAAAATCCACTAAAAATCGTTCCATGTTTTTTGCAATTCTAGAAACTTCTTTATTCTAAAATATTTCAAACGCTTTAAAACTGTCTAAAATATTTCAAATTAAAAGCTCCTGAAAATGCCCTAGAAGTTGTAAAAATATCCTAAAATCTTACAAATTCCTTCAAATTATATAAATCTATAAAAAAAATTTCGATATCTTTAAAAATAGCATAAAAAATGTCAAAATAATTCAAGTCAATTCAGAAATAGGCATAAAGCTAAAATGAATAGTGATTAAGCGATAAATTAATTTGTTGAAAAAAGTGAGTCTTGAAATCTTCGATCTTATTATAATTTTTTTCCCTTTTCCCTTTAGGGACCTAAACTGAAATAGGGGATATTGGAATGGTATGTGAGGCCTGCAAGATATGGATATGGAAACAGTTTTAAAGCGTTTGAAATATTTTAGGATAAAGAAGTTTCTAGAATTGCAAAAAACATGGAACGATTTCACAGGACTTATAAGTTTTTAAGATATTTTAAAAGATTCCACGCTATTTTATAAGGTAATTTTTAAAAGCTTGTATTCGAATGATCAGATGGATCAGTTGATAAAATTATTAAAGGATTTGAAATATTTTAAAGTTTTTTGTTCAAATTCCTTGGCATTTTTAACAATTGTAAAAAATTTCCGATGATTTCAAAAGATTTAAAATATTGGAGAAAATTCTAAAAGATTTCCAGAATTTTTTTATTTATTTCAATAGTTTAAAGGGATTTTCACGACTGAAATATTTTAGCGTATTTTAAAAGATTCAAATGCATTTTCAAGAGACTAAAACCATTCGAAGGGATTTCCAAGGATTTTAATAATTTTAAGAAATTTTAATATTCTAATTTATTTCAAAGAATTTTTCACAAGACGTGAGGGATTTTGTAGAGTTCCGAAGTTTTGAAGAGATTTTCAAATATTTTGTGCAGTTTATTTGGAATTCGCTTTCAATTCATAATAATTTATCCGAAGTTCTATTCAATTCTTTTGCATTCTTCTATATGCACTCAATTCTACACAATTCAATTAATTGTTTCATATTTTTGAATTGTTTTCAATTAACTTGATTGATTTTTAAATTCAGCTTACTTTTTTATGTATTTCATTTATTTCTTCTAATTTTCTTCAAATTATTATGAATTCACTAAAAAATTTATTGTAATCAATCGATTTTAAAAATGTTGTTAAATTGTTTAAATTTATTTGGATTCTTTTGAATTAAACTTGAATTGTTTTGTAGTTATTATTCACTTCTTGTGTTAGAAATTAGCAGGGGTTTTAAAGATTTCAAAACATTTGATTTTTGTTTAATTCACCTTGAATTCTTTTAACTTAAATCTTTTAAATTCACTCCATTCTATTTAATTCAATGAATTAACATTTTTTGTCAATTATTTTTAAATTTTTTAACCTTACCCAGAATTCGTAAGCATTTCATCAAATTCTTTTGAATTACCTTGAATTCTTGTAAGCCTATTTCAAAGTAACTGAAAATTTTGCAAAAATATAAAAAAAATTTTTTTATTTTTGAAGATAAATTTTAAGAAAGAATTGAACAAATTTGAAACTATTTCCTTAAATTTTTAAGAAGAGTAGTCGATTTTGAAGCACAATGTTTCAATTTAGTAAGATTAAAAAATAGAAAAAATAAGTAAATCGAGTAAATTCAAGAGTCAGAAGATTTGAAGAAATTGAAAAAGGATTATAAACTGTAAAAGGTTTTAAAAAATGCACAATTTTTTTTAAGGATTTCAAACCAAAACTTAAAAAACTTTAAAAGAATTTGGAAAGGTTTTAAGTAAATAAACAAATTTACTTGAAATTCATAGGAAAATTTGGAAGATTCAAAGGCCATTTTTTAATTTTGAATGACTTCAAAATTTTAAGAAAAATTCGAATCAGATACGAATATTTTTGAGGAGTTCAAGAGGTTTTGATTTTTGAATAGATTTAAAATATTTAAAAACTTGGAAGCATTTCCGAAAGTGTATCAAATATGTTTTATTTCTTCTAAACCTCTAAAAGTCCTGAATATTGTTTAAAAAGGCTTGAAGTTTTCTTAATATTTAGTAAAACCCTTTAGAGTAAATTTTAAAAAATCTTTTATATAAATTTTTTTACACATCTGAAACCTTCAAAAATCTTTCCTAATTTTTTCACGAATCTTATGAAATTTATATTTATACAAGTTTGATAACAAACTAATAATACTTCTTTTCTTGTAACTAATTTCAGTACTTGTGCGAAACCCTTCTTTCATTTATAAAACGTCTATTATATTTTTAAATATAAAACAAAAAATGTTACGTAACTGCGGCGAAGTTACATAAGGGTGGGGAGGGGGGAGCCTAAAATAACGTTACGTAATATGTGAACACTCCCTAAATAAATTTAAAAAAGTTACTTAATATAGAAAATTATGAAACAAGTCAGGAAAAGTAAAAACAGTTAAGGGGACCACTTAGATGCAGTAACAGCAGCGGTAGCAATAGCAGCTCCATATATATAACATTTGATTGAAAATCGTCGATTTTCTTTGACCCGTAAGAACGTTATTTACGCTACACGGTGAAGCGCGCCGCCGGCTCGTTCTAGGGCGATTTTTTTTGTACCGGATGGAAACGAGGATGGATGAACGAGGGATGGTTTTTGTGCGCGGAACTCCTCAGCAGGGTTAACGTACGACTTATCGAGCGAAGAAAGAATAGAGCCTCGATCTTCGAACAGATAGGAAATTCGTGCGATCCCGTCGAGAGCGCGTATAACTAACTCCCTGTTGTTATATCCGCGAGAGAGCAAGTCTGAAGAGTAGGGTCAAGCAGATGAAAGAGGGTGCAACCAAGAGTATGAGATGATCCTCATTTGCAAATATATACCAAGCTCTATTTTTTTTTCTTAGATTTTCCGCCGTTTGTCACTTGAGCACGTAAGATGAGCAAAACAGATAGGGAGAAAAAGTATAAAATCGAGTGGAAAGGAAAACAAGGGAGGCAAACATGGGCAATTATTTATTTTAGTTGTAGGCATTGAAATCTCAGCATTGTCTCGGAAGTAATAATTAAAGTGTGGGTCACAGGGTGGCCTCAGGTTAGAGTAAACTTGAAAATCAGCGAAAATTTAAGGAATTTCTTTAGCCAGGGAAAAGTCAGGTATTTTGAAAAAAAATAAAGTAGACGTCGCCCGCCTACATAAAAGAGTAGTAGTCCGGACACCATACCCACTTTCGTCGGATTGGCGTTTGATATGCAATGTTGTTAATGATTCTTGTTCAGGCTAATCTCCTGATTCCGAACCTGCGTGATAACCCCCTGGCATTTATGGCGTTCTCAAGATATAAGCGATTAATTAAATTTTCATTATCAATTAATTATTGAATTACGGTTCAATATTTAAAAAAAATTTTCTTTTGCATTATTGTAGAGGTGAAGAAGAGGAATGAAAGTTGTCCTGACACTTGCTCGATGAGATCACTAGTTTTTGCAAAAAAAGCGTGAATAGGTAAAATGGATTTATGGAAAGTTTAATGTGTTTTTTAAAAATTTACTAACATTTTAAAATATATGAACGATTATATAGGACCTATGAGACTTTATGACATTTTAAGAGAGTAATTCCAAAGGATTTTATAGAATTTCCAAATATTTCAATGATATAAAGGAATTTAATAAAAATTCTTACGGATTTTAACAAATTTTTTCACGGAAATTGAAGGTTTTTGTAGGATTTCAAAGATATTCAATATTTCATAGTATTACCAGAGATTTGAGAGAATTTGAAATATTTTAGGATATTTTTCAAAATTCTAAAGAATTTTTAAACGATTTAAAGAATTTCAAATTATTTCAAAATATTTTAAAGGATTCGAAATATCTAAGCACATTTTTAATAAATTTCAATGATTGGAAGTAATTCTAAAATATTTTTAAGATTTTTCAATATTTAAAAAATTTTCAAGGCTTTTTATGAGCTTTACAATTGTTTGAGAGATTTCAAGATATTTCAAAGGATTTGCAATATTTCCGGCGTTATAAATTATTCCTAGGACTTTTTAACATATTTCAGTATTTTGTAGACATTATAAAGGATTTTAATTATTTTAGGGCATGTTAAAAGATTTCAAAATATTTTTAGGAATTTAAAAAAGTTTCAAGGGATTCTAAAGACTCTCAAAATCATTTGATTCATTAAAAAAACTTGATTCTTTGTAACTCTCTTCAGTTTTTTCTGTCACTTAAATTCTTCCAAATTCTCTTAATTCTACTTAATTCAATTAATTTTTTTAATTTTTCCTAGTTTCTGTTTGATTCATCTTGTCATTTTTTAAATTTATCTAGCATTTTTGCGGCATTTCATCAAATCTTTTTGAATTTCTTTTGAATTCCCTTTGAATTCAATTCCCTTAAATTCCTCGAATTAATTAATATCTTTTTATGCTTTTGGGGTTTTTTTTTACCTGATCGAAGATACGAGTTATAAAAAACCCGTGAGGAGGATGTATATTGCTATTTGATTTATTTATAATTTTCTGCATAATTTCATTTTCGAGCAAGTTTAAGTTGATTTATTTTGCTGTGCAACCTTTGGATTGGTCATTTCGGCAGCTTTTCGTTCGAATAATTAATTTTGCTTTGAACATTAGCTCTCAGATAGATCCAATTTTGGACCAGTAGAGATGCTTTTAAAACGTGATATTTTATTCTGAACACAAATTGCATTTGTATTTATCAAACTTTCATGATTCCATCCGCAGCTACAGTTTTTGGCAAAAGTCCAAATATTGATGTAATTAATATTCAAACAATTTTACTGCATCAAGAACATATGTGATGTTAAAGAATTTGTATTTATATCTGTAATGGAATATTTAATTTTAATCAAAAATACTCATTTCTTCTTAATGAATGAAATAATTTGAAATCAAAATCCAAAAATTGCCCTAACATAATTAGTAATCTCAAACAATTCATAAAGTTACTTCAGAAATTTTATGCTATAGGTTAAAAATGATCAGAAATGGAAGTTTAAAAATCGAATCATTAAAATTAAAATGAAAAAAATCGCTAAAGTCTTCCCGTGATATTGTTGCATTATTTATATGAATATTGAGAACTTTATTAAACTAAACTCTTGTGCTATAATTTTTTACTTTGAAGCATATTAGCAATATAAGTATTTAACACTTTTTAACTTTGTTGTATTCTATTTTAGAATATTTTCCAACTATTAAATACTTTTCAAATATAATTCTTAAATGAAAAACTAGCTTTGACGGTTATTTTAATTTTAAATCAATTACTATTACTTGAAAATTTTTTTTTTTGGGTGAAATTCCTGCCGTTTCTTAAAAATAATTTAATTTTTACATATTTGCTTATTTTTTCCTAGATTAAATAGTAAATAATTGAAAATTAATTATTTGTATTGAACATTTGCCCTTTTTAGTCAAAAATCAATCATCTTGGTTGAAATTTAAACTTTCTGATAAAAAATTAAACTGGCTAGTTGAATTGTTTCCCTCTTAACAGGAAAATATTTCTTAGTTGCAAATTTAACTATTTGGTTGAAAATTCGTCTTTTTGGTTAAATTCAACTTTTTTTTAATTTAAAATAAAAATATTTTTTGTTAGAATACTAAATTTCATATTTTTTGTTGAGAATTCATCGTTTTTGGTTGGAAATTTGTCTCTTTTAGTTAAATTTTTTTTTTAATTCAACAGTTTGGTAGACAATTTTTTTCTCTTTAGACGGTTTTAATAAATTAAATTGTAGTTCAAGACTTAAAAAATGAATAATAATTGATTTCACGCGACGATTCGAAATCAGTTCACAATTTTAGGTTTTTTAGATTTTAACGTTAGAAATTCAACTGTTTCAATTGGAAAATTTTATTAGTTAAACCGATGTCAACGCCCGATTGAAAGTTTCTAAACTATTCTAAATTTTATAATAACTTTAAAATAACATTTTCATATTTAAAGCCCTGTAGTAACTTTCAAATATTATTTTAGTTTAAAATATTCAATTTTGAAACCATTTAATTTAAATGGTTATTAATTATTCTGTTTAAAAAATGTCATTGGTCAGTCAAATTGTTGAATTTTGGTATATAAATAACAATTGAGCTTCTATTATGCTAAGAAAAAATCCAGTAAGTTAAAGAAATATTTAGAAATTTTCAAAAATTCAAAATTGATTTAAAATTTTTAATTGGTTTGAAATCATTTAAAGGGTCTATGTGTACCGATAAAATTCGGCTATTCATACCAAAATTTTAGTGCAAATATTCCACAGCGTAATTAAAAACCAAATATAAATTGTGAAAAATTGACAATGATTCTTCAATTTGAAAAATTACTTTTAAGAGAATATTCAAACAGATTTATATGAAGATTTATAAGATAACCAAAAATGAATTTTGATGATTTTAAGGAATTTTTTTTTATTTTACAAAATTTGAAAAAAGTAGGAAAAATTCGAATCACTTAAAAAGATATTTAGATGTTCTGACAAAATTAAAGAGATAATTTAAAATTAAAAAAAAATGTAAAACATGATGTAAATGTTTCAAAATCTTGAGGCATATCAAGGGATTTTAAATTATTTAAAATTAAAATAATTTAACTTTAAATTTAAGAAGTGTTCACTTTATAAACAATCTAATGTTTCAATTTTTTTTCTAGCTTAAATTTGCTTAAAATGATTTAATTTCGAAAAAAATGTAATTCATTGGTTGATTCTTCAATTAAGAGCGTTAAGAATTGTAAACTGGATTTATATTTTTGGGATCGAATCTGAATCTTTGAACTCAATGAGTCTATGTGTCTATGTGTATTGACAAACTTGGGCTATTCGTACCAAAATTTTAGTGCAATTAATCCACGGCCTAATTAAAGACCAAATATGGATCGTGCCAGATTTTAAATAAGAAATTTAGAAGCCTTTTAAGAAAGCTTCAGGCAAATAAAAAATATTTCCTAGGAAAATTGAAAATTTTTCTTCATTTTGAAAAATTATTTTTAAGACAATGTTTTTAAATATTGATATAAAGATTTTAAAATTTATAAAAAATGAGTGTGAAGACTCAAGATTTTTTTTATTTTGCAGAATTAAAAAAAAATAGGAAAAATTCGAATAATTTTAAAAGATGTTTAGAATTTTTGACAAAATTTAAAAGATAATTTAAATTTCGAAAAAAAAAAATGTAAAACAACATGTAAATATTTCAAGGCTTAGGAATAAAATCCTTAGGCATATCAAGGGGTTTTAAATTATTTAAAATTAAAATAATTTAACTTTAAATTTAAGAAGTGTTCAGTTTATAAAAAAATGTAATCTTGCAATTTTGTTCTAGCTTAAAATTGCCTAAAATGATATAATTTCGAAAAATTATAATTCATTGATTGATTCTTCAATTAAAAGCATTGAAAATTGTGACCTCGATGTACATTTTAGGGATTAAATCTGAATCTTTGAACTCAATAATTTGTAAAAGTTAAAACAATTTTATTTGGCACTTTCACTGTATTTAATTAAAAATTGTTCAGATGACAAGTGTTAGTAGCCTCTATTTTATACGTTTAATTTATCGACCATTTGAATACAAATTTTTTTATTTAAAACCCTTTAAAATTCAGTTTATAAAAGTTTGATTTCATAAATTTAATTGACCGTGAAAAGTGTTTGCAAACTGAAAAACCCCCGGGAAATGGGCAAGACTTTTTTCTTTCATGAAAACGTCCACCCTGCTTTTTGCAGATTTCGATTATTTTCTAGTAAAAAAAAAATAATGATGTTCCTCATTTAACTTTGCAGACAAAGAGGCGTCGCGGAGGTGGCAAGAGTTGAAAAGAAAGCACCTGAAGGAGAGATCGAAGAAGAAGAAACGAGTAGTTGGCATTTTCAACGCTATTCGCGATTATCGGAAGGACGACGAATTAAAAAAAAAAGAAAAGAAATCTATATTATATATACACACACACCATTGTACAATTGTGCACGCATACACACATGTTTTTGTAGACTCAATAAGAGCACTGGATAAGGATCTTGTGCACACATCTCTGTGTGTGTATGCGTGCATGGCAATTTTTGCGACCTCAGTAAGTCAGGAAAAATGTATTGCGCACAGAACGAATCAGAAACTGAAATTGCAATTGAAATTGCAAGAAAGAGGAGAAGTACCCTACCTACATAATGTAATCAGCGAATAAGAATTTCAGCAAGCATGTCCTTTTAAACGCGAGAGAAGGTCACACTATTCTTCTTCTTATTATTAATGATTAATATTATTATTATTATTATTATTATTATTATTATTATTATTGTACATCGTACTAAAACCCAGATTTTAAGACATAAGATTGTATGTAAGATGAGAAGCAGAAAACTGAAGATACGGCGGTGACCTCTGCGATGCATTATGTGTAAATTATTGAATGTCAATGTAAAGGTATTGTACATATTTAAAAAGAAAAAAGACGTCGAATCAAGATTTCACGAGAGCCTGGAGGGAAAATAACGTGCATGATGGAAAGTGAGAAAAAAGAGCGTACGAGCGATCAAAAAAGAGAGAATGAGAGCGAGCGAGAGAGAGCAAAGAATGAATGCGAGCCGGAAAAGGAATCTAGGAAGAAGTATGGACTTTGAAGGGAAAAAATCGGGCCAGTCCACGACTCGTCCTCGCACCTGCTCGTGGACGAGACATGCGCACGATTTGGCCTGAACCGGGTGTGAGGCCGAAGCGTGGATCGGCTAAAAATCGGATTGGGTTTGATTCCAAAATTCCGCAGAGAGGCAGGATAGGATACGCGAATTCCAAAAAGGCAGAGGAACCGTTTAGCGGAACATCTCCCCTATTTTTGCCTCTATCGGTGTCCTGATTTTCCAGGTTTTTACAAACTTTAAGCGACGTGCTCGGATTCCTATTTTTTATTTTATGTATATAAGCCAAATTATTTTATGTTCTTCATGCTCGCCATTATCGCTTGATTTCGTGGCATTAATAGCGCAATAATTTAATATATTTCGTGTAGGCTTCTATCATTTTATTTTTAATTTTATCATTCGGAAACCTAATTGCTCAAAGCAATCGAAACAGGTTTTTGATCCTTCTTTAATGGGTCAGTCGCACTTGTGAAAAAACAAAAGAAAACTCAGGTTTGCAGTCAGTTTCAACTGCCGGATGATTTTAATGAATTAGAAATTCGACCAGCCTGTAGGTAAATTTAAGAAAAGAAGTGCGATCCATTATTATAAGACGAGTCTCTAATTAACATTTTAACTAAAACGAAAAAAAAAATGATAAAATACGTGCTGCGTAGATTTTAGTTCTCGATACTGATTAAACGCTGCCGGGCGTTTGGAATGGTTTTAGTTTCTGAATCTGAGAAGTTGTGATTCATCAAATTCGGGCGTTTAAGCGGAATAGGGATGCCGATTATGGGCATTTACAAAGGGCAATTACTCAGATTATGGAGAAAATGAAAAACAATTGCTGTCTACTGGTCCATCAATGACCAAAATTATTAATTATAGTTGCAACTTCCACCCTCGATTACAAAAAAAAAAAATTAGAAAAAAAACAGTTTTAAGACCACCTAACACAGAATTACACACTTATTCAAGTGTGCGCTTAAAAAATAAACAAAGTTTACACGAAAAGAGGGCAATTTGCCCTTTTTGCGCTCCTATGGATACATTTTAAGATACTCTAAAGTAATTCATGCATGGTAAAGAAATGTCGCATCCTCTCATACACATTCAAAGAGTACAAATTCTATAAGTCCCTTATCACGTCACCTGTTCTAAATGCCGAACAGTTAGGTTTTGAGTGCTCCATAATCGATGATAAATGGGAAAGAGTATGAAAGCCTGCCAGTAAATATTTAAAAAAAGATTATTTTTATTATTTTTCTCTAATTCAAGCCTTAAAAGTAACAATTTTAAATCATTTGTTCCAATTTTCAACCTCTATGAAATATTCCAAGTTGAAATGTTAGAAGTTTCACCATTTTAATTTAAAATAAAAAGAATGACAAATTTATACATTCTAAGTTGGAAAATTTGGCAATTTAAAAATACTTAAGCTCAAAATTGAATTTTTTTAAGTTTTAACTTTTTTAATCAGTTAAAATTATAAGTACTTGAATTCATATATTTAAAATTACACAAATTCAAGTTCAAATTGCTCGATATTATATAATAAAGTTAAAACCAGAAAAGTTGAGAAATTTTAACCTTTTGCAATAATTTAAATCAATTTTCAAAGAAAAATTCTTTAAAATCAAAGTATTTTTTAACCTCAGTATGTTCGAAATATAAAAAAATTATAAATTTAAGCTTTCAGAATCAGAAAATTTCTTATACACGTAAAGTTTTCAAAAATTGAAAAATCTGGCAATTTCAATGCTAAAAATTCAAAATTGGATGATTTTAAGCTTGATGCTTTAAAATTTTTGTAACCAGTTACAATTAAAAGTGCGTGAAATTGTAAAACTCTAAATTAAAATATTCCAAAGCGAATAGGTTCGAATTTAAATATTCAATGTCACACCAATTTTTGTTCAAATTATTCGAAATTATATAATAAACATAAAACATTTTACATTTAAAGCCTTTGAAACTGAAATTTTCTAATAAAAAAATTTAAGATTATATATTTTTAAATTTACAATTTAAATTTACTAATTTTGAATCAGAAAATTTCTCGCACACATAAAATTTTCAAAAATTAAAAGATTTGACAATTTAAAGTTTAACAGTTTTACAATTTTCAAATTGTTCGAAATTGTATAATAAATTTAAAGCATTTAACATTCAAAGTGTTGGAAATGAAATTTCTAAATAAAAAAGTGTATGATTTAATTTTTGGAAATCTAAACTCTTAATTATAAAACTTTTAAGCAAAAACCTTTGAAAAATTCAGAATTTTCATCCGAGTAAGTTCGAACTAAAAAAATTTGATAATTCAAAATCAGAAGATTTCTGGCACAAATAATGTTTTCAAAAATTGGAACATTTTAAAATTCAAAATTTGAAAATTCAAAATTGGATAATTTTTAGTTTGTGACTTTCAAATTTTAAAACGAATTACAATTACAAGTACTTGAAATTGCACAACTCTAAATAAAAATATTCGAAAGCAAAAATTAAGATTTAAAACAAAAACAAAAATTTAAGACTTAATATTTTGAAATTTAAACTTCAAGTAAAACATTTTTGAGGCGAAACCTTCGAAATTAAAGAATTTTAATCCAAATAAGTTTGAACAAAAAAATGTGCGAATTTAAGCTTTTCGAAATAGAAAATTTCTGGCACGCATAAAGTTTGCAAAAATTCAAAAAATTTGCAACTTAAAATTTAAAAGATTGGATATTTTTTGTTTTGAGGATTTAAAATTTTAAAATCAGCTATAATTATGAGTACTTGAAATTGCACAACCCTGAAGTAAAATAATCCGAGGCGAAATATTTTAAATTTCAGTGATAAAAATCACATAATTTTAACTTTAAATTGTTTGAAATTGTACAATTTTTTAAGTTAAATCTTGAAGAGCTAAACATTTTTCAGTTTTAGCTTTTGAAAGTAAATTAAATGCCAATCAAATTTAAAGTTCAAATTTTAAAGCAAAACGTTTCCGAATTAAAGAATTTTAATCTGAGTAAGTTTAACTTTAAATAATTAGAAATTTATACATTCAGAATTGAAGAATTTTACAATTTCGAAACTCAAAAGTTAAAAATTCATGATTTAAAATTTTTCGCTTTAAATTTTCCAAAACTGTTACAATTCTAAGTACATAAAATTGCAAAATTACAAATTAAAATACTCGAAGACGAAAAATCTCGAATTCAAAAATTCAAGATCACACAAATTCAGGTTCAAATTTTTCGAAATTGTGTAACAAATTTAAAGCGTGAAGAGCTGTAAATTTTTCAGTTTTAACCATTTTCAGTAAATTAAATAAATGTATCGTTTAAAGCGTTTGAAATTGAAATTTCCGAATAAAAAAGTTCAAGATTTAATATTTTGAAATTGAAACTTCAATTTAAAAAATTTCAAAGAAAAAAACCTCAAAATTGAGAAATTTTAATCCGAGTAAGTTCTAACTAAATAAATATTCTAAAGCGACAAATTTCGAATTTAAGTGTTCAGAATTACACAATTTTAAACAATTTGAAGTTGAAAATTTCATTTTAAACTTTAAAAGAAAATCAAATAAATTGACAAAGCGTTTGAAATTTTTAAATTAATAATGTTCCAGATTTAATGTTTTGAAATTTAAGCTTAAAATTTTTAAACAAAAACCTTTCCAAATTAAAGGATTTTAATCTGAGTATGTTCGAACATAAATAATAAAATATTTATACATTCAGAATCATAAAAATTTCTGATCCAAATAACTATCTAATTTAGAATTGTGTATTTTAATTTAAAAATATTAAAATTGAGCTACAACACATTGAAGAAGTTACTTTAAAAATTTGAAGCACAAAAGTTCAAAATTGGATAATTTGAATTTTGATGGTTCAAATATTCGAAAAGAGTTAAAATTCTAAACAATTAAAATTGCACAATTTGAAACAGATAAAATTAAAATTAAAATCGTTAAATTTAAATATAATTAATTTAATTACATTATATTTTCCTCCAAAATTAGGAAAGTGTTTGAATTTAAGAACTGAGAGTAAAATTATCGTACGCTTTTCTGTAAAAATAAAATAAATGAATAAATAAAGTGATTTTCTTCCAACCGTTAAAACTTTTAATATCGCTGGCAGGCCCGAGCATGAGAAAGTAAAAGATAAAGATAAATCGAAAAGATAAAATAAAGCTGAGGTGAGGGAATGTATAAGGAAATTGAAAGATTGGATCGAAAAGAACGGGAACGTAAACACACGAACAGACCCCAGAATGCGTATAAATGTTGATCGATATTTGTAGATTAAAATCTAATCGCAGAACTTTATTCTGATCAAGAGAAAATTGAAAAGTAATGGCATTTTGCGCATTATGAAGAACCGAAGTTTGCGTAGTAGATTTAAGTTAACGACTAGATAGACTGACATACAAACGTAACGAGTGATCTCTGAAGGTGGGTTGCCAATGAAGAAAGACGCGATGGTTTTCAGAAAATTGCTTCTTAAAAATTATTTATAAAATGATCTCATCAGTATTTAAGATTACGTAATCCGGACTTTTCTGCGAAATTCTCTTTTCCAAACGAAAGTCAGCTGCAGAAAATAATCGAACAAGATTTTTGTTTCAATCAGAATTTTATTTAAATCAGATTTTCTTTGAAATTAGTTTTGTTTTTTAGAAAACTTCGAATCCCACTCTCGCAGACCAAGCCGATTGAAATATTTTCAGAAAGGCACGCCGCATATTTTAATATCTCGTGTGATATACCAGTGCATTGTTGTATCAACAATGAAATTATTAACTTTCTATGTACTCTACGTTCATAGGCAACGAAACGTAACCATATTGGTTATTGATCGACTATCGCGGCAGATGTCTTAATACTCCCGTGGGATTTGACCCCAGAATAAATTCAGGGCACTTATTAAACTTTCGAAAAAGCAAAATTCAAATCCTTTTCTCAAAAAGACCAGCTGACCTTTGTTTATTATCTAAAGAGCGAATAAGCGCAATTCTCTCAAATGTTGCGCTAATCCGCTCTCTTGATCTAAATTAAAAAAAAAAAATCTTTGAAAACGTAAAATAAATTGTCTTAAAGGAAGTAATTTGTTTTGAGGAAACGTCGAGATGCAAAGACAGAAGTTAGATTGAGTGATCATCATGGCGAAGGAAGTGGAATGTAGGGGCTAGCAATCGATGAGAACCGCCACCACAAAGCAAACCAAAAACAGAAAATTACATTAAAAATTTTCAAAGTATAAAAAAATCCATTTCATGCAAAACAAGTAAACATAATTAAAGCTAACGCTAAGAATTTTAGTAGTTAAAAAACAAAAAATAACGATGAATGTCTTTTGCGCGTGTTATGCATGAAAAAAAATAAAACGGACGCACCTTCGTAAGATTTTCTTTGATTCCCTCTAGAAATCGGGACCTACATGTACATGTGCTTTGGTTTTTAATACCCTACAACTTAGCGAGATATGTATGTACTCTATATTAAAGGGGAGCACATTCGCCCGGTGTATATTTAAGCGCTCTTTTCTTCTTTCTTTGCATTTTTCAAATGCGCGATTACTTGGCCGAATGGTATCGATAAAAAGTCAATTTAGATATATCCACGTGTATGCGCTTTTGAAAACTGAAGAGCGATTGTTTTGAATGCGTGAGTGAATAGATGCCACAAGTAAGAGTCAAAAGTAAGACACTCTTCGATGGGATCCCAGTGAAGGAAAAAAGATTTTAAAAAATTGACCGAGAAATCGTGGTTTTAAGATCCTGTTTTTTTTTCATTTTTGCCAGGACACGACTCGGCCTCGAACCTGATTCAGGACGGATCGTGCGCAACGTCTGGTCCTTGAGGATGAGTCGTGGTTTGCCCGAAATTTATGAATTTTGGAACTCCGTGTGGTTTTCGTTTAGTTTTTTTGAGTCTTTTTTCATTTAGTGGAATTTCTTGCGATTTTTTAATGCAGATTTTGTCAATAGGGTAGGTAATTTAAAACAAAAATTGATTTATTCGAGTAAAGATTGTAAAATTGTCCTAATTTTTAGGATCAGAATTGAAAATTCATGAGTTTGCATTTTTTTAAAATCAGTTCTACAATATTTTCTAATTCATTCGAAATTATATTTGTAAATTATAATTATTTTCTTTTGTACTTTTAAAAATTTAAATTTTTGTGCATTTTGCAGTTATTATTCATTGCTACACCATTTTTGAATGTTAAATGAGTTTAAAATGCGATTCTAAAAACTTTATACAACACTTGACATTTTAATTTGAAATTCTTCATTCTTTCAAGATTACGGAACAAAAAAAATTGTTATAATGTCGAATTTTCAAAGTGGCAATTTTAAAATTTTGATCGTTTCAGTTTTAAAATAGTCAAGTGTTGGCATATTTTATATCTTGTAAAATCTGTAATATTTTTATTTCAAATTAAAATTTTTAATCTTTCGAATTTTATGATTTTATTAATTTAATTAGAAATTGTTAAATTTTTAATATTTCGATTTGAAATTTAACCATTCCTGGCGCTAAAGCTTCAATTTCAAATTTAAAAAACACTGAAAATTGAAAAATGTTTAATATTTTATGCGTCAAAGTTGAAACTAGTTACTTTTTAATATTTTAACTTCAGAAACCTTTGACATGAAATTCTCATAAAAGTAGAAGATTTTAAAGTTTATTATTTTAAATTCGAAAATTTAAAAAAAATTTAATTTCAAAGTATTTAGATTAGGTTACTTGATTCAAAAACATTTTCATTTGAAAAGTACTTAAATTTGGATGCTTTATTTTGAAATTTTTTGAACGTAATTTCAAATTGTGTCATTTTTAAGGTTCTAAATGCATTCAGCTTAAATATTTTTTTAATTTAAAAATTATTTAAATTTAGATCGTGCAATTTGAAGATTTTCTAATTTAATTAAAAATTGTGTCGTTTTCAAGGTTCAAAATACTTTCAGTTAAACATTTTTTGCTTTTAAAGATTTGAATATTAAAATTATTTTCAAATTATTTAACTTCATTTGAAATTATGTAATTTTAAGATTTCAAATTCTTTTCATGTAAAATTTAACAGTTAACAAAATTTCCCTTTAAAAGATTTTAATTTTAAAATTATTTAAATTTGGATGCTTCAGTTTTCAAATCTTTTTTTTTTTAATTCATATTATGTCATTTTTAAGGTTCTAAATGCTTCTAGTTTAAAATTGTTCGCTTTAAAAAATTTTAATTATTTAAATGTGGATGTTACAGTTTCAAATTTTCAAAATTTGATTCTAAATTGTCAAATTTAAAAAATTTTAAAAATTTTAGTTTATAATGTATCGTTTTTCAAAAGTTCCATTTGACACCCATTTACATTTGGATGCTACAGTTTAAACATTTTTTAAATTTTGTTCGCTATTTCAGCGTTTTTAAGGTTTTTAAAAACTGTATTGCAGTTTACAATTTTGTGTCGAAAAAATTTTTCATTTAAAATTTGAGTTTTTCTTAAATTTTCAAATAATTTATTGAAAATTATTTTTATTTGAAGTGTTTGAAATTATAAATTGTCCATTTTCTATATTAAAAAATTGAATTTTTAGAAATAAAAATCGAATAGTTGTAAATTGAAATGTTCCTAAAAATGAGTAAAAATTAAAAAAGTTACAAACGTAAATCTGTCAGAAAATAGAATAGCTATATAGCCAACCAAATTTGTAGTACAATTTTTTTTTTAAATCATTTTTTTCAAGGAATATTTGTCAATTATTAAATTTCAACAAATTATGAGTTAGAACTGAACATTTCTTCAAGGAATTGTTCAAAAGATTTCTAATTCTGATTTAAAAGGGCGAATTAAAAAAAAAATCTGACATGGAAATGGGAATTTTCAAATTCTTAGTTGAAACGGCGAATTAAAAAAAAATAAAATTCTCATTTGGAACAGGGAATTTTTTAATTTAAACCAGTTCTGAATTGGAACTAGAATTTTTCAAAAGAATTCTAATTCTAAGTTTAAATGGCAAATTAAAAAAAATTCAAATTCTCATTTAGAACAGGGAATTTTTAAATTTAAATAAATTCTGTTTCGGAAAAAAATTGTTTCTGGTCGAATTCAAGGATTTAATTAATTCGTATGAATGAAGAGTAAAATTTAAAAAAATATATGTACAAATAATAATAATAATAACGAATTAACGATATTATTTTAGTTGTCTATTGGCACCATCTGCTTGAATAATTGTTGGAATCCCTTGATGGGTGGTTGAACCTGAGCGCAATCCGCTTCTCTTTGCCCTTGAGACCAATAGAGATAAATCGGTACATCGGGCCAGTTTGCTTTCCCGAAAATGTGATACTAAAATTAACAAAACGAGAAGACAGACCAGGGACGGGAGGGCAACTAAAAAAGAACAAGTGAAACCTAAGGTAGAAATAACAAGGCTAGGTAGGTGAGATTTGTTGAGAGTTTGTTGAGAAAAGTGTGCGAGGTATGATCCGGCGAAAAGCAATCGACTAGCTTACTTGTAAAATGTAAAAAATAATTGCGAGTAACGTAACAATTAATTGGGTAGAAAGAGGGGGAAGGGGCACACAGATCACACAGCAGCAATATGAACTGATTCAGTATTGACGCAAATTAAACAAACAAACAAAAAAAAACGAATGAAAAAATGTGTTACTCCAGCCGCTAGAATAAATGTAAGTGTAATTCTCGGTACATAATTGTGGTCAACCTGGATTCAAGAGCTCGCTCCGGATTTAAATTACGACAAAAAGAACTGATCGTTATCCTCGAGAAAAAAAAAATTTTAATTAACTAGCTCTTTGGTCACTCGCGAGCTCTTAAGTCCGCGGGCGTGCAACAATGGCCCAGTCTAACATTTAAGGATCTTTAATTAATATTTGATTGATAACAGAAGAACTAAGGAGAAAATACAAAATATGAAATAATAATGAAAAATGGGTGTTATTTTTAGATGTCTATTAGATTATCGGAACCAGAATTAAAGAAATAAAAAAAGCTTAAACATAAAAACGAATAAAAAAAAAGAATACCTACTACTACCTACTACTGTAATAAGAATAAAAGGATATTAAAGAATGAGAAATCTTAGTTGACGCCAATTTCACAGTGCAACTCAAAACGCCCTTTCGGTGGCACACCGATCAAACCGATTTTCTCCAATCTCTTTGTTTTCTTGATTAACGTCCACTGTAACTATTGGCGTAAGAAGGTCGTTTTTTCAAACTTAAATCGGAGATAGAATTGTTCGGTGCACCGAATCGGCGAATTCAGGAAAGACGATGTGGGAAAGCGATTGGCGCGTCTAACAAAGTGAGGGCGCGGGATGTGCGTCGCTGATCCGAATCGATATGTGCGTCGCTGGTTTGAATCGAGATGTGCGTCGTTGATTTGAATCGAGATGTGCGTCGTTGATTTGAATCGAGATGCGCGTCGCTGATTCGAATCGGCGACGCACATCTCGCGACCTCTTCTTGTAAATTTAATCGTGCTCGCCGTTCTCTCGCCGTCTGAATACTATTTTTTCTCCAGATAATTTGCTGCTTTCATTGTTTAGATGAGTATTATAAATGAGCGTAAAGGAGAGATGCGACGTACCAGAGAGGAATGAGAATGTCAACTCTGAGCTCATCCTCATTATGCCTCCAGCACAACTTCATCGAATCCTTTTCTTACTTTTTAAATTAATTTTTAATAAATTCCAGTGTTGAGCAAAACTTTCAATTGTTCCGTCTAAATCCGTTCTATTAAATTTGTAAGCTTCGGAAATATGTTTTGAGATGAACTTTGATTTTGAGTATATTTGAGTTTGTGGCGAAACTTCTACGGGGGAAAAGTGCGGTCCTTTTCTCGGTCGTTGTTGAGCCATGTCAGCAGAAAAAAAGTGATTATTAAGAAACGGAAAGGCTGATAAGGAAAGTGGGCTGGTAGGAATTTTCGAGGGTGAGCAAGAGATTTGTATATTAAGAGTCTCGAAGGGGAGAGAGAATGAGGAGTCCGCGAAAATCCATGATGTGCGAACAACCGCCAAAGGCTCCGGCACTAAGAGCATTTAATCAATGGTAGAAAATGCTTAGTGAATATTAAAAGAAAAATGGAGAAAAAGAATTACAAAAAATATAAAAAGTTTCACGTTTGTAATAATAACGTTGTAACTGCGATTTAAGGAGACGAAGATGAAATGATTATAATGTTATTATGTAATATTATTATTATTGTGAGCGGGCGAAAGAGTGGGAGAGAAAGGGAATGCAAGGATGAAACATTTTTAGGTGTGTTAATAATATGGAGTACGCCTAATTATATTCATATGCGTGTCGAAACAAAATGATGAAATAAAAATCCAAATACAAAGAAGAAAAATGAGTGGGTGTTTGAATGAAAAGATAACCTTTTTACAATTCTTTAATCTGTAGAAATCTCTAATCTAGGAAAGAAAGGAAAAAAAATATGGGAATCAAGCCTGCGTCATATGAAATATTCTTGATGTTTCAGTACGATTATGATTATTATGGTTACTACTTATTATTAATTATCATTACTGAATATCATTCATAAGTGAGATATGAATAAATCAGATGAAAATTAGCAAACAGTTATTATTTGTTTATGAAATCCATGTGGTAAATTTCCATGTAGAAAATTATTTATATTTTTCCATTTGCTATTGTTTTAATTCATATTTTTTTAATTAACTGAATGGTTGGAAGTCAAGATAAACTTGAAAATTTAAGATTAAATATTTGTCATGGATAATAAATTAAACATTTTTTACTTTTATTTTTTTATTCTGCTTATTAATTTAATTAGATATTATGAGATTTCAAAATGCAGGTTTGCGGTCAGTAATTTATTTGTCTTGTATTTCTATGTCTATATATTTTGCAGATGCCTTTCTCTGACGATTATGTGTTAATTAAAAATTATACTATTTGCTTGAAAGTGTAACAATTTTGTTAAAACATCCTTTTGTTTGAAAATTTGTATTTTTTGTTTGAAAATTCATCTATTTTGTTGGAAACTTCATCTTTTTTTTTTGCTAATAATTGAATTTTTTGTTTAAAAATTCATCTATTTTGATTGAAACTTAATCTTTTTTGACTAAAAGTCCAATTGTTTAAAAAATAAACTTCTTCAGTTGAGGATTTAATTTAAGCTTTCAAAATTCGTTAATTTTGGTAGAATTCAACTGTTTTTTATTTAAAATTTAAATATGTTTCGGTTTAAGTTCTTCGTTAAAAAATCGTCTTTTCTAGTTGAAAATTAAACTACTTGATTGAATGTTGAACCGATTTAAAAATAAATGTTCTTCAAGATTCATCATTTTAGTTGAAAATTTGTTCTGTTAAAAATTAATATTTTCAACTGAAAATGTAATTCTTCCATTTTTGATTAAAAACTAATTTTTTTGTTGAAAATTTATTTTATTTATTCATTCCAGGATGAGAGTTGGACCGAGAAATGACCGGGAATATTATGGGACCGAGAAAACCGGAAATTTACTGTGAATTTTATTTATTGACCAGGAATATTACAAATTTCTAGAAAAAAAAATCTGGCAAAGTTTAATTTCAACAGTTTTTAAAAATAATTAGTTAAATTTCTTTCCTTTTTTATTTAAACAATTTTAAAATGCAGTTTTAATGACTTGAAAAATTAAAAGAGTTTGAAATGGACCATTTTGTACAAGAAACCTCAATAAAAAATCACGTAAAATTAATTAAATTAATTACTTTAAATTTAAAATATTTATTTAGCCTAAAAATTGAAAAAAATTTAATTACGCAAAAGAACAATTTCTTAATATTTCGAAATATTTGACTATTCATGCAAAATCAGCCATTATTAAACAAATATTTTAAAATAAACAAAAAGAATGAACTTATAATGGGGCGATTTTAATTGCGCTATTTGAAAAGAATTCGAGTAAGTTCAAGAGATATTTAGAAGGCCTGAAAAGATTAAAAATTAATGGGCGCAAATAGTTCACGGCCTAATTTATAAGCAAAATTTAAATTTTTGCAGATTTCGAACAAGAAATTTAGAAACTTTTTTGAAATTGCAAAAGGCTTCTAAAGAATAAAAAATATTTTCTGAAGATTCCTAGAAAAATTAAAGACTTTTTATTTTGAAAAATTAAGTTTGAGAGAATATTTAAAAACATTTAAAAAGATTTCTAAAATGGTCAAAAATTAATCTGAAAGATTTTAAGGAAATACTTTTGATTTTGCAGAATTAAAAAAAATGTTAGCATAAATTCGAATCATTAGACAAAAATGTGTAGAATTTCTAAAAAAATTAAAGTCATTTAAAATTTGAAAAAATGTAAAGCAACTTGTAAATTTTTCAAGATTTTGAAATAAATATATTAAGCTCTTTAAAGATTTCTAAACTATTTAAAATTAAAATAATTTAACTTCTAATTTAAGAAGTGTTCTGTTTATGACAAAAATGCAATTGCTCAATTTTTAATATTACTAGCTTAAAATCGTTTAAATGATTTGCAGCTTAGTTTTCATTACTTGAAATCGAAAAATGCGCCTTAAAGTTCACATTCTTTAATTTCATTGACCGTGAAAAATGTTTTCTAACGGGGAAATGACCGGGAATTTTTTTATGTAATTAAAACGGCCACCCTGATTTATAAAATTATAAATATTTAATAAATTCTTCATACAAAAATTTAAATAAAAAGTCTTCTTTCAAAAAATTGAGGAAAAATTATTTCGACTCGATTAAAAGCCTTCCCAGATATATTTATTTTTCATACATTAGGTTGTCCTAAAAATAATCCCTGACGAAGTATAAATGGATATCGAAACATTTCGTTTCCCTAATAGTGTAAAAAGGACGGACAAGGAAAAAGTGAGAGGTTGGTTGTAATTAAATTTTTCCGTTTTCTGCATCTTTTTTCATCATTTGTTATTTTTGTCTCTGATGAGCCGAAAAGTAAGGTATTTTGAAAGGCTGTTTTCTTAATTGTGAACCTTCATCATGCTTATTTTTCGTAAAATTATTTGTGATAACGTAGAGTTCTTTTCAGTCTTAAATAAAAAAATTACATTTTTTTGTTGAAAATTCAAGTGTTCCACGGGAAATTTCTCTTTTGGCTTAAAAATTGAACAATGTAGATCAAACTTTTTTGATTCCTTAATTCTTAGTTCAAAAGTCATCTCTTTGATTAAAACCTAAATTATTTTGTCAAAAATGTATAATGTTTTTTAATTGAAAATTTAACTACTTTCGAATGAAAACGTAATTTTTCTATTTTTGATTCAAAATTAACTTTTTTGTTGAAAACTAATATAAATTCGGGTTGATGAAAACTCCTGTTACAAAAAAACAAGAATCTAACGACCAAATTTGGACCACAACGAACAAAAAAAATTTTTTAATCCTATTCTTTATTTTTATTTTTATTTTGAATGTTATTTTATTGTAATTTGATGATAATAAAAATAAAAAAGAAGGAACGGGATGTGGTTGGCTGCTTTCTCATTTTTCTTTCCTCTTTTTTATTTTTGTCCGAAAATTATTTTTTTTTAATTTTTCAGATTACGATAGGATTAAAAATGTTTTTTTTTTGTTTTTGTTTGTTTGTTGTGGTCCAAATTTGGTCGTTGGATTCTTATTATTTTTTTTTTTTTTGTTAACATGACTTTGCATCAAGTTGATTATTGGATATTAAATAAGATTTTTAATTTGGATTTTAATCTAATTTAAATTTCTTAAATTTTTATATTCGGGTTGAAACTATTTTTCAAAAAGTTCGTTTTTTGGCTTGAAAGTTCAACAATTTACGTTAAAATTTTTTTCTTTTTTGATCAAATATCTTTATTTGTTGAAAATTCGTGTTTGTCATTGAAAAATTCATCCTTTCCGTTAAACTACATTGTTTAAGCTTTTGTTTTAATTGAAAGTTCATTTCTTTCGTTGCCAATTTTTTTTTGCTCGGTTAAAATTAATTTTTTCCAATGAATTTAATTTAAAAAATTTTTTTAATTTAATTTTTTTGTTAAATATCATTTTTTTTAACAGAAAATTCGTCTTTTGGCTTGAGAGTCCAAAAATAATATAAAATTTTGCTTATTTCCGGATTAAAACATCTTTATTTGTAAAAAAATCGCATTTTTGTTTGAAAATTCATCTCTTTATTTGAAAATTCAAAACTTTGTTTAAAAATTACAAAATTTGGTTGAAAAGGTATTTTTTTACATTAAAAATTCAACTACTCGCGTGAAATCGGAACTTATTTGCTTAAATGTTTTTACGGTTGAAAGTTCATGTCTTTCATTCAAAGTTCTTTTTTTCGTTTAAAATAATAAAAATGAGTAAACACCTTGATTAGATAGTTTTTGAAGCATTACATTGCGTAAAAAAACTTTTTGTAATTAGTGCGTAAAAAGTAATTAATAGACGAGTTTTTGGAGCAGATCAACATCCAGGAAACAACATCAAGGGTAATCCACTAATAATCTGGATAAATTGGAGCAATTCAAGGTTAAAAGTGCACGTATTTTGTTAAAAATTAGTCCTTCGGTAGCAAATTAATTTTTTTAGTTAAAAATTCAACTGTATTCTGAAGAATTAATCTAATTTGTAGGGAATTCAACAATTTTGTTAAGAAGTCATTTCTTAAATTCAACTTTTTTGTTAAAAAGTCGTGTTTTTGGTACCAAATTAATCCTCTTTTTCGAAAGTTCATATTTTTGTTTTGTAAATTGAAATATTTTAATGGGAATTTGAACTCTTAGTTAAAAATAAGTTCTTTTTTTTTATTGTTAAAAATTGATTTTGCTTGAAAATTTTTCTTTTTGATTAAAAACTTTTGGGAAATATTGAACTGTTTGCTTAAAAATTAATTTATTCTATAAAAATTAATTTATTTACTTGGAAATTTCATGACTTCATTTTTTATTTATACCATGTAGTAGAAAAGACAACTATTTGGTTAAAAATTCATGTATTTTGCTCAAATTTCCACTTTTTTTAAAGATAATTAATATTATTGCTTGAAAAGTTACCTTATTGATTTAAATTCTCTTTTAAATGAAAATTCACGTATCTCTTTTTTGATTCTACTTTTATCTTTTTTAGTTGAAAATTCCTTTTCATATTGTTAAAATGTTGTCATTGTTGACAGAAAATAATCACTATGAAAAACGTTTAGAGATGAATAATTTCAGTTAAAAATTCATCTCTTTGACTGAAAATTTAATTATTTTCTTAAAAAATCTTTGTTTTTTTGGTTAACAATCCAATCTGTAACCTAAAATTGAACTATTCTAGTTGAAGATTCATCATTCAAATTGAAAATTCATATCTCTCTGTGTGTGAGAGAATTTAAATATTTTATTTAAAATTCGTGATTTTTTTGTAGAAGTTGAAAGTTCATGTCCTTAGTTGAAAATTTAACTACTTTTCGAAAAATCGATCTTTTTGGGTTAAACATATATTTTTCAAATGAAAATTTAACTATTTCAGTTGAAGACCCATCGCTTTAGTTCAAAATGAACTTTTCTAACTGATTATTTAAATATTGCTTTTTTTGTTGAAAATTAATCTGTTTGGCTTAAAAATTCAACTACTATCCCCTCACATTCAGGCGGAAAAAGAACATCTCGTGTTAAAAATATTTTCGGGAAAAAGCATTTCAAATCTCTTGATATTTTCGGAATCAATGTTTTTGAGGTTGCTGGTTCCAAATCTGAAGTTGAATTGAAAAAATTCAAAATACGGCTGACATGAAATAGTAAACATGTTTGGATCTGGATAAAATTGGTGGTAGTTAGGTTTTTAGGGTCGCTGATTTCAAATATAAAGTTGGATTTTTTAAATTCAAAATTGCGGACCTAATATGATGAACAAGAAATATTTAAAATGTTTAAAATTGGTGGTATAGGTTTCTGGGGTCGCTGGTTTCAAATCTGACGTTGGATTTAAAAAAGTCAAAATGTAAGATCCAATATGGCGGACATGAATTATTAAAAATGTTTGAACATAGATAAAATTGGTGATAATTAGGATTTTGGGATCGCTGAATTCAAATATGATAGTGGATTTTCAAAATTCAAAATGGCGTAGTAGTAAACATGTTTGGATCCGAATGAAATTGAAGGTAGTTACGTTTGTGGGATCGCTGACTTAAAATCTAAAGTTGGATTTTCAAAATTAAAAATTGCAGATCCAATATGAAGGACATGAAATATTAAAAATGTTTTCATCTAGATCAAATCGGGTGTACATAGGTAGCTGTAGTTGCTGATTTGAAATCTGAAGTTTGATTTTTTAAATTCAAAATGCAAAATCCAATATAGCGGACATGAGTTATTAAAAATGTGCGGACATTGATAAAAGTGGCGATACTTAGGTTTTTGGGGTCGCTTGATTTAAAAAATTCAAAGTCGTAGATCCAATATGGCGGTCCAAAATTATCAAAAAATGTTAGAAATTTACCAAAAGAGACGCATCGAAAGTTTTTCTCTCTAAAAAGAAGTAGGCAATACATATAATGTGTAAGGTACGTTTTCCGTCGTACTTTGTAACCGTATGTTTACAGAAAATATTTTAAAATAAAAAAAGATTACAGACTGAAATTAAAAAAGGAGTCAATGACCGCCACGTCCTGGTTTCGTTACTGGCGTTCTGCTGAGAGCGAAAACTCACAGAAACTATGCACTCTGTAACATACCATAAAACTACCATTTTTATTATTTGTTTATTAGAATTTTTGTTATGCAACATTGAATATATTACATTTGTATTTTAACAACTTTAAAAACATAAATATGGATAATCCGATAAAGTTATAAACATTTTTTATAACTTTCGTCCGTCATATTGGATCCGCCATTTTGAATTTATGAAATATATTACCAGATTTGATTAAGCGACCCCAAAAACCTAAATATCACCCATTTCATCAACATCCGAACATTTTTAATGGTTCATGTCTACCAAATTGAATCCGTTATTTTGAATTTAAAAAATCCAACATTGGATTTGAAATTAGCGAACCCAAATACACAAGTATCATAAATTTTATAAATGTCCGAACATTTTTAATCATTCACATACTGCATATTGGATCCGCCATTTTGAATTTATAAAATCCAACATCAGATTTTAAATTAGTGACCCCAAAAACATAAGTACCATCAATTTTATAAATTTCCGAACATTTTTAATAATTCATGTACATTATATTGGATCCGCCATTTCGAATTTGAAAAATCTTACACCAGGTTTGAAATTAGCGAACCCAAAAACATAATCTAATAAATGTGCGAACATTTTTAATCATTCATATACGTCATATTGGATGCGCCATTTTGAATTTAAAAAATCTAACATTAGTTTTGAAATAAGTCACTGTAAAAACATTATTATCATCAATTTTATCAAGGTCTGATTATTTTTAATAAATGATGTCCACAATATTTAATCAGCCTTATTGAATTTAAAAAATCGAACGTCAGAATTGAAATAAGCGACCCCAAAAAACCGCAGCATTACCAATTTGATCAAAGTCCAAACATTCTTACTAACTTTTTTGGATCCGTCATTGTAAATTTTGAATATACAAACTCAGATTTAAATTCATTTAATTTGTTTTAATTTGTTTCATTGATTTAAATTGTTTAAAATATAAACTATTACATTCTTCGTTGAAAAATCATCTCTTATGGTAAAATAATAATTTTGTTGTGTGAAGATTCTTAATTTTAGTTCAAAATTCATCTCCTTGGTTGAAAATTTAACTATTCTGTTGACAAATCGTTTTCTTTTTAATTAAATTTTTTATTTGAAAATTTCACTGTTCCATTTTTGGAAAAATTTGATCTATTTGTTTGTTAAAAATTCAACTACATCGTTGAAAAATAATTTATTTTGTTGATGATTAGTCTTTTTCGGTAAAATATTAATCTTCTTGAGTGAAGATGTTATTTTGAATTAATTGATGCTATTGATTATTGGTCTTCTACGCCCTGATCAAAACCAAAACATCTTAAGGGTATGAATCTTCTTGGTTAAAAATTCTACTAAACTGGAACCTGGATTTTAGTAAACTGGATTTGTGCGATTCTAAAATTGATTGCCTTCGGCATTTAGTGATGAGAGGACCTGCCAGGCCAAGAGGGTAAGCGTTGCTCAGTCAAGCGTGATAATTAACAACAGGAGCGCCGCACGCAGCGCGTTAGTTGCATCAGATCGCGTCATACCTCCGAATCCAACCAAAATCGTTATTGCGACCCTGCCTGTATACGTTCAAGGTCCCTGAATTTGCGACCAAGGCTATAATCGAAACCGTGAACAAATCGAGTTTCCATTGTATTTGGTTAAAAAGTAATCCTTTTTGGTTGATATTTCGCGTGAGACTAGTTTAGATGGAATAATCCACCATAATGGTATGTAATCCACAGTAATCTTCTGCAATCCCTGATGTAGTATAAAAAATGTACGCTTGTCAGACAATATTGCACAGCGAGGTTCAGGAAAGTTTGGAAGATTTATATAACGTAATCCGATGCGCAGTAATGTTCTATGGAATATGCGTCTGCGTAGTAGTATTTTTGAGCCTACTATAATATTCCTGGACATACCATGATTATTTCCAATATTTATAAAAATATTATAGTTCAACATTTTTTTTAAAATTTTTGTAGAAACATTGAAAATGATCATTGTACGTATGACCGGGGGTATTGTAGGAGGGCCAAAAAACTACTGCGCAGTCGTAGATGTCACATAACAATACTGCGCCTCGAATTAAGTTATAAAAATCTTCCAAACTTTTCGGAACCTCACAGTGCAATATTGTCTGGCAATTGCACATTTTCTTGGTTTAATGATCCTTAACATCTCAATACAACATTCTCAACCTTGCATTGAGATTTTCAGGAAATCTTCACAGAATTTGTTATGCTACCTTATGGAAATAATTTTCTGAGTTCAAATTATCAAATCCAGCCTATTGAGCTTGTCTTTCGAGTTGAAGTTTAAGGAGAGTAATACCAATAGATTTTCTACTCTATCCGAGTTTACAGTATTTACGTGAACTGCACGATAACGGTAAAGGTATATATCGAAAAGGAGTTTCCATCGGCTCCTAACTCTATGAAGAAAACTCGGCAAGTTTTTATTACCCGCGAGCTGCACCACTATCGTAGACTACTCGAAGTACTGTTCGCAAAAGGTTTATCGCAAACAGCTGCCTCTGCCTCTGTCTCTGGGCTGGAAAGAAATTAAACTGCCTTCGGTATTACAGATGTTTCTCAAGAAAACTTTTTGAGACGTGAAACGCTCTTCTGTTTACGAACACAGTGATGCATTGGTGTTTTATTGTCTTAGTAAATTCTGCTTTTTGCAAAACTCGAGAATAGCGTCGACCAATCTCACTAATTTATTGGGTTAAACCCCACCTAGATCGATATTTTTAACAAAAGTTTTCAAACTTTTAGCTCAGTGCAGTTCTCAAGTTACGCAGTAAAATTTCAGAGAGCTTTCTATATAGAATTCGCATAAATTTAAATTGATTTCTCACATTGCAATGGTTATTGTTCTTGATAGTCGCTTTGCTTTAATTGAACATTCAGGAAATACAGTTTGCTTAACGAGTTTTCATGAATTAATTTGCTTTATAAAGTTGGGTATGTTTATTTGATGTTGTCCCTGAGGGAAAACCGCTGCGAAGTACTGCGAAGTCCGGACAGGTAGGAATGATTATTAAGATTTTCGAAAAAAGTACAGGAGTTATATTTTTAATGAAAAGACTTCGTTAATGGGTTCTTTTTGAAATATGAAAATCTCGGAAAAAAGAAGCCAAAAATATAAGAAATTGTTTTTAAAAAATGCTCTTTCTTTAGCAGTTTCGCAGTTATCGGCATTTCCGAGTTAAGACTTCATTGTATAAATTTATACCTGCACTACAAAAAAAAAAGATACTTGATTCAAAGAAATGCAGTACTGAATACGTTCAATCAAATATTGTTTTGGTCGAAGACAATTTTTCTTATTTCAAGAAATAGTGTTTTTCAAATAAAAAACACAATTTTGTACTGTACTGTATGAAATATGTTTCGCAGGTTAGTGAAGGTCGACTCAATTTTAGATAATTCAGAAAAAAGTGGGGTTCCGTTTTTTCAAAATAAAATTTCTCAGGTTCAATTTGCATCGATGATGCTAGAGGATGGAATAAATTCTATGAAAATATTCGTACATCTAGATTCTAGAAAAAAGTCCTATACTTTTAAGAACTGCAAGGTTTCTAATACACAAGAGCGCCAATATAAGACAGACTGATTCAGTCCTTCCTAGAACTGCAGGCCCACGCAGTTTCTCAGCGCACAGGCAGTGGTAACAATGCGTCGCCAACTGTATCGGAGTGATAAAAGTGGGCATGAAATGAAAATGAAATGAATGACTATTTCATTATTATGTTGAAAATTCATGTTTTTGGTTTTAAAATTCATCTCTATCAAAAGAAATTTGATCTTTTATAAAATTCAACCATTTTTTTTAAATAAGCGATTTTGTATAAAATGTAACTGTTTGGTTAAAAATAGCTTTTTAAGTTGCAAATTAACTTCCCGACTAAAAATGCAAAAATCGTTTTTTTTTTTATATTGAAAATATCACTATTTTCACAGAGATTTAAAGATTTGATATAAAATTAAACTGTTTAAAACTTTAAATATTTTTTAGAAAATTATTAAATTAACTTTTTTATGTGAAATCGTATTTTCGGATTGAAAACTCAACTGTCTTGTAGATAATTTATTTTTTTGGATGAAACTTTCACTGAATATTTGGTTGATATTTCATGTTTTTTGTTCGAAAATATAACTATTTTTTTAAAAGTTGAACTACAAAAGAAATGGTTCAGGCGGCCCTGACTGTTTACGTTTCCAGTGACTGATTTAGTTTCAAGTCCGGTGCAAGGCAACCCTCGAAACTGCTCGTATATTGGCGTTCTTGTGTATTCCATTTTTTTTTTCATTTTT
The DNA here is from genome assembly GCF_010883055.1 of Belonocnema kinseyi. Classification (NCBI taxonomy): domain Eukaryota; kingdom Metazoa; phylum Arthropoda; class Insecta; order Hymenoptera; family Cynipidae; genus Belonocnema; species Belonocnema kinseyi. The sequence goes on from NC_046658.1 coordinate 117,291,151, forward strand.
GACTGAAAACTTGTGTTTTTCAAAAACAATGGTTCCTGTGAGTACAGGGCTAAATTCCTACAGAATATTTTTCCGTAAAATGAAAAAAGTTTTCTAATCTTAACAGGCCATATTCTTAAAGTTTTGTCCTAAACAAGTATGTATAATTCGTTTCTAATTCCCGCACAGAGGGCAGATTTTGTTCGAAGTTTACAAATCGATATTGATAGATCATAAGAGGTCATACAAGTTACATCAAAAGATAATTCATTATCAAAAGGAAATTAAGAGACGTATCATACATTTTAAGCTCAGTTTCCAAAAATTATATTTATCAAACTCTCGGTTAAGTAACAGCGTCGGAGGTTTTCTGCAAATAGCCTTGTTACTAATTCGGGGGAATCGAAATGTAAACAGTTCAGGCCGCCTGAACCGTTTCCACTTACATAGCGTAATAATAGGCAATATACTCAACTGAGTACTCGCGCAATGCGGTACATCCAAGACGAGAGTTGCAACCATCTCTCGTCCTGCGACCTGAGAAACTGCGTGGGCCAGCAGTTCCAGGAATTACTAAACCATGGGGTTACTAAAACGCGGTTCTGGTGTATTTCTTCTTGAAATTTTTATCATTTTGTACATAACTAAGATATTTGACTTTTCATTCGTGGCTCAAACTTTTTTTATGAATTGATACTCGAATGACCAAGAGATCGTTGAAGTTTCATGTGACCAAAACCGTTGTTTTTTGTCAATAGGCATACGAGGAATCCTGCGAAAATAAGTATGAAAATATGGATAGAATACGTTAAAGAAAAAAATGTCGTATTTTGCAACAACCTCCTTATATTTAAATTTAAGCTATAACACAAATTATCTTGTAAAGCATATTTTTTCATTCCTAAACTAAATTTCAGAACGCATGTAACTGATGAAGAATGATACCAAATTTGTACATAAAGAATAGTATAAATATGAGTAGTATAATTATTTTTTGAGTATATTTGAAAAGTTTCACAGATAAGAATACTCAAATGTTATTCATTATAATAACATTTACATGGCTTTTTTTAAACCAGATAATGTAAACATGTGAAAATAGATATACACAATATTATTTTATTAGTATAGTGTTCCAAAAGCCCAAAAAAGGTCAGCAGTTTTGTGAGAAGAAATTTTCTTTGTGTTTTTAATTAAAATAAACACGCTTTGCAAGTTTTTTTTTATCTATTTAGTTCTACTGTTTGTACTTGAAATGTCCTTTGAAAGTTTAAATTAAATTGGTTTTCTGCTGTACACAGCTTCCAATTTTTTCTGAAAAGGTCTCAAAAGAATTCTGTCCTCTTGAAAAGTTAAATTAGTCAGAGAAAATTAGTTCTCTTCCACAGAAAATAAAAAAAATTACATTTTTAGGAAATTCATAATTTACAAAAAAGTTAAACATTTAATATTCAAATAAAACAAAAAAATTAAAAGTTTTTGGTGCGCTGTCAATGTTTTAAAGTCGCACATATTTGCCATTTGCGAATTCAAGGGTCAAGTAATGCAGAACTTACAGATTAGAAGCGTCATAAATTGAAGAAATTAAAACTCTCAGTGTTAAATATTAGAAAATATTTGAAATTCTTCACAAATCAAAAAAATTAAATTTATAAGCATTTATATTGATTAATTTTGATCATTGCTTCACCACCTTTATAAAGTCTAATAATAATAACTTAGTCAAAAAATTTGTTTCTTCAAATTGGTGAAATGCGGGCCATCTAGAATCTTTTGACTAAAAAACAATATATTCTGTCTCGAAACTAATAATTAGGAAGTAACTCGTATCTGATTCCTACCTTACCGACATATTTTTGTAAATGACATCTAGCTAAAAGGTTGATCAATTAAAATTAAATAAAAGGTATCATACGGAACATTTATGCAATCTATTATTACATAAAAAAATACTTTTTTTTTGCAATTTTTTTTCGTAGCGTTGAAAATAATGTCGGCAAAGTAGGAATCGGAAAAGTGTTACTACATACCCTTATCTACATACAAATTGCAAAAAATCATTAAAATAAAATATACTCATTCATTTCCGATGAAAAATAATTTTGAAATTTGAGAAAATAGTTTATTATGTTATTGATAATAACATTCAAATTATACTGTAGAAAAGTATAAATATAAGGCAGAGAATTTTGAATTTAGATTTGATCTTTAAGACTTTACATAAATAAAATATTTATATTCATCAGCGTATGTATATTGTAGGATACGAAATTGATAGATAACTTAAATATTTTAAATAGTTGAAATCATTTCGTTCACACAATAATTTCCATAATATTTTAGCAATTTTTTTAGCAACGAAAATTTTAGTTTTTTTTTTGGCCAAAAAAAAGTGGCAGGAAAAATTCGGAAAACACAAGAAAATTACATTTGAAAAAGGGTCGGGCTGTCATTTTTTTCTGTCATTTTGCTTTCAATTTTTTTAAAAACTCAATGTCCTATATTTTTAAATAGGCTTCACATAAAAATGAATAAATAAATAATGTTAAAATTAAAGTAAAATAGATTAAAATTAACTCTGAATTGACTGCTATTTGTAGAAATTTTAAAATTAGATTTGACATACTATATGACTTTATGACTACATTCCATGTTGAATACTACTACCCCACGTGTTAAATACACGTCAAAAAATAAAATCACTGGTATCAATAGAACAGAACACGCCGCGACATCTATTAGCTAAAAATTCAAAGTAAACTATTGATTTATTGAAAATTATACGCAGTTACATAGTTTCAATTGAAAAGTGATAAATAATTATCAAAGAAAACAATTGAAAAATAGTTTCTAATATTATTCTTTTAAATCTTTATCAGTTTTACATTTCCTTGTGTTCTGCTAATAATTGCGAAATAGTTCAATTTATGGAGGAAAATAGCTTTAAATTAGTTATTTTTTTATAAGAAAATATATTTTTTGCTTTTCTATGGATAAATTAATCATCCTTATCGTCGGAAACAAAAAAATTATTATTTGAAAACTCAAATTTAAGCTGACTTTGTCTTTTCACGTAGGGATATGAGTCAATGAAAAGTTTCACTAAAACATTGAACGTTTCATGAAACAATTAAATCGGAGCAAAATTTCAGAATCGTTTGAAACTTTCACAATACATATATTAAATTAATTTTGAAATTCTGTAAATTCCGAACATTCCAAGAAAAAAGATTGCATTTTCAACAAAATATATGAATTTGTAATCAAATATTCGATTTTTTAAATGAAAAGATTAATTTTCAAGCAAGAAGATTAATTTTCTACCAGAAAGACGAATTATTAAGAAAATATAAAAAGGCCAATATTGAAAAAGAGAGTTGACTTTTAAACACAATTTTTTTATTTTTAGTTTAAAAAGACGATTTTTATTCCAAACAATCAATTTTAACCGACAATACATTTTCAACTAATGCGATACTAAATTGATGAATCCTAAAAAAATGTTAATTAAGTAGTTCAACTTTTATCCAAGTAGTTGAATTTTCGAACGAAAAAGATAAATTTTCAATGAAAAATATAATAATTGATATTTCAAACAAGAATATTTTTAAAATATTTTTAATCAGAAACAATTGAATTTATCTAAAGAAATTAATTTTTATTAATTAATTCATTTTCATTACATTACTTATTATATTTTATTTTATAATAATTTAAATTTATTTATAATCAAAGAGTTGCATTTTTAAACAAAAAAGATTTGTTGCTCAAGAAACTAAACAAATTTCTACCAAAATATTGATTTAAAACAAAAAGATGAACTTTCTACAAAGTAGTGGAATTTTTAACAACAAGAGTTAATTTTGAACAAAGTAGTTAAATTTTATACCAAAACAATTTAATCATCAATTTTAAAAACGATTTCTCAACCAAATTGTTGTGTAATTTCAACAAAAGGTTGACTTAAAAAAAAAAATGGTTTAATTTCAATATAAAAATTATATTTTTAGCCAAATTTTTAATTAAAAATTAAAAACAAATAATCTAGCAAATTTTTATTTACTAGACACTTTTCAATCCGGATTACCAAAAGTGTGTTTGACTATGCGAAATTTTAGGCCCTGTAACAGCATCGTGTTGGTACAGGATTTCACATTTATATTAATTTATGCTAAAATTTATTAAAATGATATTGCTGTTAATATTAGCATTGATTTAATTTTCATATAATTATATTTTAATAAATAATTCAATGTTTAAATATCTAAGTGCACTTTGTTAAATATTTATAATTTTCCCGCATTAATATTTGAAACTTTTCATTTGGCAAAAGTTTCATGAAATTTTGCGTATAGTCAAAACCTTCTTTTTAATGATACAGAAAATCTAAGCTTACTATACCGGTTTTAAAATTAATTATACGAAAATTTATAGTTATTACTTTTCTTTCATAATTTAAAAAATAGGTGCTGATTTGAGCCGTACACAAAAAATTCACAAATAGTTGTTCGCATGACTCCGCAGTATCTGAAAATCAAAGATGGCCGAAACGTCAGTCGGTGCGGAATGACAGCACGTCGACTGCCGTAATTTTGGGTTTAATATCTATTTTTACGTATTTCGACAATGTTGAAGTGACGAATATTTTAGAAAAAAGTTTTAGGAATACAGTGATAGTGTTGTCAGTACTTACCTATTGAGTAATTAGGAAGAAATGGCACCAACGCGTGTTATTCTGATGTCATGTGGTAGTTATGATCCCCCAACGAACATGCACTTGCGAATGTTTGGTAGGTATATATTGTCTTTCTCAATCGATTGACACCTACTTTCGGTGTTGTTGTTTTCACACATTTTCCTGAATTTTTATCTCTTTAAAAAAGTGTCATGATGAATTGTTATAAAATAATCTGACATCAGCTTCGTCAGTTTATTGCACTTCTTGTTTGATGTCATTCCTTTTTATAAACATGCAAATGAAGCTTATCAGCTGATGGAAAATTGTATCAACATTAAAACTTTCGGTGATTAAACTGCTGTTTTAACTATCTATTATAAAATTTTATTAAATTTCTTTTAATCTTGTGTTAAAACGTTGAGGTTATTTTATTGTAATGTCTTGAAATATTTTATACGATTTTTTTATTATAAAAGCAATTAATTATATTTTATAATTTTATATTGGAAGCTATTTTTGGAAAATAAATATTTGAAAGTATCTTCAAAATACGTGACTCTTATTCTAAAAGACTGACGCTTTATGGCGGAAGCTGTATCATGCAATTTTTATCAGGTGTCTGAAGTGCATTTCTGGAAGAGGAAGTAGGTCAATACGGCCATTGCATCAATAATAAAAAGTTATCTTTATTTACCAGATTCCATTGTAAAAATATAAAATTCCCAATTTAAACTCAAGAATCCAGCAAACGTTCTTTAAAAAAATTATTTCTTCCCTTCAGTTTCTCCTTTTTTTTAATAGTGGCAGAGTAAATTATTTTAATAGAAAATTTGGATGTAAAAATATATTATTTTTTATTTTGATGGTTTTTTAATGAATAATAATTATCCCTTTATTTTAGAGATTCTCGAAAAGAAACATTTCTCATGTAATTAGCTCAAGAACAATTGATTTGAAAAAGATTGTTTAATCATTTATAAAGTTTAAGAAGTGAAAAATTGAATTCTTTTTTAAATATATAGCCATCAAACACTAATTATTATGTGTATTGCAACTGAAAACTTCTAAATTAATCAAAAATACGTATTTAATACATTAAGCAATATCAGGAAGTTTTTTGAAACATTTCAACGATTATTAAAATGCGTATAAATCTTTGAAAGCTCTTAAAATCCTATAAATTTCTCTGAATCCCTATAAAAATTCCCTTAAAGTAATTTAAAATACTTCGAAAAAATTCAAAAGATTTTTAAATCTATCATAATCAATAAAGAAATGTTTAAAGCCTATTGAATCGCATAATTTTGTAAAGATCATTTAAACGGTCACGTAATTCTTTTAAAATATTTTGCAAATCTATATAAATTCTCTGAAATTCCTGAAAATGATTTAAAATCTTGTTAAACATCTCGAAATTTTCAGCAATAAGTTGAAATCCTCCAAATCTTTTAAAATACTGATTTTTTAAATGATGATTTTGTAAACTTTAAACAGTCCTAAGTTTCTATATATTGTGAAAAATCGATAACTAACCGAAACTTAAAGTGCATTATTTTAAATTGTAGTTTCAACAATATTTATGGAGAAAATAGAATTGTGAAAACAGAATTCATTCATTAAAACTTAAAAAACTCTAAAGTTCTTGCAATCCTTTTGGATGTGCTGTGAAATACCTTGATGTATTTTGAAATATTTACTTTGAAAATATCTCCAATCTTTCAAAAATACTTTGCGGTCTTTTATCTCTGGAAACTCCTTTAAATATTATAAAAACCGTTTGAAAGTTTTAGAAGTTTTGTATAATATCCCACGAAATATTTTGAAAGCCATTGGAAGCTTTTAAAAAATCTTTAAAATCTCTCATTCCTTTAAAGTCTTTTAAAATTAGTTTTAATCCATCAAAATCTCGTGAAATCCTGACAAGGTGATTAAATCTCAAAAGATTCTTGAAAATCCCTTGAGATATTCTTGAATCACGCGAAATCGTTAAAAACTTGTGAAATATTTTGAAAATACCTAAATTATTATACTTTAGGGTCTCTAGAAATCCCTTAAAATATTTGACAACCAATTAAAACACTTAGATGTAACTTAAAATCCTTTTAGAAGTGCGGTGAAATTTCTGGAAATATTTGAAAACATTTAGAAAATCCCTAAAATCTTATGAAATACTTTGGGATCGCTTGAGGTATTCAAAAATTATACGATTGAAATCTTTCAAAGTTACTTGCAATCCTTTTTGAAGTGTGATGAAATGCTTTGAAAATACACCTAAAATATTTTACAATACCTTGTATGTTTCCTAATATCCCATGAAGTATTTTGAAATTCATTAAAAATTATTTTAAGGGATTTCACAGAATTTTTATGGATTTCAATCAATTTTATTTCTTACCTCTCAAACCTCTCAAAATAACTTGAAATCTTCTTGAATGGACTAAAATACATAGGAGAAATTCCACAAAATATTTGCTGCCAAACTTTTTTTTCACATAAAATATTATTTTTCTTGTTTAACGCTAAAAAATGTTCGATATGTATTTTTTTCTTTTAATATGACACGCAAAGTTTTCGAGAAAATTGAACAACAAATTTTCTGTTCATACATACATTTTATGAATTGCTTATACTGCAATATTAAACAAAGATATGCAAATTCATAGGAAAGATAAAATGTGGGTCTTTTCCTCAACTTTCGAATGAAGTATACTAAAATCCACTTTATTTATTGAATAATATAAATAAAATATTTATAAGCAAATAGATTTTTTTTAAATTTGGACCTGTTTAAAAAAAAATTATTTTAAAGAGTGGACTAAACGTTTTTCTTGATCTGGTAAAACTTTGGGAGTGGGTAGTCAAATACTTTCGAAGTAATGCATTTTTTAACAGCAATAAATGCATTGCAAGTGGACGGATGTGTTTTACTTATCGCTTAGGCAGTCCACTCTTTAAAATAAAAAAATAAAAATATAAAAAAAAGGTCCAAATTGAAAAAATCTATTTGCTTATAAATATTTGATTTATATTATTAAATAAATAATTAAAGTGGATTTTATTATACTTTTTTCGAAAGTTTAGGGAAAGGCCCACATTTTATCTTCCGTATGATTTATCATATCTTTGTTTATTATTGCAGTATAAGCAATTGAAAAAGGTACTTTTTTATAAACATAACATTTTTTTTTAATTTTCTGGAAAACTTTGCGTATCATATTGAAATAAAAAATACGTATCGAATATTTTTTAGTGCTAAACAAGAAAAAAATATGTTACGTGAAAAAAAAAGTTTGGTGGCAAATATTGTGTGGAATACCCCATAGACATTTATGTCTTTTAATCTTTTACATTTCTTGACAGTCTCGAAAAATTATTTGGAATTGCTAGAAATATTTTTTAAATCCTTTGAAAACAAAAAGGGAATATTTTTTATTTAATAAAATTGAGTATTATTTTGTTATAAAATTGCACAATATAATATTTGTGTTTGCTAGAACAATGAAATAATTCGCCACAGTAACGACTACAAATTATATTAACAGTTGTAAACCAATTAAAGTTAGCAGCGAGTTTCTTTTTTAAGTTTCACATGTAATAAATTGAGGAATTTCAAGACATTCAAAAGCCAATCAGGTTTTAAATAGCGATGGGTGCGAGATTTTTGAGACATTTTGGTAAACTGCCTTTTTTACATAGACATTATTAATATTGCTTGCAGCAAATCACTTTTTGTAGATTTTTATTTTTAAATTTCATTCCCTCTAATGCATGGTGTCCAGAATGTGGAAAAAGTGGAATTGCATGAGAATTTTATTGAAACGGGAAATGTGCAGGATTTTATTATTAAAGCGGAAATTTTGTTATATTCGCCGCATTTTATTTTCGCATTATTTTATTTATTATTTATTTTATTTTCTATAATAGAAATTAAATCTAGAAAAACAAAAATGTACTGAAAAAGTACGAAGTTTATTTAGTTTTTTCCGTTGTAAAAAGAAAAATTTATTACCAAGTGGAAGCAAAATAAATATGTTTTACTCGAATACGCTTTGTTGAAAGATTCATAATCTTCTTTGAAATCTAATAATTTTTTATTGAAGAGATCATAAACGTCCGACGAAAAAGACTAATAGAATATAAAATTGTTCAGAATTGTAATTATTCTTCAAAGCCTAATGATTTTTGTTGAAAATAACTCGCTTCGCTCGCAAGTTTGAGCGCGAATTGGGCGCGCGCCTGATAATGAGTTACTTCGCGTTTCGCGCTCGGATATTTATTCTTTGCATTTGGAATGCTTGAATAAAGCTTTATCAAAAATCTATCTTTTAGATTGCAGTATTTGTATGCGTCTTCATATTCATAATATGCAGTTTCGAGGTTGGTATAAAATGGCCTTCACTTAAATCGAAAAAAAATTCGCTCGCCGCAAAAGTAAATACTCAGGGCCGTCTGAACCATTTCTGTTGTATTTGGACGCATGCTAACAGCTGACGCAATGAAAGCGCTGAGGGTACTGCCCGCTTCGTCCCTGCGCTACTGTTTGGCACGTGTGACTAAGCACTGCCTCTTACGCGGACTTAAATGGGATTTGCAGTGTAGTAATCTAAAAGGCAAAATCGTTTCTCAAATCGCGTAAGGTTTTTTTTTATTAATTTTCCTCGTTAAAAGGAATTATTTCTAGCATTCATGTTTAACATTTAAAATTTAAAATATAAAACAACCTCAAGTAATGAAAAGTGAATCAGCTTTTTAACAAAAATATTTACGATATTTTCGAGAGATATCTGAGCCACTTTTTTGTAGACCGTTTTTGTTCAGATAGCAGATAAATCAAGTATATATATATATATTCTTTACAATTTTAGAAAGTGGGTAACTTTTAAAATAAAGAGTTCTAATAAAAGACATTGTTCACCAAGTAGGGCACTCCCAGTTTCAAGTACATAGAAACGTGAGTGCCAATATTACACATATGTGATATGGCGTATTGCCTGAGAGACGCTTATTTGTTTCAGCCATGCGTGATTTTAAAACTCACTGGGAGTTTCTTTGTGCTGTGTTTTATTTCTTAAAATGAAGTTATTTTTAAATTTAAAACCGAGGCCTGTAGGCTTTAATTATGGTGTCTCCTTTGCGGGAAAGTAATTATTTAATGCATATTCTTAATGGGGTTTTTCTAACGAAGGACAAGCTTTTCATTACGTGTGGAAGTTTTAATTCCCAAAGGAAATTATGCACTTTCTCTGGATTGTTATTTTATAACCAGCAATCGCACTTTTTGTATGCTTCTATCTTTCGAATAATGAATTAGATTTCAAATATAGATTAGAGGTGAACAAAAAATTACATACGAAATTATCCAAATTATAGGATGTCTTGAAAAAACTCCATTTTTTTGGTTTCGTTTATGCACCCTCTTAACTCATTCCATTCTGTGCAAAAATAAATTCGTAGGTTGGTTTTATTTAAAAAATAAATAAATAAGAAAACAGTTTAAACCGATTTCCTAGGGCCTGCACCGACCTAAAATAATAAAAACTGTTAATAATAATTAAAGTTAATTTCTGAAAAAATAAGTGTTTTGATGGAAATACAACTACTTGTACCAGACGTCGAGGAAAAAAAGTTGACCTGATAAGACTATATTACTCCTAATCGTGAAAACCTACCCTTTATAAGAGTTTAAGTTGAAAATGACATGTTTTCCAATTTCCTATATCGTATTTAAAGGGTACTTTTTACGTTTAGGGGTACTATTTTCGTTCTAATTGGGTCAAGTTTTTGGCTGACGTCTGTTTCCATTAATTGTATTTCCCGAAAAACTCTTATTATTTTTATGGAAATGAACGTTACAGGGACATGGTTTAATTTAAACTGTTTTCTTTGAATAAAACAATTATATGGTTTTATTTGTTCATCAAATGGAACAAGTTTAGGTGGTGCTTGACAAAAAAGTTGTGTTTGTTTAGATGAACATATTCACCTAGAATACTTAAAAATATCAGCAATTTTTATGTAGTCGGGGAATTTTTTTGAGCGTGCTAAAATAAAAAAATGTAATGTATAAAATCCAGTGCCATTTAAAAAAAATAATTTTCACTGATCTCAAGAAAATTGCTTTTTTTAGAATATTAGTGTCAAATGTGCACTGAATTTTAAGTATGAAAATAAAATATAAATTAATTAAAATTTTTTTTATTCTTGAACTTTACGAGCAATTTTGGGAAATGATTGATTATTTTTCAGTGTTATTCATTTATTTAATTAAGGTATAGTGATAATTGCTATATTTAAAAACATTTTGTAATAATTTGTCCAAGTTTCCTCAATTGACCGCATTGAGCAAATTTTCAAAAATATGTACTCAATTTCGTATATAAATATTACCTGTTTTGTACATTTAGATATTTACAAAAGACCAAAAATTTGCATCCTTTTTACAATTTTTTCGTGTTTATTTTTACGGTATGCTTTGCAGGAATGTTGGATACATCGCTTTAAAAATTTGCTACCTTGAAAAAACCTGGAATCTTCAGGAAATTCATTTTGAAGATTTTAGCAGATACCCTGCAATATTGTTTGAAAACCAAAACAAAAATGCAAGCTAAAAGCCTCCCAATTTTAAGGCACCCTGAAAAAAGTCGGTTCGCCAAAAATGCATTGGAAGTTTTTAAAATAATTTTTATGGGGACACTCCAAAAATTTGTTCGAGTACAAAAAAAAATGCATTTTTTGTTTTGAAAAAAATGATATTTAAAGTTGCCGCAAAGCACCATGAAGTTTAACACTTATTTCCCATAAAAAAAGACGTTTTTGTAAATAGTTTTCAGAATCCTCAATATTATCTCAATCGAGTTGAAATTTAACATTTCTCTTCACAGTTAGCCATAGAATATGACTAAAATATCGCTTTTCAAATATTAACACCAAAAGTCTGTTTTAAAGGGTCCCAAAAAATCCCCATAAGTAAAAAAATGGGTTTTGCGAGTTTTTGGCTCTAATTATGATTTTTTGCGGTTTTTTAATGCAAATTATTTCTGGTACATAAAATACCATTTCATACTGATAATAAGATGTTCACATAAATTGTTTAAACAATTTATTATTATTAATAATAATATATTTGAATAATGCTAGAAAGATGCCGTCTTTTTCTGAAATTTATGCCTTTTTGTCCAATTTTCAATAAGAGTGAAGTAATAATTAGTTCAAGTTTTAAACAAATTGTTTGAACAATTTATTATCATTGCCAATAATATTCTCTTTGCTTAATTGGTAAAATGTTGCGGTTTATTATAAAATTTTCAACTGTTTGTCTATTTATTATTAGGCATGACTCAATAATTTAGCGAAATAATTGCTTAAACAAATAATATTGTTTATGACTATCTTAATCTATAGCAATATTTGATAGTTGCGGTTTTTTCGACAATTTTTGCCGTTTTGTCCCTTTTCACTTAGTCAAATAATAATTAATGGAAGTTAACAAAAAAGTTGTTTAAACAATTTAATATTGTTTATAACTATCTTTTCTCAGATAAGTACTAGAAACTTGTAGTATTTTATCAAATATTTAACTTTGCTTCGCCTGTTTAGTTATTAACAATTAATATATAAACAGAGAAAACTACATTTTAAATAATCTATTTTTCCAGGGCAAGAGTAGGGGGGGGGGATGCTAATGTTAGAATATTTGTAATTCCAAGTTTTTCTTTTACGTTTTGCAGTAAATTGCTGGCTGTAATCTAAAACAAAACTTTTACAAGTCATTTAAAGACCTAGTCCGTCCTCCTATTCCTAATTATTCTATTCTTTGTTTTTGCCTTTTGTGTAAGATAGCTTTTTTTCTTTAAATTAATTTTTTTAGCATTGGGAAACGAGCGAAAATAATTAACTTGAAAAAAACAATGCTACGTGAAAAAATCATTTTTGTTGTGGTTGACTTATTATTTGTTCATAAATAAAAAGGTGATGCAAAGTTAAAGATTTTAGAAGAAACCGCCACTTTCTAGCACTTATCTTAGAAAAGATAGTTAAAAACAATATTAAATGCTTTAAACAACTTTTTTGGTTAACTTTCATTAATTATTACCTCAATAACTGAAAAAAGAACAGAAACGTAAAAATTTCTGAAAAACCGCAACTATCAGACATTTCTATGGATGAAGATAATCAAAAACAATAATATTTTGTTTTTAACAATTACTTTTGCTGAATATAATTAATTATTAAGTCACGACTAATGAAGAATAGACAAACAGTTAAAAATTTAAAAAAAAACGCAACATTCTGCCAATGAAGCAAAGAGAATATTATTAGAAATGATAATAAATTGTTTAAACAATTATTTTTCTTAACTCGAATTCATTATTGCCTCACTTTAATTGAAAATTGTACAAAAAGCCAGAAATTTCAGAAAAAAACCTCATCTTTCTAGCATTATTCCCTGAGCCGGTACCTCTAGAAATTTTTCAATGTACCTTTACTGAGTTTCTGGTGGTTCGGAACCCACCTTAAGCTGTAGGTCCCCCCATCGTGTACTTGACTGCAACCCAGTCCGTCAATGATGGGGTAAAAACCAGGCTTTGTCCAATATGTATAGGCAGACTGCTCTCATCAGATCACTTGATTGCATTATAAAATGCGTCCGTGACTGATGATTTATACCGGGACAGCTCCGTGCAAAAATGATCTAATAAAATAATCCAGCTCTAACCAAAAATGCCTTCGACATGTTGGGCAATATAAGCTTGTGACAACATTTCAACACAAATGTTTTTTTCAATTGTTTAAACAATTAATTGTTTTGATCTTAGAAAAAGTGTATTTGTAATTGTGCTCAATGTTACCCACCATCTCCGATGAAATATTGTAAATCATTTTATATTTAAGATTTTAAATTTGATGTTTCGTTCTAGATTTATATATATTTTTTTAAACTTGTTTTTCTATATGCAATAAATACTATAAATGTTTAAGAATGTAAATCATATGTCGATGGATTCTTCAATTACTCAAGTTTCTATTATATTTAAGGACGCGACATTCCTTTTGAGATCTTTATATAAAGAATTAATTACTAATAATAATTGAAATAAGAAAGTTTCAGTTTGGGTATACCCTAAATATTTCGAAAGTAAATTGGAAAATTGCTTTTCGAGAAAAACTGATTTGAATTTGAAAAGTTTCATAAGCTTACGTGTTACCTATGTATTTTGCCCTAAAATATCAAGCCCACTTTCGATCATTTCGGGTACATCAAATTATAATGTTCCCAAATAGACCACCGATTGAAGCATGATCTTATATCAAAAATCTATATTTTAGATTCTGGGTTACAGAAATGAAAATATATCCTAAACAACGATCGATAAAATGGGCCCTTTTCTTGAGAAAAAATATGCGGAAAAAATACTATCTATACCTTGCGAAGAATTTTTACTGCGATTTAATAAATCACCGACGTCAAAGTCTTTTCCCTATTCTCTTCTTTTGCCTTTTTTAGAGAGTTCCTCCGTTTCCTCTTTCTTACAAGAAACTTCCGCCTTTTCTAATTTTTTTTTGCTTCAATATTTCGATAAAAAAGTCGTATTTTTGGTTGAAAGTAAACTTTTTTTTTATTGCAAAGTCTATTATATTATTAGTTAAGAATTAATCTCGTCTGATTAAAAATTCGACTTATTGATTGAAAATTCATCTTTTTTGGTAAAATTTTTGTCTTATTTGAAAAATCTACTATTATATTTTTGGTTCAGAATTAATCTCTTATGTTTGTAAATGTTACTATTGATTTTTAGTGAAAAATTTCATTATTTTGTTGAAAATAAACTATATGATTAAAAAATATTATTTTTGGTAGTAAATTCAATTGTTTTACTGAACATTCATCTTTTTGGATACAAAATCTGTCTTTTAAATTAAATATTTATTTTTTTGTTAGAAAGGTCGTACTGTTTTGTTGAAAGTGATTTTTTTCATTGCAAAGTTCACTATTATATTTTTGTTTCAGAATTCTTCTCTTTTAGTTTAAAATTCTTCCATTTGCTTGAAAATTTAATTACATATTTTGTTGTAAATTCTAATATTTTCTTTGTAAAGTAATTTTTTTGTCGAAAATGAAGCTGTGTTGTTGAAAATGGGGCTTTTTAATAGAAAAATCGTCCCTTTGTTTTGAAAATTCAAGTTTTGGTAGAAAAGTAATATTTTTTGGCTAAAAGTTGAACTATTTTCGTTGAAAATCATTCATGTGATTTGAAACGCTTACTTCTATTTTTAGGTACAGAATTCATTTCATTTGGTTAAAAACTTTAATATCTGGTTAAAAATTTAATTATTTTATTGAAAATTTAAATATTTTGTTTAGGAGTTATCGTTTTGGTTGGAAGTTATTTTTTATATTTGAAAAGTCTGCTATTATTTTTTGGGTTCTTTTGGTTAAAATTTTTACTATTTATTCGAAAATGTAATTATTTTGTAGAAAATTGAACTATCATAGTAAAAAGTATTCTTTTTGTTAGAACATTCATTTCTCTGAATTTGAAATTCATCTTTTGTCAGAAAAGTTATCTTTTTTGTTGAAAATTGATCTTTCTTATTTGAAAATGCTACAGTTTTCTAGAAGATTCTAGAAGAGTCATTGTAGGTTGAAAATTCAACTATTTGCTTAAAAATTCAGCTTTTTGTTGAAAACTCATCTCTTTTGTCTAGAAATTTCAACTGTTTGGTTGTAAATGCAACTGTTTAATTCAAACTTAATTTTTGTTGTTGAAAATTTATATTTCTTGATTGAAAATCAACTTTTTGTTGAAAGTTCATCTGTTCGGGCTTAAAAGTAAAAATTTTCTAAAATATTCGACCTTTTAGTTAGAAAAATCAACTCTTTTGTAGAAAATTCGTCTTTTAGGTTGAATTAGCCTTGGTTTTTTTTTTTAGTTTGAGCGACCACTCTGTTAAATTACTTTTCGGCTATTTTTAAAGAATTAGTTATACAAGATTATATTTTCTTTAAATTTTAGAAATCGCAAGAGATCATCTCCATAGAATGGGCACACATGTCGTCGTGGGTGGCGTGATTTCTCCTGTACACGATTCTTATTCAAGAAAAGAATTAACTTCTTCGAAACATAGATTAGCAATGCTAAACTTAGCTCTCGAAAATAATAACTGGATTCGTCTCAGCTCGTGGGAATGCAGACAAAATGGGTGGACGCAAACCAGAAGAAGTCTTCAACATCATCAAAATATTTTAAATTCTCTCTTGTTCGAAGTAAATGATGTCAAAAATCATTTCGAAACTGATGATTTAGACTGGATACCAGAGAATGTTAAAAACAACTCAGATTCGACTCCGATTGAAATCAAATTGCTCTGCGGGGCGGATTTGTTGGAAACTTTTGCGATTCCCGGCGTTTGGGCTGAAGAAGACGTAAGTTCAATCCTTATTCTTTTATCCAACAAAAAATTCCTTAATCTAATTTCAAGAATTAAGGATTTGTTGTTATTCATTTTTAATATGCAGACTTTAGTTTTATTTCTATTTATCTTATTACTTTTATAATTACTATTTTATTACTATTTATTATTATTATTTTTCCTACGTTTATTGACTCTTTATGAACAATATTATAGTCGAAAAAGTATTTTTAATTACGCTTAACGTTACATTCTTTTAATTGAGAAGAGACGTGAATATAAAATGACAATTATTAGAGTTGCTACTCACCTGGACAACTTGGAAATCCTAGAAATATCGGGAAGTTGGAACTGGAATTTAAAAAAAATGATAATTCTCTGTTGAAACTAGAAATTTTTCAAAAGAATTAAAATTCTGAGTTGAAACGGCGAATATAAAAAAAATTAAAATTGTAACTTGGAACAGGGAATTTTTTAATTAAAATTAATTCTGAGTTAGGACAGGGAATTTTCATTTTTTAACAAATTCTGAGTTGGAACTGAACATTTCCCCAAAGAACTAAGTTTCTGCATTTGAACAGAATTTTTCAAAAGAATTCTAATCCTGTGTTGAAACGAGAAACTAAAAAAAATTCTTTCTTGGAACATGGAATTTTTAAATTTAAATAAATTCTGAGTTGGAACAGGGAATTTTCAAATTTTAACCAATTCCGAGTTGGAAAAGGGAATTTTGAAATTGTGTCCAATTCTGAGTTGGAACCATGAATTTTTTAAAAGGATGCTAATTTTAGCTTGGTATGGGGATTAAAAAATTAGAAAATTTTTTGTTTAAATTTTAGAAATATTTTTCTGAAAGAAAAGGCTGCAATTTGAGTTTAAACATATTAACTAACCGCTAAATTTTACCATTATTATTCTTAAAGGAACTTCATGAGCAATTATTAATTTTTACTATTTTTAATCTATTAATGTAGCATCATTTTAACACTTGACTACCCGTCAAAAGTTACAGAAAATTCAAAAATTTTATTAAAAAGTCATCCTTTTCAGTGAAAAATTTAACCGTTTTGAGCAAATTGAAGAAGTGATAATTATATATTCAGTATTATTTATTCATTTAATTATGCAATGGTGATAACTGATATATTTAAAAATATGCTGTAATAATTTGAAATGATTTCGAAATTGAAATTACGAATTAAGTCCTAGTATTTTTTTAAATTTGAATATTTACGAAGACTGAAAAATATTAACAGGCAAAAACCCTGGTATTGTGTAATTTCTCAAGAGCTGTAAGTCATTAAAAAAATCTAGTTAAGAAAACTTACACGAGAAAGAGTAGTTTTTAAATTAATTACGTTTAAAAAGTGTTAGGCTTTCAGAACTTTAAAGATAAATAGTTTTTTTTTTTTGTTGTAAATTTGAAAACATTTTAAGTACACACGTTACGATATAATTTTTTATATATCAAAAATAAAAGCTTTTTAATCTTCGAATTCTTAAAATGTGCAATGTTAAATTGCACATGTAAGAATGATAATAAAAATGTTAATCTTTTAAGGAGATAATGATTCCAAAACCCAATAAAATACTGTAAAATATTTTTATTAAATTTTAAAATGGTTCTCTAAATTTGGTTTAAATTTTGAGAAAAGGTCTTCTGAAATTCATCCGAGACAGAAAAAAGTTTTAAATTTAAATGCAAAACTATCCCAGCTAGATATATTTAAAATTATAAAAATTACAATTCAAATTATCAATCAACAATAAAGAAATGAAAATTAGAAAAAAAATTTAAATCTTTGGATTTAAAGGAAGGTATTCAAAATTTGAAAAAAATGTCAAATTCTTGTAATTGGGATGTTTCAAACTTAAATGTCACATCAGGTTAAGTTAAATTTCTTTTGCAGTGTTTATTAATTTTTTTGTTAGTAAAAAGCGCTTAACTGAAAAGCATTCAATTTCAATCATTTTCAAATTAAACGTTTGAAATCGACGAAGCTTCTAAATCAGTCAAGTGACTGATCAGATTAGAATGTTATAAGTTAATTCAAATAATTTAATACGATGGTGGAAACCTCCTGCGATGATGTAGGTATACAATTACGAGCAGCCACGAGCGTTGGAGGTGAAAACAGTCACCTCTGGATGCTTTCTTAGAGCTACTATCTGCCACTCCACGGGTTTTTAGTTGCTCGCTTCCTGATGGTCAAGAAAGTTTCTTACAACGCGACAGGTGTTTAATAAAACCGCCTTCTGAGCTGCTGCCAATACCCTACTGACTCCTAAATGTTTAAGATGTTCAGTGCATCTTGCGTGCATATTGCCTGTAGCCGAAATGACAATGCGATGAATAGATGCATGATTCACATTCCTCCATATGGTCTTTGCTTCATGCTTTAACTCGCTATACTTGTGGATCTTGGTTGTATAGGTTGACTACAAATTTCGGTTAAGCGGACAAGCAATGTCGATGATGTAGACTCTTCTACCTTTTTTTTCTCGCATCACGATGTCAGGTCGATTGGCCCGGATGTAATGAACCGTTTGGATAGTAACATCCCAATATAAGATGTAATCTTCAATTTCTAAAACGGGTATTGGAATGTATCTATAGAAGGGCATCCATTCTTTTAAGAGTCCTAGGTTTAGGGAAAGTTGTTGATTTATAATGCCCGCTACATCATTATGTCTGTGCGTATATTCTCTCTGAGCCATTACGCGATAGCCATCAATAATGTGCTCGATGGATTCGTTGGTATCTCCACATAATCAGCACCGGTCAACCACGTCTTGATGTAACACGTGTTTGCGATAATTCCTGGTGCTGTCAACCTTGTCCTGTATTGCAATGACGATTCCTTCCGTCTCTGGATACAGAACACCCTTTCTTAGGTACATATTAGGTGCCTCACTATCCACTTCAATTTGATCTAACGTGTTGGGGTGCTCGCCATGGGTGGCTTTCTGCCTCCGTTGTATTTCTAATTCCTCTATGGTTTCTGCTCTGATATTCAAGGCCCCATTTGAGGACAAATTTAAGGGCGTGTATTCAAGATTCGTTTGACAGATGATACTGTAAAGCGCAACATTTCGTTTTCTGTTAAAATAGTCTCGCAACTGTATAATTTGTGACTCACACCGTTTTTTGACATCTGCAACGCCCCTACCCCCTAAATGTCGTGGTAGAACTACCCTTTCAATTGCTGAATTTCTGTGGTGCATTCGGTGCATATGTGTTGATCGCCCTGATTTTGTTTGCTGAGTTGAGAAAACTCTTCATAATTAATCTGAGTCTCGTAGTGAAGGCAGTCGTTAGGCTTGCCTTAACTATCGCATGTTGAATACCCTTAGATTCAAGAATACCCAGATATTTCTATGATTCGCCTGCAGCCATTGCCTCGATGTCATTTTCGAACTCGTTCTCTAACTCTGCGTTCCCTAATTCCCTTCTGATTAAATGCACTGTTCTACATTTATCTAGTCCGAACTCCATGTGGACATCATTGGAAAACTGTTTTGTGACATCGATCACTTGCTGCGGTTTCTGGCCTGAACTAGCGTACAGCTTCAGGTCATCCATGTAAAGAAGATGAGTCACTTGATGATCATCCTCATTATCATGAATTCTGAACCCATGCCGCATGCTGTTCAGTGTTTTGCTCAATGGATTCAACGCTAAACAGAACCATAGTGGGCTGAAGGAACCTCCTTGAAATATACCCGTAGTAAAGCATATTGATCTAGTTATCCTTGGTTGTCCATGATCAAAATACTTGATTCTTGTACCCCAGAGCCTCATCGCATGGCTTAGAAAGTCAATAATGCGTGGGCAGATTTTGTAAAGTTTTAAGATTTCAAGCAAATAGTCATGCGGCACGGAAGGAAACGCTTGCTTGTAGTCAATGTATGCCATCTGTAAGTTCCTTTGATGCTTACGAGGTTGAGTCACGACAATAGCGTTGTCTTCTGTGTCTTCAGAAGACACAGAAGACAAAGAAGTCTACGAAACGAACGTTTATAGTGACTAGATCTTTACAGCCTCGTGAGTTTTTACTACATCCTTTTTGTTCTTCTGTAAGAATGTCATTCTGGTCGCAATGAGAATATACCTTATCTGCCATGATAGCTGTAAGACATTTATAAATTGTTGGAAGACAGGTTATCGGTCGAAAGTCAGATGGATTTTGAGCGTCTGGTTTTTTTTGATATCATATACGTAGTACCTTGGAGCATAAAACCTGGCATCAGATCTGGGTGTTCAATGATCTTCAGAAACACCTTGCCAACGCAAGATGCACACTCGTCAGGTACTTGTACCAGAAATTGTGCACCATGTCCGGACCTGGAGCTTTCCAATTACTTGCCCTTTTCAAGACCGCTGAAACATCCAAAGCTGTGATGTTTGTCAGATGCATTTCAGGGCTATTACTTGCCCTTGCTTCCTCCAGTTTGAACCACGCAGTATCCAAATTGCATCTGTTCATTTTCCCCCAAACACCCGACCAGTAGTTAGTCATATCTTGCAATTGAGGGAATTCGGTGCCTTGGTTATTTGGATTTAATCTCAGTTCACGATAGAACCTTCTTTCATCTGTCTGAAAGTTTTGATTTTGTTGCCTTCGTGCATTACTTTTCTTGTACCGACGCAGTCTGGCAGTAAGAACACCAAGTCTCTGTTGTTGAGAGTCTAAAATTTCATCCAATATTGCTGGTTTTAATGTCTCGATGTGCCGAGGGTAGATTATTATTATTATTACACCATTAAGCCATTTCCCTTTCGGGGTAGGCGTGACTCACTCGGCAGGGGAAAGGAGTAGTGTGTGGAAGGGATAGAGATTTTTCAGGTTGATCCAGAATTCTCGTGCTATTTAAGTAAATAACACGTTCGTTCCGCAACACTGCTCCGGCCCAGGTTGCTGATCAATCTCTCTAGCAATCTCCCCAAGCGAAGAACCTCACGAAGTCGTTATGGAAGGTTCCCCACTTGGGTCCATTAATAGCCAAGGTCTTTGTTTCAGGCGTCATTCACTCTACTGACACT
>NC_046658.1:117312363-117336200 GCF_010883055.1 Belonocnema kinseyi
CTATAGCTTCATCTCCGAATTGTCTCCTAAAATAGTCTCTGAAAGCCTCTAGTATTCCATCTGTATCATATACCATTTCCCCCCTACTATTTCTCATGTTGATTTTAGTAATATGGTTCATCAGCTTTCTGGTTTTATTTCCTTTTTTATATTGAGTTAATCGACCCAATTTGCACCTTACTTTGATGACATCCATATCCAACCTGATCTTCCATGGTTGATCTCGATCCCTTGCTGGGAGAAAAACTGCATTTGCAGGTCTAGTTTTCTGGCCCAACTTTCTAACGGTTGCCACAGCTGCACAGTATACAATAGTTTGCACCTCTAACGCAGTTTGTGCTACGTTCAAATACGTAGGCCTTAGTATTGGTTCTACATATCTGAACTCTAGTAAAGCATAACCAAAATTCCTCTCAAGGTGCTGTAGTTTTTCTGGGATTTTCCTCTTCACATCATCGTTAGTAATATCCAGATGTGGTTCTAATGGATTCGGTAAATGATGTTCATTATCCTTAGCACATATGCCTTCAGCATCAGTCAAGTCTTCGTTATCCACATCTTCCAAGGCGAGCTCGTCAATAAGAAGCTGCCGATCCACTTCCATTTTGATAGCAGCTATTTCAACAGCCGAAAGCCGTCTGTTTACAGATATTTAGCGTTTTTGATCTGCCAGATTCTGATCATTTATTTTTGTGGCTAGCTCTGGGTATTTAAGGAAGAAGAGTCTATGATGTTCTCTCCTCACACTTTGCCCACATTTCTCTGCCAAAAAATAAAGGCGCATAACATCTCTGTTCATATGGTATGTCCATTTTCGTCGCTTTTTTGGTTGCTGAACTTCTGCTTCTGCCTCTGGTTGTATAAGGTCATCCACCTCTGGAGGATGTGGTGGTGTTGGATGATCAATAGGTTGAGGAAGAACATCAATTGCTCCTGCTTGACCGTTTGACGCGGCTTTCTCTAACTGATGTTCATTGCCGTCGTTTTTCCACGCCAAATCAACCTGTTGTTTAATCTACATTGCTCGGTCTAAAAAAAACATTGCAAGGGCAATGTTGTCACAGGCTTAAGATGGTATCTGCCCAACATGTCGAAGGCATTTTTGGTTTGAGGTTGGATTTTATTTTTGATTATTTAACACGGGGCTGTCCCGGCATATATCATCAGTCACGGACGCATTTTTATAATGCAATCAAGTGATCTGATTAGAGCAGTGTGCCCCGACATATTGGACAAAGCCTGGGTTTTACCCCATCATTGACGGACTGGGTTGCAGTCGAGTGCACGATGGGGGGACCAACAGCTTAAGGTGGGTTCCGAACCACCAGAACCTCAGTAAAGATACATTCGAAAATTCCCATAGGTGCCGGCTCAGGGATCGAATCAAAATCATTAATCGCCTTTTTTCTTATGGGAGGGGATAAATAATTTTTATTACAAAATAGAAATTTCGAATTGTTATTTTTTTGTTTAAATTTTCTTAACACCTCAATTCGAGCTAAAATTAGATTCTGATACCTAAGAACAATTAAATAAGTATTATCAAGTTGTTTTCAAAGTTATGTTAACCTAATTTTTTAAAAAGTCTTAAGAAAATTCAAAACGATTTTTGTGGCTTTCAGGTGTGTCAAAAAAGAATATAGAAAATTTTGGAGAACATTTTTTTACAGCATTTGACCAAATTTTATGAAAAATTCAAGTCCGTTAAAAAGATATTTCAAAGTCTTAGAAGTTTGCAGCAAATTAAAATATAATTAATAAATTTTTGGTAATCTTTCAAAGTTTTAAAATATTTGTGATCTATTTAAGAAATAAAAAAGTCCTGAATATTTTTCAAACTGACTTGAATTATTTCTACAATTTTGAATGATCTTTCAAAATACGAAAATAGCCTTGCAATCTTCCACATTTTTTGACATTATAAAATATATGATATTTTAAAATATGCAACACAAAGAAATTTCCTAATTATGAAGTTTCTGAATCTAAAGAAGTAAAACATTTTGGTATATAAACCCGCAGGAATTTTCCGACGCGGGAATTAAAAATATTCGTCAATTTTATTTTTTACTTCGTATATTTTCTTTAATGGAAATTTTACAGTATCAACAATTTTATGTTTCGTGATTTTTCGAGTCGTTCCATTTTTAGAAACCTTATGAAATGTTTTTGACATCTTTTTATCTTTTCTTTGAAAATTAATTTTTCAACATAAAAAAAACGCTAAAAATTTCCCCGGGAATAATCATAAAATTTGGTAATTATCTTAAAACCTTGCCAAATCCTTTAAAATGTCAAAATTTCATTTAAAAATCTTGAAAAATCTACGTACCCTTTTTCATTTACTGAAATATTTTTTTAAATATATATATTAGTTTTGAAATTATTTCTAAGCTTCTCGATAGCTTATAAAATGATTCAGATTTTCCTTCTGTTCGGTTGAAAATTCTAGTATTCCAATTAAATATTTATTATTTTAATTGAAAATTCAATTCTTAGGTTGGAAATAAAATTGTTTGGTTCAAATTGAAAATCTTATTAAAAAAATTTTTTCGCTTAAGATCTTTGGTTGATCATTCCTTTTTTGACTAAAAATTTAGTTATTCAATTTTTGGTTTGAAAATTGTCGTTTTTAGTTGAAAATCCGTCTTTTTGGGAGAAATTAATCTTTTTCATTGAAAATTAATCTTTTCGCATCAACATTCAATTATTTTAGGTAAAGATTCATCATTTCAGTTAAAAATTTATCTTTCTGGATTTCAATTAAACTATTCTAGTTAAATAATTACTATTTTATTTGAAAACTCATTACTTTGTTCAAAAATGTAACTATTTTTACATTCTAATTCCTGAGAATGTAATGTAATCGTCCAAATTTTCAATCTCTGGTTTTTAACGGATCTTTAAGTTTCGGCACTCACAAAATCCGAAAACCATAAAATTTCATCGGTGTCTGTCTGTCTGCATGTATGTATGCCTGTATGCATGTATGATTGTATGCATGTATGTATGTATGTATGTATGTATGTATGTATGTATGTATGTATGCATGTATGCATGGTAACCTGAATGTTGCACCCACGCTTTCACATTTGAAGATTCATGATTTAATTTGAAAACTCATCACTTTGGTTGAAAATAAATTTTTTTGTTGAAAATAAATTTTTTCAACTGGAAGTTTAACTATTCCATTTTTTGTAAAAAAACTGATATTTTTTAGTGGAAAATTCAAGCATTTGTTTCAAACTTCATTTATGTTGAAATGTTTTGCTCTGCTCTCTGGTCACGTGACTAGATTCTTACCTTGCCGCCACTTTTTTATTTCCCAAATTATTTTCACACGAAGTGCCATATCGAGTTGAAAATTGGGGATAATAAATAAGAAGCTCTAAGAAACGTGGGTTTGGTACTAAATTTGAATAAATATGAAAGAAGCAGAAAAAAAATTAAATTTGTTTTTTTTTTCAATATTTATAAAAATGTAGGACCAGAAACATCTATTTTAATGCTTCCTGCTTAGTGTTCCAAATTTTCAACTCGATGTGGCGCTTCGTGTGAAAATAAGTTAGGAAATAAAAAAAGTGACGGTAAGGTAGGAATATGATCACAGGGCCCACTCATCACATGGCCTTGAAGGATGTTTAGAATGAACATCATGAATCAAAATAAATTACCGGGAATTTGAAATCGTCTGCCGAATCGTCACCCTGAAATAAAATGTTTTCTCGTATCAATAATGTTTAGAAACATTTCGAAATATATTTTGAGTGAAATAAAATTACCTAATTGGAAATTTTGGTGTTCGAAATTGATGGAGCAGACAATTCGTAATCTTTATCAATATATAAAACATGAAAAAAAAACTATAAAACTAAAAAAGCTCGAAAGATTGAGCGCGTCTAAGGCGCGCGACTATTGGTTGTCGCGCTGTGCGCTCGATTATGTATTTATCTCAAGCTACGCGCTAGGTCTTTCTATTTTCGCACATTCTTTCGCAAACCTTTTAAAATTAAGACTCAAAACATCCACCAGTGTAATTTTGTGATTGTGAACTCTCTTTTGTTAAAGCTCTCTCGGCTTTAACGAACACATTCTCATCGCGTATCTCGTGTTTCGCACTCGATTCTGTCTAAAATGTCAACTCTTCTATATTATATACAACACTTTTATATCAAATATAATAGATTTTTTATGTAACTCTTCCTAGGATGGATTTTTCAAAGATTGCAAAATGAAGAACAAATTGTTTTTATCATGATTATTTTAATATTCGTTTCGTATTTTGCTTTAAATTGTATTGTATATAATTTTTTAAAATTTTTAATCTTGTTTTTTACGCTTAAAGAAAACCTATTGTGCATCTTCATGTGGTCTAATACAGGAACCTACATAAGGTCCTATATAGGATCCTTTGTCCTCTTTCGTCTTTTCTGTCCCTTTTCAAAAATTTAATTTATTGATAAAGTTATAGATGTTTTTAGGCGAACAACTTTTATCTATTCATTTTAGTTCGTACTTCTGTCGTTTTTTCAAAAAAATTTAATATTTTTATTTTTAATGTTGTTTTTTTTAAGACTAAAAACAAAAACTACGCGTCCTATCGGAATGTGATTCATTACAAATTTGTATGTTTTTCCAGGGCGCGCAATTTTAGCTTATTCATGTTTTTCGTATCTTGCATAGTTTACCAAACAATGGATTTTTTGGATTTTTCCTTATTTTTGGTACAATCAAATTTGGAATTTTCATATTTTCGACCGACTTAAAATAGTTTTTATGATAGTCTTGTAGCTCTTTTAAAAATCAACGTTTTTCTTCTCCTGACCTTTTTTCATACCATGCGTTGTTTGGATTAAAACGTTCATTTAATTTTTTTTTAAATTTTGAAAATGCTCTAACTCTGATAATTTTCTTTTTATCGAAAAAAGTCATTAGGATAAATTGTTTGAGTTTCTGAGTACTATGAATAACCGTAGATAGAATTTCCAAATCTTGAAAAAATCTGGTTTCAAAAATTTGGACAATGCGCTCACTTTTTGAATTTTGATCCAAAATAGCTGATTTACGAACTTTTTCTTTCTTTTTAGGCCTTAAAAAAGTGTGCCAAAGCAGAATCCAATCTGATCAATTTTTCGAAAGTTATTGTGCTTACAAAATACAGACTACAGACAGACAAACACCTTCGTAAAAATCGTCTTTTCTAACTCAGGTGGTCTCAAAACTTAGAGATTTGATGAAAACTGACGAAGTGAAATTTTACATAAAACAAGTACCTTCACATTAGGATGAGAATGTAAAAATGAAATAAAAATTAATCAGTTAAAATTTGTTGCATGTAGATCGAAGCAATTGTTGGTCAACACGGTCTTGTCGTAATAACAAGAGAAGGATCCACTCCAAACAAATTCATCTATGATTCAGATGTCCTTTCGAAACATATGGTACGTCTTTTAAAGTTCAACCTGTGAAGTAAAAATCAATATGAAAGATAGGTCACGTTATTTGCTTTGCCAATTGCAGTCTAATATAATCATCGTCACGGAGTGGATTCCAAATGAAATCAGTTCTACCAGGATTAGAAGAGCGTTAAAGCGGAACGAAAGTGTGAAATATTTGCTGCAGGATTCTGTTATCGACTATATTTACCAGCACGGAATTTACGGTG
The DNA here is from genome assembly GCF_010883055.1 of Belonocnema kinseyi. Classification (NCBI taxonomy): domain Eukaryota; kingdom Metazoa; phylum Arthropoda; class Insecta; order Hymenoptera; family Cynipidae; genus Belonocnema; species Belonocnema kinseyi. The sequence continues at coordinate 117,318,029 of NC_046658.1, forward strand.
CCAAAAGGATGTCATCCATGTGAGTGGAATCAAAGATATCATACTTAATATCTTTGATCGAATTAAATTTTGATTAAAAACAAAACGTATTTCTTTTGAAACTAGTGAATTTTATAGAAAAATTGCCGACCAGTACTTTCATTTTTGCGCAATTTTTGCTCAGTTTATTTATTCTAACAGTGCAAAATTATCAGACTCCTAATACTTTTCCGATTTTAGGTTTTCTACTTTTTTGTTACTTTCTCTCCGCCGAATGGTTTTTACATTTTGTTGAAAATGGTGCCAAAGTTTTATGATTGCTTGATTTGATATCTAGATAAAAGTCAACATAAAACGATAAACGATTAGTTTTTGTAAGTAAACGTAATACCTCAAATACGAATGTACCTATTTTATGAGAGCCCGTCCATAAACTACGTTACCAATTTGAGGGGGGAGAGGTCGCAAAGTTACGAAGTTAAATAACATTTAGCAAACCTGGTGATAATTTTCAACAAAGTTTGCGAATTTCGCAACAAATGAACTCGAAATGGTGCAGTTCAATAATGACCTAGTAAGTTTCAAAATCGATTTTGTATTCTAGACTTCACACTTCTTTTTCTATTCCCCTCGTTTCCCTTTTTTAACGAATTCTTTTCCCCCCTATTTTCAAGAAAGTACACCCCTTTCTCTCGTTTTTTCGCTTAAATGCGAACTGAATTAATAGAACTTGATAAGAAAATCCCACATTTTTAGTTGAAAAATATGCTATTATATTTTTGGTTTGGAAATTATCTCGTTCTTTGAAAATTCCACTATTTCGTTGGAAATTTAATTATTTAGTTAAAAATTAAAGTATTTGGTTAAAAAGTAATCTTTTCGGTCAAAACTTCAATTACTTGGTTGAAACCTGCACTATTATGTTCAAAACTATTTTTTTTAAAGATTCATCTCTTCGGTTGAAAGATTAAATGTTCTGTTAAAAATTCTTTTTTGTTTTGGGTGAGATTTAATTTTGTAAACTAAAAATGTAACTGTTCCAGGTTTGGTTGAAAATCGATCTTTTCTAGCTAAAAATTGAACTACTTGGTTGAAAATTCATGTGCTTTGTTGAATATTTTTCTTACTTTGCAGAAAATTAATCTTCTTGATTGAAAATTGACCCTTTCTGGTAAAAAATGTGACTTTTTTGTCATAAATTAAACAGTTTTGGTTAACGGTTTAATTATTTGTTTGAAATTTCGTCTGTTTCTGTTGAATTCGACTGTTTTTTAAAAATTTCAAATAATAATATTGTTTGGTTGAAAAATCTACTATTTGATTTAAAGTTGCACCATACAAATAATTAATTATACTTGTATATTTATGATTTTAGTTAAAAATTCATATTTTCGGAATGAAAATTGAACTGTTTTGTAGTAAATTGGACTTTAAGGCTTGAAAATTCAACAAATTGTTAGAAAATTAAACTATTTGGTCGATACTTAACTTTTTTGTTGAAAATTTAACTATTTGTTTAAAAACTGTGCTGTCTTTTGAAAATGTAACGGTTTTGTTAAACAGTTATATTTTTTGTCATAAATTCATTTATTTCGTTGAAAGTTTAATTACTTTGTTAAAATTTGTCGTTTGTTTGTTAAAGATTCATTTCTTTTGTTGAAAATTTTACTATTCAATTGTTAAAAATGTAATATTCTTGGTTAAAAAATTATCTTTTGGTTTGAATGTTGAACTCTTGTTGAATTTTTTTAAAGATTCATATATTTTTTTAACAATTTTTCTCTCTGGTTGAAAATTTAACCATTTGATTGAAATTCCCTTTTTATGTTAAGGGTTAATTTTTGCACTAAAAATAAAATTTCTATTTGTAATCAAAAATTGATCTTTTCTAGTTGAAAATTCATATTTTTTGTTAAAATGCATTTGTCTGCTTTTTATTTCAAGTTAAAATATCCTCAGGTTAAAATATTTACTATTGCATTTTTTGTTAAGAATTTATCTTGTTTGGTTGAAAAATATCACTACTTTAAAAAATGTGTATTGAACATTCATAATTTTATTTAAAAATTCATATTTTTGCGTAAAAAATTTAACTGACTTTTAGGAAATTATTTGGCTAATAGTAATTATTATTCGGCTGAAAATGAATATTTTTGTTGGAAATTTAACTACTCGGTTAAAAATTAAAATATTTTTTTAAACATTCAATAATTTGATAGCAAATTAACTTTTTTGTTGAAAACTCATATTTTTGCGTTAAAAATTCAACTGTTGTGTAGACCAGTCGTCTTTTTGACTTCACAATTAATCTTCTTTGATGATAATTTTTTATTTTTGAAGATTAGTTTTTTAAAATAAAACTTTAGCTATTTAATTTTTGGTTGGAAATTTTCTTTTGCAAGTTGAAATTCAACTATTTGGTAGAAAAGTTGCATTTTTGGGCCGAATTCAACAAATATTTGAAAATTAATTTTTTTATAGACATTTTTTTCTGAAATTAATTTATTGGACTGAAAATTTAACGATTCCTTATTCGGTTAAAAAAATTTGTTGTCAGTTTACATATTTGTTTTCAATTTATCCTCTTTGATTGCAAATTCATATACTTGCTTGATGATTGAACTGTTTTGTTAAAAAATCGTTTTTTCTAATTTAATTAAATTTGCAAATTCGTATTTGGTAGAAAATTCATATTTTTTTGTAGAAAAGTCATCTTTCTTGGTTAAGAATAAAGTTTTTTGTTGAAAAATCAACCATGATGTTAAAAATGTATTTTTTTCGCTTGAAAATTCACAAATTTGGTAGAAAGTTAAACTGTTTGGTTGAAAATGAACTTTTTCGTTTAAATTTGAAAAGGTTGGGTGAAAAATTAAATGTTTTGTGGATAGTTCGTCTTTTTGGCTCCAAAATTAAACAATTTTGTTTGAAATTTATGTATTTTATTGGAAATTCTTCTTTTTTTTTAGTAGAAAATTAATCTTCTTGGTGGAAAGTTTACCCTTTTGGTAGAAAATTTAACTAATTGGTTCAAAATTCATCTTTTTCGGTTAAAAACTCAACTGTGCTTTTAAAAAGGCAACATATTTTGACTTGAAATCTTGGGAATTTAAAGTATTTCATATTGAATATTTGTTTGTTTTGGCTAGAACAATACTTTAGGACCATAAAAAAAGATGCAGTAGGGCCTATATAAGCTGCAAGTATTGCAGATTAGAAATAACAACAATTCAAGGATTTAATTGCTCGTAAAATTTTAAACGCGTTTTTCTCGAAACAACTTTTTTCAAACATTTTTTTGATCTAATATAGTTTTTTTTTATAAACAATTTACTGGTTATTTTCTTGACAAAAAATCGATTCATTTCTTTAAAAATGCATTATTTATACAAAATTTTGTTTAAAAAGAACTCCTACGTAGTTTTATCGCCAATAGTATATAAATTATAAAAAAATTTGGGTTTTCGTTTCACGTCTTATAGTACTTTATGAGAAAACCGTCCTCTCGTGAAGATCTTTAAATAAAAGACGATTTTCAGGACGGGCTCTTTCTCCGCCATTTTCTATCAAAATTGGAGTAGTGTTACCCCTTAATTTTATTTAAAAGAATTTATTTTCCTATTATTCCCCTATTTTTGTGAAAAATCACCCTCTTTTTCTCTGGTTTGCGAGAAATTAATAGCCCAAAATCAGCAATGTAGTTTATGGACAGCCTCAAACTTAAAATTTTAATTTTAAGTTGATACTTTGATGCCTTTTGCAAAAAAAAGAGTTTCCCACAAGTAAGTTTTTTAATTCCATTAGACAAGTCTTGTCTTCCACTCTCAATTTCTACATTTAATGATGATATAATATTTAATTATTCATCATAATAAATAAAGAGATTATTATTTATAAGGAATTTAAAAGTGGAATATTTCTAACGATAGAAGTATGTTATAATATTATGGTGTTCTTTTTTTTTCACGCTGCCATTGTTGGATACTAAAGTAAGTTGGATCTCTCTTCAAATATAGAAAATAGTGTATTGCACAATGATTCAAAATACGAGATTGCTTTTTTAACACCTTCTCCCACCGACGTAATCATGGAAACTCCAAGTCCCGTCGATAATATTTCCATTGACATGCCCGACTCGAAATCCACTCTCGGAAATTGCAACGAATCCGAACAAGCGCGTGAGAAATTTCTAAGTATGATTTCCGAAAATGGAAATACGTTCTTGCCAAATTCAAATACTGCGTTTTCCGACTTGAATCAGCAAGTCATTCTGACTGAACCTGGGGATTCTCAGATTTTTGAAGAGGTAGGTTCCTGTCAATCTATCGAGAACGTGGCGGCTGTTGGCTCGGATAGAATTTCTTCTGTAGATTGCTCGCACACTAATGATACGGCAAAAGTAGAGCTTCCAAATTTAGTTCTAGACACTAATCTTCCTATCGATAAAGTTATAAATATTGACACGCTTGGCAGTCCAAAAGACTCGAGTGGAGGAAGTGAAAGTCGTAATAGCAAGAAAATTAGAAAATCTGTCATATCCGAGAACAAAGAAATAGTTATTGTATCGTCGAGCGATAATTCTTGTGATATAGAGTATATATTGTCGCGTAATATACATAATACTAGCAAAGCACCCGAAGTAAAGGAAGGTAAAGATAGTTCTGGTGATTTAGGGTCTTCATTATTGCACAATCTTCGAGACATAACGAAAGGAGTTGAGCTGCAGAGTGGAAATGTCTCAAAGATCGCGAGTATAAAACCGATTCTCAGTATTTCGAAGAAGAATGATTCAAGAAAGATGGAGGAGAATAATCACTGTCTAAAGACTGAGTTTACTTGTAACCTAGACATTGGAAGTCACAGAAGCTTCGGTCAAGTCGTCAACTTCAGAAAACTGAACAAGAGCCGAGGAACTCAGACCCAAAGTGATGGTCAAAATCTAGAAAGTGCAAGTCAGAAAGAAATAGGCATGACCGAGAGCGAGACTGAAGATTCCGAATTATCTCAAATGGAAATGTTCATCTCGAAACGTGAATCTCATCTGGAGATAGACGGCAAGTACCTGAAATCATTAGTCAATTCTAAAAAGAGTCCTAATAAGATTAAAGCTGATGGAAAGACAAAAAAGATGGAGAATCAAAAATCAGAGGATGATTGCACTGTATCGGAAGGTGATCAAAGTGTTTATGAAGAATCGAGAGAAGTTTGGTTAGGCTCTGATTCGAAAATAAAAAACGGGTCAGAAAATGAAATTGGACCAGAGAATTTTCAGATGGTGGATAGGAAAGAAATATTGATTAAAGATGCACCACTGAAAAATTCAGAGAAGAAGCAGAGACATTCGATTCTTCTTCAAAGTAGTCTAGACTCGATTGATGTCAGAAAGCCAAACACTGATCAGTCTTTTGAATCCATGGCTAAAAAGTCGAGGAGTTTGGAGTACATAAAAAACCATTCCCTTACTTTCAAAACACCCTTGAGTTATTTTAGTTCAGAAATAGTTTTCGAGCCTCAAAGACCGAAATCAGAGAGTACGATTCAGCTTGTAACTGGGAATAATTTTGATGAGCCGACTGATGATTTTTGCTCAGAATGCTACCTTGCTAATGATCCATCCTCCACGGAAATATTTTACACGATTCGTTCCAATTGCAGTTCACCTTTAGGAGATTCCACCGAGTGTGATATCTGTAGCTCCTGCAATCTTCCAGATTCGGCAGATATTTTGGAGTTGAAGATGCAACTTCCGAAGAGTCAGTCGGTCTGTGAAGTTTGTGAAATATGCGGAGAACCTGCAACAGATTTTGAAGATGTTGTCTTAGCTTCTTGTAGACAGGAAAATACGGAAGTTATTGACAGACGTGTGACTGCTCTCAAATCTTTGCATTTGAGTCTGCCAAAGACAGGTTTTGAATCTGATGAGGAGATATTGTCAAATCAGACAACGCTGGAAGAGGAGCGATTTGAAATTGAAAATTGCGGTTTACAGGGTGAAAAAGGAGTTGTGAGTGAAGAAGAGATTCAGATTTCAGAAACGGAAGAAACTTTACACAGTGTCATTGTCGAGAGTCAAGAATTCCAGTCTGAAGAATTTAAGGCTGAATCTGAAGACCACGTTTCCAAAGAAATTGTGGATCTCCAAGGACCAGGATTTTTTGTGCCAAAGGATGAAGTCGTGATGTTGGCTGAAAATGTAAAGAGACTTAGTAGAAAAAGTTCTTTTGTCAAGAAGAGTGCTTCCGATCGACAAGACAAGAGAAGATACTCTTCTGCTGATAATTTACCGCACAAATTATTTCATAGAGGAAATGACAGATTTTTCAAGTCAAAAGATACGAAACTCGTGGCTTCAACTGACAGCATTCGTCCTATGAGACATTTTAGAAGTAAATCGTTGCGAAGATCTTCTGATAGTATTGGTCGTTATGGTTCGTCGACTGATAATTTGGATCGTTTGGATGAAAGTGTTGATGTTGATGAAGAAGGGACGAAAGAAGAAGTTACTGGACCTGAGGAACCGAAGAGGAAAAACAGCGACTCTCTTGAGTCCATTTTGTTGAAACATGGAATTAAACTTATTAGCCAAAAGGAGACTGTCTTATAATCTTGAAGTTCAGGGTACTGAATAAAAATTGGATCTGAGTTATCAAGTATCCAAATTATAGAATGCGAATTACTTTTTATATCTCAATTTAATTGAGAGCAATGCATATAACTTCTGCAATTGGTGCACATGAATTATTGTAATTTAAATGATCATATAATTGCTTGAAATACGAGATTTTTAAATTTATTGCTTTAAATTTAAAATGTTTATATTATTTGAAATTGTCTCTAATTTTTGGATCGTTCCTAGATCAATATTTTCTACTTAAAAGTATGCAAGGTGGGAATTTTTTCGAGAATATCCTTACATTTAAAAAAAAAGTTTCATTTGTAAAAGTAGCCTTATATTACTGGGTTTAACTAGTCGGTTGGAAATTTAAATGTTTAGATATAAATTAATTCTATTTGGTTGAAAATCAGATTTTTTCTTGGACATTGATATTTTCTGGTCGAGAATTGAACTGATTTGAAGAAAATCTGTCTTTTTCATTTAAAAATTTGTTCTAATTGAGAGTTTAACTATTTTATTGAAAACTCACCTCTTTTGTTTGAATATTCATAATTTTAGTTAAAAATTCATCTCTTTCGTTAATAATTGAATTATTTTGATAGAAATACATATCTTTTTGTATGAAAATTAATTTTTTAACTGCAAATTTAATTGTTCTATTTGTTAGTCGAAAATTTATATTTTTAAATTAAAGTTTTTGCTTAAAAGTTGAACAGTTTTATTGAAATTTCTTTTCTCTCTCGACTAAAAAAAATATTTCTTAGTTGAAAATTCGTATTTTTCGTTGTATTCAACTTTTTTTTTCTATTTAAAATTAAGATATTTTTTGGTTTAAAATTCAATTACTTGGTTGAAGTTTTAACTACTTTGTGAAAAATTAATTTTTTTGTTTAAAGTTTCATAATTTTAATTAAAAACTTATCACTTTGGTTGAAAATTTAACTATTTTCTTGAAAATTCGCTTCTTTTAACGTCAGATGAAAATGCGTGTATTTTCTTTAAAATTTAACCATTTATTTTGAAGATTCATCATGATAGTTGAAAATCTTTTCGATTGGAAATCTCCTTTAACTGGAAAATATTTCGTAGTTAACAACTCGTGTTTTTTGGTTGAATTCAACTGCTTTTTAAATATTTTTTGGTTTAAATATCAACTATTATATTTTTAGTTGGGAATTAACCTTTTTGGGTTAAGCTCCATCTTTTTCATTGAAAATTTTTCTCTTTGGTTGAAAATTTGTCTGTTCTTAGAAAATTCGTTGTTTTTTTTTCGTTGAAAATTAATTTTTCCAACTAATACTTTAACTATTCAATTTGTCGTTAAAAATTCATCTTCTTCAGTTGAAGATTGATGTATTTTGTTTAAAATTTAACTATTTCTGTTGAAGATTGATCATATTAGTTAAAAATTTAACTATTTTGTTAAAAATCATTTTTTATCTTGATTGATAATAAACTTTTATTAACTGAAAATTCAAATGAATTTCAAGTATTTATTTATTTATTTTAATTATTATTCCAATTCGTGGAATTCTGGGACAAATCCAAAAACGGACTAATTTTCATTAAAAATGGAATAGGTAGATTTTCAGTTATAAAAATGAATGTGTAAAAAAATGTGAAGAAAATAGTTGAATTCTTAATTAATAAGATGATGAATCTAGCAAGGATCATCTAGGATGATGAATCTCCAAGCAAAAAATGAATTTTTAACCTGAAAAAACAAACAGATTTTCAACAACAACAAAAAGGAATATTTAAGAACGAAAGAAAAAAAATTTCCAACAAGAAGAAACGACTTTTCATTAAAATGCGATAATTTTCATTTAATAAAATAAATTTTCAACTCGAATAGTTAAATTTTAAGTTAAAAGATTTAATTTTCATTACAAAAAAATGGAACTTTCGACAAAATAGTCTTCTACAATTGAAGACGTATGTGTTTGATAAAAATTCAACTATTTCTGTTGAAGATTCATCACATTACTTGAAAATTTAACTATTTTGTTCAAATTTTTTTTATCTTTGTTGATAATTAGCTTTTCAAATGAAAATCTAACTGAATTTCAAACCTTTCTAAATTAAACATATTAATGGAATCAATTAATTTTTCAAGTTAAAAAAGCAGTTACTTAATTTCAAATATTAATTGTACTATTTTTAATATTTATATATTTAAGAAGACTGTAAAAGAACATTATTTATTATAAACTCGTGAACTTGTGAACATGCTGTACTCTTTAAAAAAATTCGAAATATTTGAACAGCTCCGTATTATGAAAAATGATACGTGGAAAAACCTGGAATTGCCAGGGAATTTTTTCCCAGGTTTTAAGTAGACACCCTGTTATAATAATTTCGATAATTGACATGGATTCTCTAAAAAATACAGTTTTTATATATTTTTTTTAAACTAGGGTACGAGCTTTTTGTGAGTAGACAAATATTTTTATGTGCACTTATTGCATCCGGGTTTTAATTGTATATTCTTGAAATATGCAATTATTAAAACATTCGATCAATTTTATTTACCAGTGACGTAGGCCGTAATTTTAAGTTATATACTCGAACTAAAGCAAATTGTCCATTTTTTATGAAAGAAAAGAATTGAAGATTAGTACTCGCTTGTAAATCTACCAGGTGAAAAATTTGTTGGAACTTTTTGAATTCTGTCTCGTCCTATGAGACTTTTTACATTCTTTACATACATGAATGTAATTTAATTTAATTTTACCGAAACGCATGCTATATTACGCACCGATGTTCAAGTAGTATTTAAAAAACTAAATCGTTGATGCGAATCAACTGTAAAACTAGAAATTATAAACACACTAAAGACTTAAAATCTAATATATTCAAAGATAAGGGCCGTAGGAACAAATATTTTCGACGAAAAATAATAAAATGTCCAGTTATGTTGGAACATAAAAGCCAAAGCAGTGCCAAAAGTATTTACGCGTACTGGTAGAAACTCAAAGTATTATTAAATTTATAAATTGAAACCGACAATCTAATATGTCAATACGCATATTAATTATGCACAGAGAGATATTTATATCTGAGGTGATATGTCGGTTGTAATTATAGGAAATCTTACAATTGACGCATAAAATATTCCTTAAAACTTCCGTCAACTGATACACATGTCTAAAAATCAGGTTAAAATGCCAAGATTGACTGGAAGTTCCAGGTAAAGAGGGTTTTTTGTTGTTTGTGGTAATATGGCATCCCACGAACAATTTAAGAATAAATAAAAAAAATTGATCAGGCACTTTTTGTTTTTAATTACTAAGAAATGAGGAAATTTCCATTTTATATGGTCAATGTTTGGTCAGATTTTATAAATAGATTTTTGTTGTTGAATGTGTGAATTTTTGTCTCACGTAGTTTTTAAATTAAAATATATAATTAATATTATTATAAAATTTGTATATTTCATGGTATTTATGGTCTCAAATAACAGGAAAGAAAGGATACCATTTTTGATAATTGATGAAAACTGATATCTTAATTTCAGAATGATTATTTAATCTTTTTGTGCAATTTACAGAATATCAAACGACTGCATTTTTTCAAAAATACCAATTTCTGACTCAAAATACAAACTTTACCTACTATTGTTTGAAATCTAAATATTTTTTATTAACAATAAAAGTTTCCGACAAAAAAGTATTGTTCGTTTTAAATCACCGATTTCCGATGGAAACATTTTAACATAACTAAATTTTTTTAAATGTGATTTTTGTAATTGATGTTAAAAATCTTATAATTTTTCATACTAAAAATACCAAACTGTAAAGCTTCTTCAAAACTTAATGATTTTTCTTTAAAATAACTGATTTCTGCTGACAAAAATTAACGTAACCTTAAATTGTTCCAAAACTGTAAATCTTTGAAATCCATATACATATATAGTTGCGGTGAAAGCCACTGGCTTAACTTACAATTGTGCAAAAATATTTAATTCTTGTATAAAATTTAATGATATTTGACTAAAAATATCAATTTCAGGTGTAAAACATCTACACAATCAGAAGTTGTTGAAAATTATTAATATTATTTGAAATATAATATTTTTTTAAATAAAAAATATCAATAATTTCCGAAGAACAACACTAAAATAACAAAAAATTGTTTATAAATGACAATTTTCTTCTAAATCTAATGACTTTGGTTTAAAACAACTGACTTCCTCTGAAAAAAAACAATAATAACACGTTTAACTGTTAAAAAGTCACAAATCTTGTTCGATCTAAACCAGAAACTTCTAAGAGCGTACAGCTCGGGACTCTTTGCATGCTCAGACCGAAGCAATAAAAAATGGTCTTACAAGTTTCTAGTGTATAATGATTTTTGTTTTAAAATACAAATTTTAACTGACATAACCTAAAATTGTGCGAAGTTGTGTATCTCCATTGAAATGCCATTTTTTTAAATTAAAAATACCAATTTCCGACGAAAAACGCTAACACAATTCCAAAACAGACCAACATAACTTAAATATGTCGAAAAAATTAAAAATTCTTCGGAATATAATAATTTTTTATTCAAAATTCTAATTATTTTCGATTAAAAACTCTAAAGTACGGAACAAAAAATACAATTTACCAAAATCTATCTTCTTCGAAATGTAATTATTTTCGTTTAAAATAATTGATTTCCTGCGAAAAACGTTAATATAACCTGAAACGATTAAAAATTGCAAATATTGTTCGAAGTATACTGATTTTTGTTTTAAAATATCAATTTTTGTTCTAAAATGCTAACATAACCTGAGATTGTTCAAAGTTAGAAATCGTCATTAAAATATATATTTTTTCATTGAAAATACCAATTTTCAGCGGAAAACACTAACATAATCGAAAATTGTTTAAAGATTCTAAATCTTCTTCAAATTATTATGTTTTTTTAATGCCAATATTTGATGTGAAACGCTAACGTAATCTAAAATCGTACAAAAATTCTTAAATATAAAAAATTCAACAAAATATTAAAATTGTAGTTGAATTTAAAAATATGAATTTTATTAAAAAATTATTATTTATATTAGGAACTTTTATAATCTAATTATTTTTGTTTTAATAAATTAATTTTCAGTAGAAACGCAGACAAAACCGAAAATTGTCCTGTTAGCAACTTCATAATTTGTTACTTAAATTACTTTTTAAGAATAGTATTAAAAGTATTAAAGAAAGAAAAATGTTGCTTAATTTGCATAAGGTTTTCTATGATTTTTAGATTTAATTTTCAGAAAATTTCTTACAAAAAAGTTAATAAAATGTACCATATAATCGTATAAAATTTGATAACTTCAGAATAATTTAATATAAAAAACGACTTTTCTCAAAAAGGGCCTGACCGATTATTATTTTTATTTTCTCCTTAAACTGTTAGTGGAATGCCGTATTGCAATAAACAACCGAAAAATCCTATTTACTTCGAATTTTTGCCTAAACTTTGTTTAGGCCCATTCTGATTAGTGCAGGGCGTATTATAATTAAATTGATAGTAGATAAATTTTACGATAAGAAGGAAAAATAAAATATACGAATTTAATTTCATAATTCTAATTACACAAGTTACATTTTTTCAAATATTATATTTTCTGTTTGCAAAGATAAATCAAGACGCTAAAATTTTAAGTTTTTATAAAATATACTTTGTATGACATACACAAAATCATCGTCTACACAAAAGAAACTTAATTTTTTGTCTATTTTAGAGATTCTTTCTATATCTATTTCTTTAGTGCATGAAGTTCTATACATTTTTCGTCGTTTAAGAAAAGTTTTGAAAACGTTTATTGTCGCTTTGTAGAATCTGTTTCTGGTTTTAGATACTGAATCTCAAACATTAAATTTTAGTCCATAAATTGATTTAGAAAATAAATTTTTTGTAGCATGAATTGAAGTTTCCGAGTTCATTTCATGAAATGGTAGTGCAAATGCTTAAACTCCTAGCAGAGCTATGCTTTTGAAAGCGGAAGTCTTGTTCGCGATTGTAATAGTTTGCGCGTTCGTGCCTTCCTCTATTTTCTATGTAATGTTATAAATAGAAAAATGTCATCATCGTTGTAATTATTCCTATGTTTGTTAGTGTTTTTTGCATACCAGATGTTATAGGATGTTTCCTTTTTCAGTTTTAGTGCACTCTAGTAAATAAGTTCCATTATTTATCCATGAGTCGTTTCTTCGTTTACTAAGTAATAATTAAGGAACGGATTAGAGACACTTTGAAAACAGATGACTATCGCAGCTCGGATCTCACATGACCGTCCGCCCGGCAGAGAGTGAGAGAGGGGGGGGAGGGGGTATAGAAACGCACCTACCCGGAGTGCGCGCGCACGCTCGATGCTGGTCTAAACGGGGATCTCCGCATGTGAGAGTCGAGCTGCGTTCGTCAGCTAACGTCACAGTCACTTTAATGAACTCCCTGCTAATATTTTATTCAAACTATTTTTTATTAAATATTTGTTTATCCGAAATGTGGAAGTTTTAATGCCTCGCTAAATGTAATATTTTTCTATATATATATTTTTTTACACCTCTTCCTTGAAATCTAAAAAGCTTTAGTTCACACCAAAAGGAAATAGAATACTTGAGTAAAATTGATCTATCAATAGCTAAGGACAAAAGTACAAAAGAATTTTATTTCTCTACTAAAATAGCGGTATTCTTAAACTCCGCGGAGTGGAAATATATCACTTTGGACTTTGTTTGAAGTAGGGGCTTAAAAATAATGGAATAATTTGTGCATGTTGGCTTTTTTAGACAAAGGTGGGCAAATGTGTTTTTTTATGGATTTATATCATTTAAAATTAGGCAAAATTAAATTTTAAATCAGAAAAAGTAATTTTGGAAATCATTGTAAATAATTTTCTTAATTAGTCAAGAGTATACGATTACTACTTTAAAGTTTCATATTAATTGCCCAACTTTATTATTAATTTCTTTGTCTTTTGTTTCGTTAATGTGCCTACTCACCTGGAAAAGCTGGAGTTTTCAGGGAATTCTTACATTATCTGCTTCAATCTTTTTAAAGTTGTAATATGAAATTAAAGAACAATGTTTCGTGATTTGTGAAAGTAGCTTTATATTAGTAAATTTATTAATTTTGTTGAAAATTATTAGTTTTCTTTTTGAAATTTAATTTTTCAACCAAAAATTTGACTATTCTATTTTTATTTGGAAAATTGTTTTTTTTTTTTAGTTCAAAATTCAACTACTTGGATGAAAATTAATATATATTTTTTTTTATCACGTGAATCACTCGGCAGGGGAAAGGAGTAGTGTGTGGAAGGGATAGAGATTTTTCTTTATTGATATATCAATTGTTACCATTTTTGTTAATTTTTTTATCATTTATTTTTTCATTTTAACTAAAATTTTAACTATACTGTTGAAAATGTTTTTCTTTTTGATGCAAAAGTAATTTTTTAATGGAAAATTTAACTAGTCCAGTTGAACATTCCATAGTGGAAACAAGGAAAGCTAAGACGGTTCTGAGGACATTTTTTTTACGCAATTCAGTTTTCTTCGAAAATCCTACTTTCTCGCTTTTTTTATACCAATTTCAGTGCAAAATTGGAGTTTTTAAATTTTTTATTCTAAAAATGTAATATGTAATTAAATATATTTAAATATTTTAAAATTTAAAGGGATTTTAACTAAATGAATGCATAATTCATTCATTATTTTTACTAAAGTTATTATTTGTTTGCTTCTCCTGTGAAAATAGTTTGATTGAACTTAGCACCGCTTAGTTCGCCCGCTTCTAATTTAGTTGAAAATTCCTCTTTTTTTTTGGATGAACGATATTTTTTTTACTGAAAATTTAATTATTTAATATTTGGTTGTTAATTTATTTATTTTTAGTTTAAAATTCATGTATTTTGTTGAAAATTCGTCTTTTTTTGGTAGAAAATTAATCTTCTTTGTTGAAAAGTTCATCTTTATGCTTGAAAACTCAACTATTCCAGTTCAAGATTCATCATTTTAGATGAATATTTATCTTTTTGGTTTAAAATTCAACTATTCTATATAGAGATTCGGTATTTTAGTTGAAATTTTATCACTTTGGTGAAAAATTTAATTATTTTGTTAAAAACTCACTTTTTTGTCAAAAATTAGTTTTTTAACTGAGAAATAAACTGTTGCATTTTCATAGAAAGCTGATTTTTTAGTCGACAATTCAACTATTTGGTTCAAAATTGATATTTTTTAGTTGAAAATTTGATCTTTTTTAGTTGAAAATTTGATCTTTTTGAGTTGAAAATGGATATATTTTAGATGAAAATACAACTATTCGATTGGCAATTTATCTTTTTTATTTGAAAGTGGATCCTTTTTTGATTGAAAACTCAATTTTTTTGAACTGACAATGTAATTATTCCATTTCTGATAGAAAAGACATATTTTTTAGTAGAAAATTTAACTGTTTGTTTAAGAATTGCTCTTTTAAGTTGAGAATTGAAATATTTCATTGAAGATTGATCTTTTTAAGTTTAAAATTAATCATTTTTGTTAAAAATTTCTATACTTGTTTAAAAATCGATATTTTTTCGTTGACAATTCAACTATTTGTCTGAAATCAACTATCCCTGTTTCTACAGGGTATCTACTCACCTGAATATATCTTTTATCGAAATTATTAATATGTCAGATATAGACTAGTTTTTAAGTGCACGAAGTTAAAGATTCGGCTTAAATATTATGTAAATTTATGGAAATAAATTTAAAAAATGGTTTATTATGTTTAAAGTATTATTTATTTATTTATTTATTTAATTATTCAATGGTGATAATATATTTACGAATACCTAAACATTTAAATTAAATTCTTAGAAATTTGCACCATTAAGAGATTACTTCTCCTTTAATATAGCTATTCCTAAAAATGAAAAAAAAATATATATATATATATATTTATAATAAACTCGCAAAGTTGTACACATATTATGAATGTTTGATTTAGATTTTGAGTAGATACCCTGTTCGTATCAGTATCTATATGATGAAAAACTGAATTGAAGTAGCTGTGCTTTCAATTTGTTTTTACGTTATCAGTGTATTTTCACGTGTCCAAATAGCAAAGTTCTATCTCGGGTCGCGTTCTTTAGACTCGAGATAGATCCTTTCAGTGTACATCGTTTGAGGTAGAACCTTATTATTTGGCCCCCTCTATTTTTTTTATATGTTAATCAAACTTTTGTGTTTCGGATGAGATTGTGCATAAGACGTTGGCGTTTCTGATCAGCATGTGATATGTGTTTTCCAGGGTACAGCAAAACCTGCATGCCTACTGTAAGACAGATAGTTGACTGTCTTGTCGCTGCTCGTCCCATGCCAATCCGATGCGGCCCCTGCCTTACTGCTAAACATACTAACCATGCTACTAACCGTTGTAGTACTTGTGACGCCAGCTCTCTTAGAAGCACGGCTAGCGACAACGTACACATCTTCAACAACCTCAAAATCCTTCACGATAATGATAAAGACAATATAAAAAAAACATTTAAAACAAAACACCGGAAAGACGCTCGTAATCTAGAATCCATAGAAGTGTCTCTCAAGGTTCGAATTTAGACAACTATTATACTCGCATATGTATAACCGCGTCTCATTGACGACCAATATTGACATTTTACAATAATTCTACACATTCAATGGGGGGGGGGGGGGGGGGGGGGGGGGGCGAATTAATGAAAATTTATTTGAATTGGAAAATTTAAGATTGCCGATTCACAGCATTTCAATCGGCCATCATAAGCCCTAGCGTACCGCGTGACCATAAATTAACCAAATGGTAAACGTTACCGCTAAGGCGTATTTTCATCCTCTTTCTCATTTATTTTCAATTTCAGATAGAAGTCAACATTCTTTCTTATCTTTTTACACCTTTATGTATTTGTATTTATTCCTGTGTTTAATTCTTTATTTTTCAAGACTTGAATATATAGAAATACTGAACATTAAATGTGTAAAAAATAAAGACTCTTGAGTTTTGTGAGAAATTGTAAATGAATGTGAAAATGATGAAAATATGCCTTAGCGGGCCCAGTAAACAGACCTGTCCGCTAGGGAATTTTCAGGCATATATCACAGTCATTATTCTAAATTTCTATTATTACACACCTTACAAATTAAACACTCAAATATTTGAGATTAGCCATAATTTAATGCAAAGTTTTTAGGAACTTCTCAACATCATTTAGAGAAATTTAAAAATCAAGTTGATCAATGTAAACATTTTTTAAGAAAAAATATTGTTTTTTAATATATATTTAAATAACCTTTTCGAGATATAAACATTCATCAGTATTCCTTTTATTGCAAGAATATTATACTCCAAAGCATACAAATCTTCTTAAAAACAACTGATTTTCAATTACAATATCATACATTTTATTAGATTTTTTTGTGTGAAAAAATGTCAGTTTCTTAAATAGAAAAGTGTGTAAGAATCGTTCAAAGGTTACTGATTGATTTAAAAAAATTTTAAATGCCTGAAGAAGATTTCAGAGAAATGTTTATATTGCAGAAATTTGCTGTAAAAACATAACAAAAATGGGTTAATAATATAATAAAATGTCATAATAATTTATTTATCGTACGGAGTCCTGATATTCTAAATTATTTTTTGAATGTTCGAATCGTTTGATGTCCTTTTTTTATGTTGCAAGCATTATTATCATATTTTTCATGAAGCATTTTAATTTCATAATATTACGCATATTACAGTTTATAAAAATAAGATTGTATCAAATAGGGTCGTTGTGGGATCAAGTATTTTAATCTTGAATACAAATTTCATTATGTTTAAACACTTTCAGCATACAGAAATTATTTTTATGATGTCTACATTTTATAACATTAATTTGAAATAATTTACATCATATTTTTTATTTACAACACTAAATAAACTATTGAAAAAAATCATAAAACAATCCTGTTACCCAAAATAATAGGCCTTAGAGACAGTCGTACACATATACTTATCGTACAGTAATCAACTTCATTCTCAGACTGCAATTAAATTACTCACTAGTCTTAGCATTTGAATATTAATTGATTTTACCAAAGATGCAAATCAGAAAATCTGAAGAAAAAAGAAAGGAACTTTTTTTATTAAAGAAAATGTACTTTCATTCTTAGTCGGTTATGTTTGAATGACTTAATTTTAACATACGATAATTTTTCAATTAAGTCTATGGAGTGTACTTATCGAGTATGTGGCTATGTATTCATATCTATTGATCGCTGGTTTATATGTTTAGACGTAAGTTCGGAATTTTTCGTAGACTGATAAATCGTCCTTAATTGCCAAATATTTTTAAATGAATGTAAGAATTCAATGAGGAATTATTTCTTCGTATTCAAGTACTGAACTCTTTTTTTGTAGTTACAGAGACGTAAAACTGTATAGATGTGCAAAATTATTATATCGAGAAGAGATTTTCTGCCGTTCAAGTTACTCTTCTGTTATGTCATACATATATACACGCATATATATATGTGTATGGATATGTATGAATATGTATATATATAGAATGCAACAATGTACATGTTTGTATAATACCAT
>NC_046658.1:117336300-117354549 GCF_010883055.1 Belonocnema kinseyi
ATAAGATATATATTTTTTTGCGTCTTCGAGACGCATCGATGGACTAATGCTTGAAACTTTTATGTCTCACCAGTGCCGATTTGTACAGTTAAAAAAAAAGGATTTTTCCCGTTCATTTGAGAAAAACTTTTTGGAGACTCATAACACGACGACAATATATGTAGTAATTGTACGGTATATTCGTTCGCATTTTCACAGAAAAAAACCAAAAATAAAATTTGTTGCAAGAAATTTTTTAGAGTGATAAAGTTTTGTTTAGCCAACTTCGCATATTTGTTCGCGTTTTCGAGGCTCGCCGAATAACCTATTGCCGAACATTCTACGACCTCTTATCACCTAACAACACCGATACATAAATGTAAAAAAGTAGGTAGTTTATTTTGTTGATATGAGACAAAGTTCTTTAATATTGAGAATACAACCGTAATGTATATGCTATAATTGCTCGCGTCTTCGAGAAATATTAAATGCGCAAGTCTCGAAAACGCGAACAAACATGTCCGGTACAGTCCAGTATTCCTAGTTTTTCTGATATAAACAGAACACGCCAATTTTTTCGAAACTTTATAAATTGGTACTGATGGATCATAAAAGGCTCAAAAACAGATCAATTGGTTCGTCTCAAACACACAAAAAACAGAAGATAAACTTTACATCGATTTCCGACGAAAGATTCTCTGCAACAAAAATTGCCTTCGCAGGATAAACTTTCCACAAATATCGGTTAAATTTTCTTTTGTTTTTCCATGTCAAACACATACTTTTGAAAGACGCGAAGTTGGCTAAACAAAACTTTATCACTCTAAAAAATTTCTTGCAACAAATTTTATTCTTAGTTTTTTTCTGTGAAGACGCGAACGAATATACTATACAATTACTACATATATTGTGGTCGTATTATGAGTCTCTAAACAGTTTTTTTTCAAATAAACAGAAAAAATCCTTTTTTTTTTAACTTTACAAATCGGCACTGGTGAGACATAAAAGTTTCAATCATTAGTCGATCGATGCGTCTCGAAGACGCAAAAAAAACATCTTATTGCTGAATTCTGAATATCCAAAAACTTTTTCTTATTTAAGAAGGTAACATTTTTTTATTTGAAATCTGCAAACTAAAAAAAAAACTACTTTTACATGGTTGATCTAGTTCAACATCCTATAAAAAAAATTACACACATATACGGACATTTAAAAAAAATTGTATTTTCGAAAAAGAGAAAACTTAAATTTAAATGATTCTTTAATAATAAAGGCAACAATTGTGTTCTTGATTATTCAACCAGAAATTTAAAAAACTGACAAAATGATTCTATTCATGACACTTTGACCATGCTGAATGAGGTTATTTTACGAATTTTCTGCACCATCAATTTAGTGAAATAAAATGAACAAATGATTAATTTTATTTCATATAATAAACGATTATATTCTTAAAAGTTTATATTTATTTAGATTTTATTGCTGCAATATATAATTTGTAAATTTTTTCAAACTTTTAAAGAGATTTTGAAAGCCTAATTTCAGGCTTCGAAGATGTCAAATTGCATCAAAAAAGAATCTGGAGGATTTTAATATTTTTAGGATTTCAAAAATGTTAAAAAAAACTTTGAATTACTTCAACAGATATTAAAATGTTTTAATAAGATGCAAAAACAATTATAAATTTGAAAATATTTAATATAATTGAAGCAAAATGTAGATGTACGAAAATTTTGAAAGATTTGAAGATAATAATTTTTTTTCTTAATATTCCATGACAATTTTGAATTAATTCTTTATTTTGAAAAATTCATTTTAAGAAAACGTTTTACAAAATTTTAAAGTATTTCAGCTGATTTCTCAACATTTTGCAAAGGATGTAAAATACTGTTAAGCAAAGTTTTTGAATTTTGCAAGATTACGAAATTTTAGAAAACAAAACAAAATGTTGATTGTTTGTAGATTTAAAACAATAAATTTGGAAGCTTTTTAAGAATTTTGAAAGGTTTAAAAAAAATAAATTTCTTAAGTTTCTGGGAAAACTTGTATGTATTATTTGATAATAAAAATTCATTAGATTTTAAATATTTATAATATTTGAACAAAAATAGGGCCAGCATTTTTCATCAGAATTCGGCTTGATTGTTAATACAAAAATATTAAATATTATTTCTGAAGATATCCATTTTCATCAATTATAAAAAACATTGTCTGCTTTCGTTTCTGCTATAGATACTATGAAATACAAAACTGTTGTATTAACATCAATTTTATATTTTAATTAAAAATTGTTATTGAGAAAAAAAATAATAAGCCAGATGTTCAAACAGTATGCTTTGATGTTCACACTCAATTTATTTACAAGATAAAAAATGTACACGAGAGCCGGCGTGTAATAAAGCTAGCCTTAAAAATATAAATTATCTTCCTATTGTCAAGTAATGCAAAACTTTAACGCAGCATTCTTGATCAAATTCGTATGAACAATAATTAGGCACTTAATTGAATGAATTAAGCAATATTCGACAGAAACTCATTATTTCTTCGATTTTAACAGAATTAGTTCCTACATTCTTCAAATCTTGTCACATTTCGCAATTAGTTTTAAAATTATTATAGTTTAAAAAGTTTATTTGCTAAACGCCTTGACTATAAAAAAAATCCTAATTCCTATTTTTCTCTACAGTAGCAATACAAAGTACGCGCTACTATCGAAAATTATGGAAACGCCTGTTTTTTCAGAAATTTGTTTCCCAGCACAGCTGGGAAAAAATCATTAGCACTCTGCGTCTCAAAACCATAATTTCAAGGCAAAATGTAAAATTGATAAAAAGATATTTAAAAAAATGCATATTAGAATGTTTTTGAAAGATGCAATAACTCTGAAAGTAATTAACATTCTCTAAAAATATTTTTAATGTTTGATTTTCGGGATTCTATCTTAGGGCTAAAGTGCATACAAAAAAACCGTCAAATTTCAAATAAGAATATTTCACATGAATTAAAAACATAAATATTCTCATAATTTTAATAAATTTAATTAAAATATGATAATTATTTGTTTTTAAATTTTGGATTGATATTTTTGAAATTCTTGAAATTTTGTGTATTACGTTTGATCCCAGGGTAGAATTTAGGAAAAATTTCTGAAAATATCTTCATAAGTTAGCCTTCAAGTTAGGCATGTTAGACGCAGAATTTTATTACGTTTTGTGCCATTATGTGGAAAAAAATTTAATCACTTCACTCTTTAGCAACAGCTCAAAAAACTAGCTTCTGATTATTTTCATAATTTTCAATAATTTTTGTTCTCTCACACAATATGTTGTAAATTAATACCTCTTCATTTTTCCTAAAAAACAGTACAGAAATTCGTTTATAACTGATTATAATTTATAGTCTGCTGACTAGAAGAATGATTTAGAATTAACTGTGTTTCTAAATTAAATTGATATGTTCAATGCTTTTCTCTGACTGAGCATATAATTTACATTTTTGTATTGCTTTATCATAATAACTAATTACTACCTAATAAAAAGTAATCGTCGTGCAACGTCTCGAGGGTATATTTTCACTTTAAATTACTTTTTTCTCTTTGCAACAAAATCTTTTCAACAATTTTTTCACAATATTACACAAAGCTTTTAATTATTACTTTTTAACGCATTAACGAATACAAATAAATAAATAGAAATGCGTAAAAAGATCAAAAGAGTTTTGACTTCCATGTGAAATTGTGAATAAATGTGAAAAGATATGAAAATATGCCCTAGCGGGACCAGCAAACGGAACGGTAACAATACGGTTACGCAATTCCCTAAGCTCTGCGTTCACGCTGTCCACTAGGGAATTATGAGACGTTTATCGCTTTTATGATAAAAAATTTGTATTGTTGAACGCCTTATAAGTTGAACTAATAAAATATTAATAGTTGCCAATATTTTCTCAAGTTAAGTTTTCATAATAGTTTTGTCCCTAGCGGAACGCGTTACCACACATTGACCGCGCCGTTCATTAGGACCGCTAGGGAATATCTTGAGCCTTTTTCACACTTATTCACAATTTCACATATAAATAAACTCTTTTTTCACACATTTATATTTATGCATTTTTATTTAATCATGTGTTAAAAAAATAATAAAAAGCTTTGTACGGAAACTCGATATGCAATATTTTGCGTCGCGTTGCTGCATCCTGGGCGCAGACAGTTTTTGTATTAGTTTTTTAAAAGACTGAATAAATACAAATACATGAAATAGTGCTTTAAAAGATAGAAAAAATATTAAGTTATATCTGAAATTGTCAATAAATGTGAAAAGGGATGAAAATATGCCCTTAAGCGGGCCCAGTGAACGGAACGATTACTATGTGGTCATTTTTCGTCATTCCAGTACGTTAAGGAATTTTATTTAAAAAATATAATCAGTGACAGGCATTCAAGTTCAATCTTGCAGTTATTCATTAAAACAATTATAATATAAATAACGTCTAGCCCTTATTGAAATAAAAAAATTGATCTGAACTTACACCTAAAGAAACATAAAATACTCGAATGCGTTGAGAAATGAAGACAAGACTAATGCTCTTCGATTTCAATAAAATATAATTCCAAAAGATGGATCTCGAAATAAATAAAAATTCAGTAGCTTATAATATAAAACCCTGTTTCACAATGTATCTTGGTTTCAGGAGGTAAGATCGCAGATAAGTTTGTTTTTTCCCAGGAATTAGTTTTGTACAATAAATTAGTGATATATACAGTGACGTGCAAAAGGTTTGGGCCACCTCTTTTTTTGTGACTGAATAAATTCTCTTAATTTTAATGATACCGGAGCTAAAAAATGTCTCTTTAAAAGGTTGATTGTTTTCAAAATTCGGTTGAAAATGAGTTCAGGGTGAAGCCAATTTGTCTAGTTTTAAAGTAGATATTGCAAAAACAGTGTAAATTTAAATGTTTTCTTCAATTTTCAACGATATACAACATATTTTTGCAATATCTACTTAAAGACTAGACAAATTGGCTTCACCCTTGGCTTATTTTAAACAGAATTTCGAAAACAATCAACCTTTCAAAGAGACATTTTTTTTAGCTCCGGTATAATTAAAATTAAGAGAATTTATTCAGTCATAAAAAAAGAGGTGGCCCAAAACTTTTGCACACCACTGTAATTATGAACTTCACTAGGATGATTCTTTTATCCTGAGACCGATTAGACAAAGTACAATAAAAATAGCAGTCCAACCTGACACTACTAAAAATCCATCATAAACAACAGGATTATTGACAGGGTATCCTTTTGCCAATATTCCTCTCAAGGAGAGGCCAGGTACCGTTGTTGGCAAAGTCAGGCTGAACCAATGAAGGACTTGTGGCATACCCTCCAATGGCCATACACACCCTGAAAAAAGTTTGAATTAATATAGATTTCGATGTGAAAACAAAAAATTAGGACAAATAATTTATGAAGAACAATAAAAAATCTGCCTCAGTCCGGATTGGAACCGAGAACGCCACTGTACATGAATGGGGCGTTAATCAATTATGTTACCGACGCCTCAGCAGATATTTTATTTTCCTTCATAGCTGAAGAAATAAGACAATCCAATTATTTTTTGTTTGAAGTTCATTTTTTTAAACTAAAATGTCTACTATTATATTTTTGTTTCAGAATTCATCTCTTTTGGTTACCAATTATACTATTTCTTTAGAAATTCAATTATTTTATCAAAAAGTCATCTTTTTTAATCACAACTTGTGCTACTTGGTTGAACAGTTGAGCTACTTAAAGAAAAAATATTTCATTGATGGAGGACTTAACTATTTCATTTTTAGTTGAAAATAGATCGTTTTTAGTTGAAAATTCAACTACTACGTTTTTTTGTGAATTGATTTTTTTGGCCGAACACTTAACTACTTGGATGACATCAGAACTACTTTCTCAAACATTTATTTTATTGCTTCAAGATTTGATTACTTTGTTAATATTCATTTTATTGTTTGAGGATTGAACTATTTCAGTTTCGGTTGAAGAATGGATCCTTTTTAGTTGAAAATTCAACTACTACTTTTTTATTGTGAATTCATTTTTTTGACCGAACATTCAACTACTTGGATGATAGTAGAACTACTTTGTCAAACATTTATTTTATTGCTTCAAGATTTAATTAATTTTTTAATAATCATTTTATTCGTTGAGGATTGAACTATTTCATTTTCCGTTGGAAATGGATCATTTTTAGTTGAAAATTCAACTACTACGTTTTTTTTGTGAATACATTTTTTTGACCGAACATTCAACTACTTGGATGACAGTAGAACTACTTTCTCAAACATTTATTTTGTTGCTTCAAGATTTAATTACTTTGTTAATATTCATTTTATTGGTAGAGGATTCAACTATTTCATTTTCGGTTGGAAATGGATCACTTTTAGTTGAAAATTCAACTATTACGGTTTTTGTTGTTGTTGGGGAATTTATTTTTTTAGTCGAACATTGAACTATACTTGGATGACAGTAGAACTACTTTGTCCAGCATTTATTTTATTGGTTCAAGATGTAAACACTTTGTTAAAAATTTAATTTATTGGTTGACAATTTAACTAATTTCTTAAAAATTCGTTTTTTTAGTTGAAAATTAATTTTTGTAAATGAAAATATAAGTATTCATTTTTCTTAAATGATTTCTTTTGGCCAAAAAATGAACCGTTTGGTTATAAATTAATGTATTTTCTTGAAAATTAGTTTTGTTTCGTGGAAAATGATTCTTTTTTATACTATTATACTATTTGGTAAAAGTTAACTTTTTAGGTGATAATTTATATTTTCGGTCTGAATATTCAACGATTTTGTGGAGAATCCCTCTTTGTTATTTGAAAATTCAACTCTTGTGTTGAACTATTTTGTTGAAAATTAATTTTTTGACCTGGAAATTTTAGCCATTCTATTTTTGATTGAAAACACAGCCACACAAAAAAAAGTGTGCGGATCTGGTAACAAGACAGACGTATTCCTATGGATTTTGGGGCGCTGAATTCAAATTCGGTATCAAAAATCACCCATCACGTCATGGTTGAGCCATAACCTCAAAAAATGACGAAAAATCGTGCACTGAGGTAAATAAATTTCAAAATAATGCCAGTGATGCAAATTTTCACTTCAAAAACATGTCAACAAATGTGAAGGATCAACCCTTGCCTGATATAAACTTATTTAACATAACTTTACCCAACAGAACCTGACCTCACATAACCTGAATTAACAGAAATTTACTGAACTACACGTAAAGCTCTGGAAGTATATTTTCCCAGCAGCAAATGTGTGCTACATCGAATGGGTCAACTCGAGCCTAACCTAGAAATAAATCTAACCTAGCCTAACCTAACCTAACCTAACCTCACGAAACACAATTAAACTGATTGTGTTGTCCCGTTGTGTTTGCGGTACCGTTTTGTTAAGCAAAATTTCGTTAGGTTCTGTTAAGTTAGATTCATTTGTAGGTTAAGATCGAATTAATCTATTAAAGATAGCACACATTTAAGACTGAGAACCATACGCTTACATAGCTAAACGTGTGGTTGAATTTCATTCGGCTAGATTAGGTTAGGTCAGGTTTTGTTAGGTCAGGATAGGTTAAACTTCTATGTAGGTTAAGCCGAAGCTGAATGAAACGGTACCACAAACCCAACGGACAACACAATGTGTTTAATTGTGTTACGTGAAGTTAAGTTAGGTTAGGTCAGGTTTTTTTTAGGTTAGGATAGGTTTGACCTCTTTGCAGGTTAAGCCCAAGCTGATTCAAACGGTACCGCAAACAAAACGGGACAACACAATCAGTTTAATTGTGTTTCGTGAGGTTAGGTTAGGTTAGGCTAGGTTAGATTTATTTCTAGGTTAGGCACGAGTTGACCCATTTGATGTAGAACACATTTGCTACTGGGAAAATATGCTTCCAGAGCTTTACGTGTAGTTCAATACATTTTTGTTAATTCAGGTTAGGTGAGGTCAGTTTCTGTTGGGTAAAGTTATGTTAAATAAGTTGATATCAGGCAAGGGTTGATCCTTCACATTTGTCGACATGTTTTTGAAGTGAAAATTTGCATCACTGGCATTATTTTGAAATTTATTTGCCTCAGTGCACGATTTTTCGTCATTTTTTGAGGTTACGGCTCAACCATGACGTGATGGGTGATTTTTGATACCGAATTTGAATTCAGCGCCCCAAACTCCATAGGAATACGTGTGTCTTGTTACCAGATCCGCACACTTTTTTTGTGTGGCTGTGAAATTAATCGTTTTTAGTTGAAAATTTAATCATTTGGATTAAAATATACTTTTTTCTTGAAATTTTATTTGTTCTGTAGAAAATTTTTCTCTTTTTCAGAAAAATTTATTTATTTTGTAGAAAATTTATCTTTGAGTTCAAAATTGGATTATTTTGTTAGAAAATTGAACTTTGGTTTAAAATTAACTCGTTGGTTGAAATTTCAACTCTCTCGTTGAAAATTTGTTTTTAGAACTCGAAATTTTGATTATTTCATTTTCGTTTGGAAATTGATAGTTTTTAGTTGAAAATTCAACCATTTAGATGAACATATCTTTTTTTTTGTTGAAAATTCATTTGTTATGTGGAAAATTCTTTTTTGTCGAAAATTCGTATTTCTAGGTTAAAAATGTTATTATATTGTTAAAAAATTAAGCTATTTGTCTAAAAATTCAATAATTAAGTAAATTGTTTTTTGATTGAACAATCTTACTTGGTTGAAAATTCGACACTTTTGTTGAGAATTTGTCGTTTTGGCACGAAAATGAATGTCTTTTGGTAGAAATGTTATCCTTTTTGGTCAAAAACTAATCTGTTGAAATATTATCTGTTACATTTTTTGTTTTGAATTTTTCTTTTATAAAATTCAACTGTTTTTTAATTACAATAATCAATTTTTTAATAATAATTAAACTACTTTTTTGAAGTCATAATTTAAGTTAAAAATGTATCATGGTGGAAGAAATTGATCAACATTCGTTGTTTTTTTGGATCAATTTTTTAAATTGTAAATTTAACCATACCACTTTTGGTTGAAAAATTATATATTTGATTTGAAAATTCTACGAAGTACTTGTTTCAGAATTTATTATTTTTAATTGCAAATTCACCCCTTATGCTTGAAGGTTCAACTATTTCGTTGTAAATGCAATTCTTCTGTTAAAAAATCAGCTATTTGTTTTTTTAATTTATTTAATATGGTATTTATTTAATTTAATATGGTATCAGTACATTAATTTTGTTTAAAAGAATGTAATTACACTATTATTCTTCTATTTTTCCTGTTTTAACACCTATTTTGGCTGCCACGTCTGAACTCTAATTTAAATAATACATTTTTGCTTATATTGCTCTTACCACAAAGTAATATCACGGGGTAGAAGCTTCCAGTAGATATAAAATTTGCCACTGTATGGGATTCGCAGTAAACCGATATCAGGAATCCTGGAAGAAATCGAAATATTTTGAATAGTAATCTTTCTTCAAATTTAAATTTTATAGGAAACATATGATAAAATCGTACCATAGCACATTCCACACAGTCCCGTGAGAAGGACCAAACAAATAACAGTAAACATCGATCCCTTACAGACTAAGTTAAAACATAAAAAGCAGATGCACAGGCACATTGTGACTTGAATAATGACCACTGTAAATTGTGCCAATAAATGGGCCAGCAAAATCTCAGCTGTTTTGACACCTGCAAAAAAAAATGTTTTTATTAATTATTAGCAATATAATTAATTTTCATTATTTTAATTATTATGAATTTTAAAACAGTTTTAAACGAGGGTGCATTCGCTCTTCAAAAATGAGGGCAGAGTAATACCTGCTACGCCTTATTAGGAATTTTACACCTAATTACACATTATTACGTTTAAATATAAGAAAATTTGTTCGAAGACTTGAAAAATTTCTACGGACAAAAATGCACTAGCAAAAACACTTGTCAAGGGCCAGGAATCAAAATTGGAAATGCAGTGTATTAAGAAAATGTTGGTTTTGGTATTGAATGGAATTACCTAAATAACTTGTGGTTTAAACAATGTTGTGAGTATGTGTGGGATTTTTTTAGCACATTAATACACTAGGAAAAAAATCGAAATAATCCAGGAGTCTAAATTAGAAGTACAGTGAAAATCTTCTATAGCGCCGATTTTGGGGCTGACGGTGGTTGGGAACTAACTCAATGTAGCCCACTCCGCTTTTGTTCGTTCACGCTTGGCTGCTTGCCTGACTGACAAACTCAGACCCCGCGCAACCTGCGCAGCTCCTGTTACACCTACCTGTGGTGCGGCGTTAATTCTCGGAAGGGCTATAGAAGGAAGGGCTATAGAAGGGAGGGCTATTGAAGGGTTGCACTGTACTTAAAATTTTCAAAATTTGAAATTTGGCACTTAATAGATTTATTGTCTTTGAATTTGATTTTATCATTTTCTAAAGCATTTGTGGAATTTTTAAGTAAAGAAATACGCTAGAAAAGAATTAACAATAATTCTGTTACATAGCAAATTCTAAAATTAAAAATTTGTAGTAATTCTAATTTCGACTCTTGGGTCATATTGATTTTCTTTCCAGTATATTTCTATGATAAAAAAGCCGACATACAGAAAAATGTGTTAAAAAAATGTATGTTATAAAGATAATCTCATTAAATTCCAAAATCCAAATTTCAGAAATTCAGTGTTTCCAGTTTAGATTCCTGGGTCTTGGCGATTTTCTTCCTAGTCCATTTTGGTTACTAGAAAACAGGGGTGAATTAAATAGAAGTTATCTCTCAGAAAATCATTGACTGGAATCCGCAAAAACTTGGGTAGACTTTTTTGATTGCACTTTTCTAATTTTCGCATTTTAAATTTAATGCTATTAGTAGAAGTAAACAGAAACAAAATGATAAATTCTTTATTTTTGTTTTGATTCCAATAGAAAAGAAAAAGCTCTTTAACCTAAAAAAACAGTTTACTAAATAGAAAATTTATAAACCAAAAATTGCAAAAAGAAAGAAGTTTTTTTTATGTCACGATGTTCTGAAAAGGACTAATCGCAGTTTCTAAAATATATAACGCTTTAATAGTTGAGACTTTTAAAATTTGTAGTATTCAGTTTATATTAAAATGATTTGAAATTTAAAGCTATTTAATTATGCAAGAATTTTGGATTAAGAGTGTTGATAATTTCGGATCAAAACATTTAAAATTATTTAGTCAAAACTTGAAATCGTTCAAATTTGCAGGATTAGAAATGAACTTTATCATTATTTCAAAAAGATCAAAGCCGCATAACTTCAGATAAATTGGAAAGTAGGACTATTGATAATTGGGAGTGGTTGAAAAAATTAAGCAAATTTAGTTTCAAATACTGATTAAAAGGGTGCTTCTTCAAGTTTTATTTAATTTTTATTAATTTGGTATCAGAGAAATTATTACTTTCGGTGGGAAAATAAAACTTGGTTTTTCTCCAAATTAAAAAATATATATTTAGTGTTCGCTCAAGGTCAATTTTGTTTAAAGTGCTTGTTTCTGAATAAATTGACTCTATTATTGTTTCTGATTTCGTTTTGTCACTGATGGGTTGTGTTTTTCATAGAAAATATATTGTTTGATTTATTTCACATTAAAAAAATTATAGTAAAATTCACTCGCGATAATATTTATAGTCCTTTTTTTAAGGAGGTACAGTGGGGATAATCGAGTATGAAAAAAATGTAACAAAAGTACAGTCTAAATGAAAATTCTACCCACTATTAAGCGAAAATTACGCATTGCTACACACCCTGCGTTAATTTGAATTATGACGCATAATTACGCATTTCTGCGCGTTATTACGCATTATTGTGCGAGAAGTGTAGCACTAATACGCGAATGGTTTAAAAGATTTTAAATTAAAGTTTGATCAATAATTTTTTTCTATGAATATAATGGATCACATTTATGCATTTCTCGCTATAATTAGTTATATTCTTCTAGCCAGGAGAGCACTGAAATCTCTTATGCATATTAATAATGATTTTAGTTATACAGCAAGTAATCAAGGCTCCTATATTGATTTGAAAACAATGGACAATTTCACATTCCTTAGGCTCTCGCAAAAGGAAGGTACGATCATTAAAATCAATGCCAATTGTTAACTCGTCAGTGAAGATGGCTAAATCAAAATCTATTTTTAATTTTTAGAAATTACAGCTTATTCAAAGACAATTTTTTTAAACATACCTTGAACTAGACTTCTAGCCCAAACTCCTTCTTGACGATCAGCAATTATTATTGCAGAAGATACAGCAGTAGCCAGGAAAAAGACAACCCTATAACAATTAAAATAATGAATTAGTTATTAAAATTTGTAAAGAACTTCTTAAAAAACTTTTTTTATTTATAATTATGATGAATAATTGAAAATTACGTCAATATGAATGTTGGTGCTACAAACGACGTATACGTTTCATCCAACGTACCAAATACTGGTTTCTCAAACTATAATAAAATAATATATTTATTTAATATCTATTTCAATGAAATTATTACATCAATTACTTTTAAATTAACAACAGAAAATTCTGAGTATTGCTTACTCGTAAAGGTGTATCGACAAACTTTGTGTTAATATCACATTGACTTATGACATCCCGGCTGACTTCAAAGTATCGCTCGTACAATTTTTTTTGTAGAAAAAGTCCAATTTGCCTGTCTAAAATATAAAAGTTACTTAATGATAAATAATAGTATAATTAACGTATAAAATAAAAAGGTAGCTGACAAAAAATTCATTATAAACCAATCAAATTATCACTCAAAAATAAAAAAGTATTGCATACCTCCCATGTCCAGCTGCATCTGGATTTCACTTGCGGTTATATCATATTCTTCAATATCCCTTCCATTGTCGCGTCTGTTTTCAAAAGCTGCAGAAAAGTTTGTAGAAAAGTGCATCACAGCCACTACTTTCCCCCGTGAAACTTCCTGATTCGCTTCTTCTAAGGTGGAAAAAAATACCTGTAAATATAATTGAAAGCACGTAAATTAACAATTAATTAAAAAAATTTTCTTTAATTCACAACTAACTAACTATTAAGAATATCTGCAATTTTATGTGTGAATTAAATTGAAATTATTTAATAAATATTTTTAAAAAATTGTTCTTTTATAAATCTTTGATTTTCTGTTCTTCCAAAAATTCAAAGTCATGTTAACTTGCCTAAAATTATAATTGTTAGTTTTTAGGTCATTGCCAAAAAGTTGTGAAACTTAATTTACGGCTGTTTAAGAATTTCAATGATTAATACGATTCTTTAAAATAATACTAGAATAATTAAACGAATAATTTATTAATAATTATATGAATCACTTGCATTACTTGGAGTAATCTCAAAATTATGAACAGAGATCACTGCAATAAATGAGACAAAAAATTAATTTTATTCCTTTGTAAATTTTGAAAATAGCGCAAGGATGTTCCTAATTAAATAAGAATAAAATAAATAATCTGGGTGGATACACCTCAAATAAAGAGTGAAAAAAATATGCCCGCTGCGTACGCACATTGTCATTGCGCGCTCCGCGCTTGCCGGTTTGCGCTAAGTTTGAGCGCGCCTACGGCGCGCGGGTATGCTCTCCCGCTTCGCGCTCGTTTTCGTACGTTTCATGCACTTCTCAAAGCACCTACGGCTTTAAACTTATGGATCTCTTAAAAAACCAAAATTGCATATTTTTGAAAATGACCTAACTTTTGGAACTTTTGTCGTAATAAGAAATTTTATGATAATAATTTCGAAAAACATATATTTTATATCTAGTAGAAATTTGGATTAATTTATTTCTTAACCTATAACAATTTTTTTTCTTTTTTTGGAAATTTTTAAAATGTTGAAAAGCATATAACTTTTGGAAGTTTTATCGAATTTGAAAATTTCATTGGGATAATTTGCAAGTCTTTTTGACGCGTAATAGAAAATTTTACAGAAATGTCGAAAACTCAAAAAAATTTATTTAAATTTTGAAAGAGCTCAAACTTTTTGAATTTTTGTCTAATCGAAAAATTTAACTGACATAGTTTTTTTAAATTTTGTTGTTCTCAAAAAATGTTATGGGTTTGATTTTCTAATATATTTAATATCTATGAAAAATGTCCCTTAAAATTCATTTATTAATTTATCAGCAAAGCAGTTTTATCTATTTTTTAATTATGAAAATTAATCATATAACTTTTTTAATTTTCATCGAAATTAAAAATGTCATTTGGATAATTTACAAGTATTTTTGTCAAATATCATAGACATTGACAAAATTTTCTGAAACTTGAAAAAAAATTGTCTAAAATTTTGAAAAAGCTCTAATTTTTAAATTGTGGGCTAATGGAAAAATTGGGCTAGAATAGTTTCAAAATAAATTTGATATCTAGTGACAATTTTTAATGAAATTTTTGGATTTAGGAAAAAAATAATTTTTTCTATTTTTTTAAAAGTATAGAACTTTTCTAATTTTTATCAACATTAAACATTTTATTTGGATAATTTGAAATCTAATCGAAAATTTCGTTAAGAATAGTTTTTAAATATAAATGGTATCTAGTAAAAGTTTAGAATGAAATTTTTTTATCTATGAAAAAAATGTTTTTTATTTTTCGAAAATTTTCAAATTTTTTAAAAGTGTATAACTTCTAATTTTCATAAAAATTAAAAATTTTATTTGAATAATTTGCAGACCTTTTACCCATTTATAAGAAACTTTGACAGAAATTTTTAAAATATTAAAAAAAAAATTGAAAATTTTGAAAATGCTCAAATTTTGGAAATTGAGGGATAATCGGAAAATTTGGCTAGAATAGTTTTTAAATATATTTGGTATCTAGTGAAAATCTTAAGTGAAATTTTTGGATCAATGAAAAAAATAATTTTGTATACTTTTTGAAAATTTTGAGATTTTTGAAAATTATATAACTTTTCTAATTTTCATCAAAATTAAAAATTTTATTTGAATAATTTGCAGGTCTTATACCCATCTATAAGAAACTTTGACAAAAATATTCTAAAATTTGAATAAAAAATTGAAAATTTTGATAATGCTCTCAATTTTTAAATTTTGGTTGGAAATGTCTGATTAACGAACTCAACCTTCGTTTTGGGGACCTTTAGATGTGTATGAAATGCGGACTAGATTGGAGAAATCGTTCAAAAGTTAGCGTGGCTACAACATTCAGGTAACCATACATACAGACATACAGACATACAGACATACAGTCATACAGACTTCCAGACATACAGAGACGACAAAACTTTATGATTTTCGGATTCTGTGCGTGCCGAAACGTAAAGAGCCGTTAAATATTTTAAAAATAAATTCGAAATTCAATATTCAACTTGGTAACATTGCGTAAACTTTTAAATAAATACTTATTTAATAAGGTTGTTTCCAAAGTCAGATATGATTTTTCCAATAAATGGATCTTATAGTACGTAAAGTTCTAATTATAAAAACGCCCATAAAATATTTATTACATATTGTTTATAAAGGGGTCGGATGTTCCACCAATCACAGCTCACGCGTCAGTGATTCTCAAATATGTTTTTCTGTGCCGATGTTTTGTTTTGATTATGTGCACATCGAAAATAGAAGTCGCAAAATATTGTTTAAAAAAATGTCAAAGGAGGATTTCGTAATAAACAATAGAGAAAATCTACCGAAAATAGACATATTTATGGTATTTATAAAAAATTCATTGAAAAAGTACTTAACTTTTTTTTGTTACATAATCATGAATAAATAAAGCTATCAAACCAAAATAGTCTGAATTGACAGCAGACCATGGCCTAACCTCTTCATCATGAGTTTCGCATCGTTACATTGATAGATAATTATGAGAATCTCTGAGTCACGTGACAGCCACGTGGCAAAGTGTCTTACGGCCTTCGATTTTTAATCATTTTTTTCTGTTAAACTACACAAAAGAACAAAAAATTATAACGCACCTTCTATTCAGCTAAAAATTATGTATCAGAAAATGATTTTATCTAAAATCGTCAAAGAACCCTATTATTATTTAATTTAATTTAGTAGTTTATAGATTCGGTTTTCACTCCATGTACCCGTTTTGGGGTTTTTGCATATTTAAAAAATCCCCCTCCTCCAGGAGATTATGACAAACTTTCGCATTTGCCTTGAAATTTGGTCAGATAAGTAGAAAACTGCAGAACATCCAATACTTCAGCGACATACGATTTGGAATGTAGACATTCGATAACATCGAACATTCACCTTCAGTAACATGAGCTTCTGCCAGATAGTAATTAAACGCAGTGAAAACAAGCAAGACTAAACGAGATTGACGAACCGGTCACCGATCCGAGCGCTAGCCACGCCTGTCCATGCTTAACATTCGAGATCTCGATGATTCGAGAATCACCTGGCTACTGCTGTCGGTTTAATTTCGTTCAGTGTATTATTACACTTTCTACAGGGCTTTTGAAATATTTCAATACGTTTGTAGAAAATAAAACTTCCAAATTTACAAGAATCCGCTTTTAATAACTGAAAACTCAGATAAACATAAGTTTCGTTTTAAAATGTATCTACACTACAAATATGATTTTTGATCTCTGAAATTGCTATTTTTGTTTTATTTTGGGTGTGAAATATTGAGAAAAAATACTTTAGTTGGCCTTTTAAAGCCCCATTTAAAAAAAGGCATAATCCAAATTTTAGAGCTTTCTGGGAATGACCCTTTCAGAACAATACACTAAAGAATAATATATTTTTTAAACAAATTTTGGTTACCTTGGAAGCTAATGAATCGTTGAAACCGTGTAAAAATCTGCAACTCAAGTCTATAAAATCACATGTTTTATTTATCGGTTCATATAAAACGTTTCCCTTATTGATACCATAATTACAGTTGCCAGCCTCTTCATTTACTACCGCGATGTTTAAACCTTTTGGATCTGTACCGATTGCGAAAAAAAAAATCATCACTTGAACTATTGGAAATATTAAGGCAAACAGGATACCCCTGCAACAATATTAAGATTCCATTAATAAAAATGTAAAATTGAAATTAGAATATAATAATTTTTACAAAGAACATTATTTATATTGCTTTCTGGATTTAAACCAGATATTTTCATCAACGAATATTATGTTTTATAATCAATTATAGGCGACATATGTGTTCCAATTTGAGAAAAAACTTCCACGTTGTATTTTTAATTTTTAATTTTAAATATCAATTTTAGAAATAACATATATTTTTGAAGTGTATTTTTTTACTAATTAAAATATTTAAATTTTCTCTTTGAATTCTGTCACGCTTTAGACTTTTTTTCTAAATCTACTAAATGATTTTGAAAAAGGATCAAAATATAAACAGAATAGCGCTGATTTGTTTGGAAATACGAAAAGTCAATTTTTCTTAGTTAAACCCTCCTTTATTTTTTGCCATAACTTATGTGATAAAAATGAAATTTTAATTATAGAAAAATTGAGTTTGTTTAAAAAAAGAAAAGAAGGTAATCATTTCTAAAATTCGACAATTATTGAATATACTGATTAGTTAAAAAAGTACAGAGAAAAAAGCATCGTTATTTCGAGGGGGAAACAAATCCTAAATGTGCAGTTCAGCGCAAGTTTATTAATCGGGATTATAAGTGGATTATTATCTAACTAGGTTTAAACTGGATTACGCGGATTCCCTGGTATTACAATGGGATTATTTTTGATTACACAGCCACACAAAAAAACTAAGTGTGCGGATCTGGTAACAAGACACACGTATTCCTATGGATTTTGGGGCGCTGAATTCGAATTCGGTATCAAAAATCACCCATCACGTCATGGTTCAACCATAACCTCAAAAAATGACGAAAAATCATGCACTGAGGCAAATAAATTTCAAAATAATGCCAGTGATGCAAATTTTCACTTCAAAAACATGTCGACAACTGTGAAGGATCAACCCTTGCCTGATATCAACTTATTTAACATAACTTTACCTAACAGAACCTGACCTCACCTAACCTGAATTAACAGAAATTTATTGAACTACACGTAAAGCTCTGGAAGCATATTTTCCCAGTAGCAAATGTGTGCTACAACAAATGGGCCAACTCGAGCCTAACCTAGAAATAAATATAACCTAGCCTAACCTAACCTCACGAAACACAATTAAACTGATTGTGTTGTCCCGTTGTGTTTGCGGTACCGTTTGAATCAACTTGGACTTAACCTGCAAAGAGGTCAAACC
>NC_046658.1:117354649-117364332 GCF_010883055.1 Belonocnema kinseyi
AAACCTGACCTAACCTAACCTAGCCGAATGAAATTCAACCACACGTGTAGCTATGTAAGCGTACGGTTCTCAGTCTTAAATGTGTGCTATATTTAATAGGTTCACTCGATCTTAACCTACAAATGAAGAAAAAAGGACACGTTATAGCAGGCAGAAAATAGACTGAAGTAGGTCTATAAATCAACTGAATTACGATAAAAAGCAAGATAAAATGTAAACACGAGAGATAGTATAAATATATCCCTTAAGTTTAAGAAAAGCAGAGAGAAAATTTTTTTGAATAAAACTCTTATTCATTTGCATGTTTAAGTTATAGTTCTACATTTTAATTGATACAAACATTGTCAGGTTAATTGAAATAGGGTCAATTCTACTTGTAGTTCTACGTTTCTTCAAATGAGTAATGTGCGTCTAAATTTTTAACCACCTGTAGTACAATGACATGAATTTTATTGTGTTACAACGGGAACACTTAATTTAAGTTGTGTTTGCGTTAAGCAAAATTTCGTTAGGTTCTGTTAAGTTAGATTAATTTCTAGGTTAAGATCGAGTTAACCTATTAAATATAGCACATATTTAAGACTGAGAACCGTACGCTCACATAGCTACACGTGTGGTTGAATTTCATTCCGCTAGGTTAGGTTAGGTCAGGTCAGGTTTTGTTAGGTTAGGATACGTTAAACCTCTATGTAGATTAAGCCGAAGTTGAATGAAACGGTACCGCAAACACAACGGGACAACACAATGAGTTTAATTGTGTTAGGTGAAGTTAGGTTAGGTCAG
Organism: Belonocnema kinseyi; assembly: GCF_010883055.1. Taxonomy (NCBI): domain Eukaryota; kingdom Metazoa; phylum Arthropoda; class Insecta; order Hymenoptera; family Cynipidae; genus Belonocnema; species Belonocnema kinseyi. Next base: position 117,355,433 of record NC_046658.1, read on the forward strand.
GTTTTTTTAGGTTAGGATAGGTTTGACCTCTTTGCAGGTTAAGCCAAAGCTGATTCAAACGGTACCGTAAGCACAACGGGACAACACAATGAGTTTAATTGTTTTAAGTGAAGTTAAGTTAAGTTAGGTAAGATTAGGTCAGATTTTTTTAGGTTAGGTCAGGTTTTTTTAGGTTAGGATAGGTTTGACCTGTTTGCAGGTTAAGCCCAAGGTTATTCAAACGGTACCGCAAACAGAACGGGACAACACAATCAGTTTAATTGTGTTTCGTGAGATTAGGTTAGGTTAGGTTAGGCTAGGCTAGGTTATATTTATTTCTAGGTTAGGCTCGAGTTGACCCATTTGATGTAGCACACATTTGCTACTGGGAAAATATGCTTCCAGAGCTTTACGTGTAGTTCAATAAATTTTTGTTAATTCAGGTTAGGCGTGGTCAGGTTCTGTTAGGTAAAGTTATGTTAAATAAGTTGATATCAGGCAAGGGTTGATCCTTCACAGTTGTCGACATGTTTTTGAAGTGAAATTTGCATCACTGGCATTATTTTGAAATTTATTTGCCTCAGTGCATGATTTTTCGTCATTTTTTGAGGTTATGGCTCAACCATGACGTGATGGGTGATTTTTGATATCGAATTTGAATTCAGCGCCCCAAAATCCATAGGAATACGTGTGTCTTGTTACCAGATCCGCACACTTATTTTTTTTGTGTGGCTGTGTTATGAGTGGATTACCTACGATTAAACATCGATTACCTACAATTAGGAGTAAATTATCTACAATTACGATTTGATTATTTGTGATGGTAAGTGGATTATCTAAAATTTCCGCAAATTCCTTGGATTTCTTAAAGTGGATTACTGCACATTACAAGCAGAGTCGTAGGACCTAGCCGGATAAAAAGTGGATTATCTGAGATTACAAGTGGATAAACTAGGATTACACTTAGATTGCATAGGATTAAAAGTGAATTATCCAAGATTACAATTAGATTATCTACGATGATAAATGGATTATCTTGCATTACAAGTGGATTACTAGGATTACTCTGTATTAGTTGAATTACTCAGCATATTAAGTGGATTATGCCCGGTTACTTGATCGTTCTAAAGTACAAGTGGATTACCTCGAATGACATTATTTACTGTAAACTACGAATGGTTTAGTCTAGATATCAAGTGTTTACTAGGATTATTTGGATTGCAGACGGATAACTTGGACTAAAAGTGGATTAGTCGCATTACCCTAAACTGCAAGTGGATTATCTAGGTTTACAAATAAATTAACTGAGATTACATCCAGATTGCCTACAATTAAAAGTGCATTGTCTAGGTTTGTAAATTGATTATATATCATTGCAAGGGAGCCATCTAGAATAACAGGTGGATTAATTAGAATTAAAAGTGAATTACCTAGGATTACATGTGTATTATTCTTGAGTACTTTCGCTACTCTAGATTACAAGTGGATTACCCATAATTCTTTAAATTAACTTGAATTACGAGTGGATTACTTCGGATAGCACCTGGATTACCTAGGGTTACTAGTGGATTATCCAGGATTTTAATTGGATTGCCTAGTTTTACTTAGATTATTCCATATTAGAACCGCATTACTTGGATCAAAATAGGATTACTTGGACTACAAATGGATTACTGCGCGTTATAAGTGTATTATTATGATTAAGCTGGATTAGTCGAATCACTTCAAATTATAAGTACATTACTAGTGAATTATCCAAGACTAAAATGGATTACCTAGGATTACTTAGATTATTCTATATTACAACGGATTACTTAGATTACAAATAGATTACTTGGATTAAAATAGGATTACTTGGAGTACATATGGATGACTGCACTTCACAAGTGGATAATTGGGATCACGCTAGATTACTTAAATTACTTCACATTACAAGTAGATTACCTAGGTGTAACTTGGATTGCAAGTAGATTATACAGGATAACAAATGAATTACCAAAGATTACACATGGGATAATCGAATTATGTGGATTACTTTGGATTTAAAGTGGATTATTGCCAAAAACAAGTTGAATACCAGGATTAAAAGTGGATTACCCCCAAATTACTTGGATTGTTTAGGATTACAAGGGAATCACCTATGATTACACTGGATTACTTTTATCAACCTGATTACTCTGGATTATCAGTTTTAATAAACGAGCACTCCAGTGGATTACCAGAGATCTGACCTCGATTTTTTTAAATATATTTTTTTCTTATACTAGAAAAAATACGCTGACTTGAAAAGTTTCTAGTTTTTAATTAAATGATTAAATTTGCAGATAAGTTTTTAAGCAACTATCCATGAAATTTACTTTAACAATTTATTTGGTCTTTACTTTTTCACTTTCTTGTTGTTAATAATAATACCTAATAGTTTTATCTACCCGAATAAAAACATAGTTTATTACCATAAAATAAAGCTTAGTCAACGGATCATGCATTTAAAATTACCTTCATATTGTAAAAATCATATTAACATGTGAATAAATTATATTTTCAATTAAAAATCCCGAATATAAAAAAATAATTACATGAAACTATAAATATCTTTAAACTTCTTCTTCAAATATTTTAGCGAATATATATTTACTACTTCTTAATTTTAATTCAACTTTCTCATCACATACCCTGGATGACGAATGAACTGAAGTATATTTTTTATCATGAGAGCTTTGAACCTTCTATAGGATGAATGTTTCCAACTTTCTTTTCTCTTCTCGAAAATCACTTTGTTATCATTCATTAGTTGCGTTTTATTTTTACAAATACTCTGAAATCAGAAATTACCCTTCATTATACTATGTCTTTATAATTATAATTTATTACTTTATTTAAATAAAGTACAATTTATAATTTTCTTACATCTTTGCTGTAAGATAAATCAGTCGACGTAATAGAAGGTGAAATTTCTTCAAGTTCTGCTAGATAAGCGGTTTGTGGCTCTGTTATTCCTCGATCCTGATTTTCCTTTTGCTTTTGGCTCAAGGCAAGGAAAGCCTCTTCCAATGACAAACATTGAAATTTAGCCAGGAGTTGATTTGGTGTAGATTCAGCTAACAATTGTCCACATCGCATTAAACCAATCTAGAATATTAAATTTAAAAAATACAAATCCTTAACTTTTTTATTTTTGGATATTATTATTATATGATATTCAGTGACCAAAAAGGGGAGGGCTTCGACACTTGAACATTCACAATTTTTTAATAAACTCTAAAACAATTTTTTTTTTACGTTACTTCACCAATTATTTAGGTAAGGTTTTAAAAGCAATTTTTAAACTTTATAAGAGAAGCATCTGAAAATTTGAAATATATAAATATTAATGTTATCAAAAGTACACGTATGTTCTTCATGATTAAATTGATTTCAAGTGCATTTCTTGCTGAGTTAAGAGCATAATTATAGGTTTGCATTCCTAAAATTTTTCTGTCTGTTTGAAACTGGTTTGTTAACTTTTTACTGATTCAAGCAAGTTTGTGTTCACTTTATAATGAGGAATACACTTACTTTAAAGTAGTAGTTTTTTACCGACTAAAATCAATCTGCGTGCAAAATAAATTGTATTTTACACATATTAGACTTTTTCCTAATATTTTTTTGTTTCAAATAGTAAATCTATTCATAAAAAAGGCTTACTTTGTTGGCGTTCTTGGCTTCCTCGATGTAGTGCGTCGTAATGACAATTGCAGTACCTTCTGTTTGACATATCTTTACCAGATAATTCCAAATGCTAAAAAAATGCAGTTATTACCAACATATTCAAAGGCTCTGTTTCGAGGGGGAAACCCCTTTAAAAATACGGTGCAGTGAAATGAATTAAAACAGATTGCAAGTGGATTATTTCAGATTATTCTGGATTACAAGATTATCCAAGATGACTCCTGGATTGTCTAGAATTACAATCGAATTTTCTCAGATTACAAAAGGACTATATTAGGTTAAAAGTGGATTATGCAGGATTGCAAGTGGCTTGCCTAATGACCCAATCCATTTCAAATCAGGCAGCGTCTACACTTGAAGCCTCAGGTTCTCTCGGGCGCGAAATATGTTTTTAGAGGAAATTGGAAGATACGTGTTTTTTTCCTCATTTACGAAAAAATTGTCTACAGGGACAGCTCAGTTTTTTTTATAAAGTCGAATTTTCTAAATTTTCTTGCAAAAGAAAAAAAATGGTAAGGCTTCCAGAAAATATTTTTTTTATCTTTTAAAATTTTCCATAGAAAAATATTTCTCGTGGTTAACTTTTTTAGATGTACAAATTTGCATTTTACCAGGATGCTTTCCTTATAGGATGTTTTTCTCATATGATTTTTTCCTCATAGAAGGCTAAATTATAAAAAAATGGTAACAATATTAGTATAGGTTTTTGAGAGAATCTGTTTTTGTTATTTCCCCAAGTATCTCAATTAGGTCAAAATTTATAGAGGTTTATGGTAAGAGTTGAAATTTTTTAAAAAACAAAGCACAATATTCTATTACCCATAATTTCGTAAAAAATTATGTTTTTAAAATCGGCAAAATATGTTTGGCCTGATTTCTTATAAATCCACATAAATATTCCAAATCTAGGATTACTTGAATTACTCTATATTGCAAGAGGATTAATTTGATTATAACTGGATTACTCGAATTGCTGCGAATTATAAGCGTGTTATCAAGCATTACAAGTGGATTATTTAATATTGCCCCTGACTAAAAGTGGATTATCTAGGATCAAAAATGAATGATCAAGGATTATAATTAGAGTATATAAAATTACAAGTGGATAATTATAATTTAAATTGGAATATCTAGAATTACATCTGGGTTATCTAGGATTCCAAGTAGATTATCTAAATTTACAATTTTTTATCTAGGATTATAAATGGCTTGTCTAGGATTCCAAATGGATTATTCAGGATTACACGTGGATTATCCAGGATGACATCGGAATCATTTCACTAACCTAGATTCCAGGTGAATTACTAGGATTAACAGTAGATTATTCAGAATTACTTGGACTACTCTGCATCGAAACTGGATTAAGGCGGATAACAAGTGGATTACCTTGTGATACACGGAAAGTGAATAGGATTACAAGTGGATTACTGCAAATTACCATTGGACTACTCGGTTTACACGGGATTATTCGGAGTGCAAGTGGATTAATGAGGATTTAGAGTGGACCTTCGATTTTGAATTCCGAGTGTATCGTCTAGGGTTATCTGGGATTACAAGTTGATTTTCTAGTTTTACAAATGGATTACACAGGATTATAAGTGGATTATCCTGAATTATAAGTTAGTTTCGATGGATAACAAGTGCATTACTAAGGGTTACAAGTGGATGAAAAGAGGAATCCCTAGGATCCCGATAATACTTCCAAACATATTTTGTTTTGTTCTATAAGATTCAAGGCTTATTCCACATTTAATAAAGAAATTATTTCTAAGATAGACAGAATTTTTTAGCCTTCAATTTGTATTTTTTTTAAAATTGAAAACCAAGAAAATTAGTTTTCATATCAAAAGCGTCCTAGCGGAAATTTTAAAATAAGTTTTTAAATAAAAGTTGTAGCAGTATTTTTTTTACCAAAACGAAGAAATGTAGGGAGTAGCATTTGAAAAATTTAAATATACTCCTTGAAAACTTATAAAAACCTTGAATTCTCTTAAAATCTACAAATCCAATAAAGATCCCATATAATCCTCTAAAATTGGTAAAAATCCCTTGAAATCTATAAAATTTGATTAAAACCTTTATGAATTCGTTATATCTGAATATTTTAAAGGATTTATTAAGATAGTCGTCGTGATAAAAGTCAGATATCTAAAAAGATAGTTTTTCTATGACTTTAAGAATCAAAATTGTAATTTTAAATACAAAACATTGTTTTTTATAAAAAATTTTTAATTCACAAAAAATCATTAATTTTAACCATGTTTTTTGCAATTTAATTTTTTTTAACGTCCCTTCTTATGAAATTTGGAAAAATGATTGCATTTTAATAAATGACGGCTTTTTCCAGGAAAACGTTCTCTAAAACTCTACTTTTCCCAATTTTAAAAGAAAATTTTCCTATGGCTGCAATTGTTAGAACACTTTTTTGTTAAGAAAATATTTTTTCAACAAATAATTATATTAAAATGATTTAGTTATTTGTAAAATTGGAAACAGTAGAGTTATAGAGAATGTTTTCCCGAAAAAAAATATACTAGTATTTATTGAAATGCAATCATTTTTCAAAAATTAGTAAGATGCGCGGTCAGAAAAAAATCCAATTGCAAAAAACGTGGTAAAAACTCATGTTTTTTTTGTGAATTTTAATGTTTTTCAATAAAAATAACGTTTTTTTTATTTGAAATGACATCAGTTATAATAATTTGATTCTTAAATAGAAAACCTATTGAAATTCTTTGAAATTCTTTCAAATCTTTTGAAATATTTTAAAACCTTATGAAATTTCTTTTTAGTTCTTTGAATTTCTTCAAATGTTCAAGATCCAATTAAAATTCCTTGACATCCTTCAACTTTAGTTGAAATACTTCGGTATCTTTCGAAATTCTTTAAAATTCCGTGAAACCTTTAAAATTCCGTGAACCCTTTAAATTTTTGAAATCTCCTGAAACCTCTTAAATCTTTTGAAATATTTGAAAATCCTTTGTACACCGCGGAAATCGTTTTTAATTCCTTGAAATCCCTCAAAATCTCTGAATATTCATTAAAAGCCTACTGTATTTCTTAAAATCTTATTAAACTTCTTAAAACGCCTTGAAATCTCGTAAACTCTCTGAAAAACTCATGAAATCCATAAAAAGCTTTGGAAATCTCGTGAAATAAATAAAAAAAATTTCGTAATTCTTTGAAATATTTTTTACATCTTAAAAATACCTTAAAATACCTTGAAGTCCTTTCAAAGCGCAGGAAACCTTTCAAATCTTTCAAAATCTTTTGCAATCTCGTTAGCGGAGACAAGACTTAGCAAATTTCCAATATATTTAGTAAAAATAAGTGAAACCCTTTAATAACCCTCCCTTCTGTAGCCCTACCGAGACTTGGAGTTGCGCGGGGTGCGCGGGGTCTGCGGTTGTCATTCAGGCGAGCACTCAGGCGTGAACAAACAATAGCGGAGTGGGCTATAATGAGTTAGTTCCCACCCCCGTCAACCCAAAAATCGGCACTATAGAATGGTTTCACTGTATCAAATCTTACGTAAGAGGAGAAGGGGATCAGAAAAATGTGACGAATCTTCACAATGAAGGGGTAGGATACATCATAGAAATGTATCTGATAAAATTAGTTTGTATGATTTATTCATCTTGTTTAAAGAAGAAAAAAAGTGTACTTGCTTCTCCCGCAAAATCGGATCAAGTCCTACTGTAGGTTCATCTAGAATCAGTAATTCTGGACTGTGAATCAGGGCAGCTGCAAAAGAAACTCTTCTTTGTTGACCGCCACTCATGTGCTTTATCAGTCTGTTTTTTGGGGGTAGGTTGAATAAACTTGAAAGTGTGATGTATCTCTCTTCTGCAGAATAAATTCAATTACATGATAAACATTTTAATACAATTAATTTGAGACCATTCAAAAAATACCTTATACTAAAATGCTCCCCCAAGGGGGATGTTATTTAAAATAATAAAAAATATAATAAAATAAATAAAAAAGTGAATAACAATTTTTCGAAATGCTTGAAAAAAATGAGAATTATGGATTTTATTTTATGAATGAAGCATTGCAATAGAGACTTCACGATCTTTCCCATCTTCATCTCTCATTTAAAAAGTATTCCTATATTTCCCTATCTTTTTAAAAAAGTTCCCCGTTTTCTTGTTTTCACTTAAATGCTAACTGAATTAATAGAACCCAATTCCAATTGTTGAAATTATTTTCATGTCAGAAATCAATTTTTTTCACGATGAATTTATCTATTCCAATATTAAATGAAAATGTATCGCTTTTAGTTGAAAATTTAACAATTTGGTTGAGAATTTATTTATCTTGTCTTTTTAGTTCAAAGTGAAACAATTTGGTTAGAAATTTATTTGTCTCGTCGTAAATTCGTTTTTTATATTTGAAAAATACATCTCTTTTGATAGAAATGTAATCTTTTTTGGTTATAAGTACAATTGTTTGGTTAAAAATAATTATATTTTAGCAGAGGGTACAACCATCTTTTGTTCTTAAATTCAACTATTCTGCATTTAAAATAAAAATATTTTTTGTTGGAAATATCAACTATTTCTTTTTCATTTCGAATTAATATTTTTCTATTGGAAATTTGATTACTTGGCTGAAATTTGAACTTCTTTCTTAGAAGTTTTTGTTTTGTTCAAGATTCATCATTTTAGTTTAAAATTTAACTATTTTTGTTGAAATCTAATTATTTTGTTAAAAATTCAACTCTTTTCTTAAAAATTGCATTATTTGGGTTAAAATTTAAAAATCTTGTTAAATATTCTTTTTTTCTTATATAATGTTCGTCCTTTTAGATTAAAAATTCAACTGCCTTCTGAAGAATTCCTTTATTTAGCACATTTTTTTGGTGAAGTTTAATCTGTTTTCTTTGAAAATTTGATCTCTCGGTTCGAAATTCGGCTTAGCATATTGAAAGTATACCGATTTGGTTACAAACTCAATTATTTTTTTAAGGTTTATCCCTTTTGCTTGAGAATTCCACTATTTATTTAAAAATACACCTGTTTGGCTAATAATTAATTTTGTTTTTTGTTATAAATTTAACTTATGGTTGAAAATTCGTCTTTTTGGATTGAATTCATATTGAATTCAATATGGTACCTATAAATCAATTTTATTTACAGGAAGTTAATCCGCTATTTAGCGAAAAATCGCCCTATTTGATCAAATGCAATCGAAGTAAAAATTTTGACTCA
>NC_046658.1:117364342-117367635 GCF_010883055.1 Belonocnema kinseyi
GGGGTGGTCAGCGACGAATAAAAGAAGTGGTGGAAAAAGTTTTTAAAATAGCGTGGCGTAGTTCTTGAACGGCCCCTTTATCTTTTAAATCATTATTGAAAGATTAAATTAATTTTACCGATTTCATTATCCCTTAAGCCATTGATTCTACCAAAGTAGTAAAGAGCATCTATGACTGTAAATTCCTGAACCAAGGAAATTTCTTGGGGCATGTACCCAACTCGAGGTCCTGGAACTCCTGAGGCCTCGGTTCCTGGCTTTCCACCAAGAACCCAAATTTTTCCACTATCTAATTTCTTCACACCAACGACACATGATAAGAGCGTAGTTTTTCCACATCCACTGGCACCTAGGAGTCCATAACTGAAAATTATTTAAATTATTTATTGCATGAATATTGGTATATTTTTTAATTGAAAATTTAAAATAACATATGGAAAGAAAAATAGAAATGATATAAAAGGGTTTTAATGTTAAATATATTAATTTTAATGGATTATTTATTTTGAGCTATTTCGAGATCTATATTTCTAGCTACAAAAAATACCCTTGGGGTTTCAAAATATATAACAAATAAAAAAACTTGGGTTTTTGCCTAATGTGAATGTGGAATTAAAATATTCTAACTTACTTATGATTATTAATTTGTATAATATGTAGTGTGTACCAAAGTCCTCTCTGCAGATTCACTGATTTAAATAAATGAATATTCTCCTTCTGAATTATGCAGAATACGTCTTTTAAATAAATTTGAGTGAAAAAGTTAATTTTTAGTCGTATAAGCGAAGCAAAAAGAAGAGTTCATACTTTTTTCTCCATGCTCTACTATAACTATTGTATGAATTACCATAGTTTCAATATTTTAGTTTAAATGCAGGTAAATTTTTTTAACTGTTTGGTTATCTCGGTCAGTTATTGACTTATTTTGTATGAAATATTTCAGAATCAATGACGATTCAGGGAAAAAGAATTTAAATTTTATATTGGTTACGAAAAGTGCAGTAATGATGTTTCGAAACGAGGTATTGTTCAAAAGTCGTAAATTGATGTATTTCTAGGCGAATAAAGAGGCTACCTAAAAAAAAGACAACGCTCAGTAGGAAAAAACTGTTGCCCCTTTTCCAGTAGCCTTTCTTTTAATTATCCCATTTCTAGTAACTTTTCTTTTCATTATGTAAAAGTGAAAATACAGCCATACCCAATTTCCAGTAACCTTTCTTTTCATTGTGTAAAAAGTAAAAATACAACCATATCCCATTTTTAGCAATCTTTATTTTCGTTATGCTAAAAGTGAAAATAAAACCATACCCCATTTCAAGTAGAACCTTTCAACCCGAAGAATAGATGAAAAGGGGAATTTTAGGATATAGTGTGTTTTGTTATGGAAAATAAATCTAAAAAAAGGTAGAGTTCAGTAGGAACACATTATTGCCCCTTTTCCAGTATTATCTATTATGTATACAGTGAAAATACCAAAATACCCTATTTTAAAAGTAAATCTAAAAAAGGTATAGTTGGGTAGGAACATACTATTACCCCTTATCCAATATTATACATGATGTAAACAGTGATAATACAACCATACCCCATTTTAATTACTCACTTTCAATCCGAAAAATAGAGGAAAAGAACATTCTACAATATAGTGTGTTTTGTGGTTCTTCTGTTCATTATTTAAGTAGTTAAAGTATAACCATATCCCATTTTCAGTAGCTATTCTGTTGTCTATGTGAAAAGTGAAAATACAACCATATCCCAGTTCCAGTAACCTTTCTTTTCATTATGTTACAATTAAAAATACAACTATATCCCATTTTCAGTAGTCTTTCTTTGCAGTAGAAAGAAACTTCAGGAAGGAATTTAGAATGGAATAATAGAAAATTAGAGAAAGCATGGAACCTTTTATGGAATTTAAAAATGTTTATACATAATAGTTAATCATAATAATAGTAAAATACATACAAGTAATAATTTATCGAAAGAACTGCAATTTATTCTGCACTTATGTATATTATGCACTAAAATGTATCAATATATTGAAAAAATGTCGAATGCTCTAAGTAACAAAAATTCATTCTTACAAGCAAAATGCAACAAATTCATTGCAACAAAAATTCATTCTACTGTCAGTGCCTGGTAAGGCACTCACCAGTTTTCCCTTGTTTTGACGTGGTCCTGATCGGGTCAACTGGCAACGGCCTGTCCAGTTTTTCGGATCTATGCCCTACTTTCCTATATCATAATAGTAATAAACAAAAACTAGTTTTAGAAAAGAAAATTTATTTCATTTAGTATAATCCTACTGAAAATATATATTATATTGTAATTTTTCAGTCTTTGATGTTGCAAAAAACCCGTTTTCAAGACCAGTAAAATTCTAGAAATAGCTTTAAATTGTAACATTTTAAGTTATGCGAAAACTTGATAACTTTAATAAATTTTTTAATTTACTGAAAAAAGAAAATTCGCATTTTGTAAAATTTAAACTGTATCAAAAATTATTCATAATTTTAAAATTGACATGTATGGTATTCACTTAGAAATAAATTTTTAATGACTGAAAAATCGATTGACTATCAAGCCTTCAAAAATACTTCAGTATTTAGTTTTTGCACATTTAACATTACACCTTGAGTCGAGGCGTCCTCCTTTTGCCTATATTTATTTTCAATCTATTTCGCCTTCTCATAATAGGTATATACTCGGAATCTCCCGTATAAAGGCAACTTTGTTGACGATTTTTTAAATTCAATAATCGTATTTTTTGTTCAGCGTCTTGAATAGATTCTACAAAAAGTGTTGGATAGAGACGGTTTATGTTTCAGTTAATGTTCTGAAATCTAAAAAATTCACTAAATATATCTTGTTTGCAACTTATTTTAATGTAAGTTTCCATATATTTAAAAACTTTAGCAATAAAAGAAAAATTGAACAATGCATACGTCTAGTAAATATTGTAGAATCACCAATAATATATTTCAAATTCTTTTTGGGCGATAAATAAATATATAAATAATATAAATAAATACATTTTTATTTTTATTAACACAATGAAAAGAAATTAAGTTCTTGTCTTGCACGATTCCTGGTGGACCGAAGGAACCGAATGGAGCCTCTACAAAGTACCCGTAAAGACCCCGTTGGGTCCCCGTTCGGTTCCTTTTTGAAAAACTCGAAAAAAACAGCAAAATCAACTTTTAAATTGTTGAAATTCGGATTCTACTTTAAAATTCCCTATAGAAGGTCACGAAATAATCGCAATAGTTTTTTTTGCAACGGTTAAATGTTTAAAT
>NC_046658.1:117367735-117405890 GCF_010883055.1 Belonocnema kinseyi
TCTCGTGAATTCCCGACTTGGGGCAAGCCTCCGTTAAACTCCACAAAATTTTTTTTGATATGCCATTTATAGGTGAGAGTCATTTTATTATTTTTAATTTGGAACAACAAGAATGTGTTTATAGTTAATAACATATATTTATATTTTAATGACCTATTTGTGCCCCATAATAATTTAATTATTTTTATTGAAAATAGAAAAACTGGTCTGGGCCTGGCCAGCGCCACTTTTTAAATGGGGTAAATAGGGAAATTTCTACACGGGATATACGCTTTGAGATACGCTTTTAGGGAATTATTAGGAGATGAAGCTATGGGGCACCGCAACTGCGATGCAGAACACGGTACGTTAGAGAACTCAATTGTGAAAGTCTGTGCCACTGAGGTTAGGGATATGATTAAGAACTTACGAAACGGGGAAGGAAGATCATGTACGGATCAAAGATTTATCTTAATACAGATGAGAGAGAAAAGTTTGAGAGTACCATAAAAAGTTTTCTCTGTATTTGTTTACCTAGAAAAATCTTTTCATAATGTTGATAGAAGTAAACTTTAGGAAGTCCTGAAAGAGCACTGAGTCATTGATTGCTTCTACAAGCAATAAAAAATATAACAAATCAAATGTAAGGGCTAATGGAAAATTGAGTGACTGGTTCGAAATTATACAAGGTGTCAGACAAGGACGCTTTATGTCCTTATGGCTGTTTATTATATTCGTGGAAAAGTGTGTAAGAATGGGACTCTTCGACGGAGAAGGCGTAGATCTCGAAGCAGTAAAGGTACGTGGGTTGGCGGTCGCTCAAGAAAAGGATAAGAGTAAAATTAACGTGATTGACATGAAATTCTTTCGCATAAAATACGGAAAAAACTGATGGACTAAGTGAGTAACAAAATCAGTCTCAAAGAATGTGGTACAGAAGAGACACTAGTTGACACATGGGAAAGAAATCGGTTAAGATGGTTTTGGTATGTTGAGAGAATGTTCGCGTGCAAGTTTGAGCGCGCCTGGGGCGCGCGACTGTTGTTTCTCGCGCTTCGCGCTCGATGTTATATCTATCTCGCGCTTCGCGCTCGATTATGCATTTACCTTGCGCTACGCACTCGGTCTTTATATTTTCGCACATTCATGCGCAAACATTTTAAAATACGTACGTAACTGAGGGCAATCGAACTCCGCGCTTAGTCTTTGCATTTCTTCCGCATTCGGGCACAGACCTTTTAAAATCAAAGGTGAACGGACCGATAACTGTAATTTTGTGATTTTGAACTCTCTTTTCTTAAAGCTCTTTTGGCTTTCACGATCACATTCTCATCACGTATCTCGTGCTTCGCACTCGATTTTGTCCAACCTGTCAACTTTTCTACATTATACACAATACTTTTATATCAATTATAATACATTATTTATGTAACTCTGTCAGGGATTGCTTATCAAAAAATTGCAAAATAAAAATAAAATTATATTTATCATGATTATTTTTGTATTTGTTTCTTATTTTGCTTTAAATTGTATTATAAGCTGCTCTGAAACATGTATCATTTCAATAAATGTATAACATTACAATTCATAGTAAAAATTGAATCATACTAATTCTTATTTCCTTGTTTTTATAATTTTTTAATTTTTAATGTTGTTTTTTACGATTAAATATAAACTATTGCGCATCTGCATAGGGTTTAATACAGGAATCTATATAGGGTCCTATATAGGAGCCTATGTCCTCTTTCGTTTTTTCTGTGCTTTTTCCAAAGAGTTAATTTTTAAATTTTCAATCTTATATTTTAAGATTAAAAGAAAATCTACTCGTTGTATCGAAAAATAAATAAATAATAATACATTTATAGATCTTTTTAGGCGAACAACTTTGGTCTGGTAATTTAAGTTCATACCTTGTGTCGTTTTTTCAAACAAATTTAATATTTTTATTTAGAATGTTATTTTTTACGACTAAAACAAAACCTAACTGTCCTATTACAAATTATTGCTCTTTTTTGGATGAACAAGTTTTGTCTCATTTTTTCTCGTAGCTTATATCGAAAAGTGATTCATTCTTAAATTGTAGTCCTTTCCAGGGCTCGCAATTTGAGCTTTTTCATTTTTTTCGTATCTTGCATAGTTTGAACAAAAAACAGAATTTTTGGATTTTTCATTATTTTTGGTAAGATCAAATTTGGAGTCTTCAACTTCTCGACCAAATTAAAAAAGTTATTATCATAGTCCTGTAGGGCTTTCAAAAAGCAAAGTTTTTCTTCTCTTGACTTTTTTTCATGTCATGCGTTTTTTGGCTTAAAATGTTCATTTTAGTTTGTTTTTTTGTAGTTTGAAAATGCTCTAACTCTGATAATTTTCTTTTTATAAAAAAAAGTCATAAGGATAAATTGTTCAAGTTTTGAAGTACTATAAACAACCGTGCATAGAATTTTTACACCTTGAAAAAATGTGGATTCAAACATTTTTTCTACGATCAAATTTCGAATTTTCAACATTTGACCAAATTGAAAAAGTTGTTATCATAATATTGTAGGGCTTTCAAAAAGCAACGTTTTTCTTTTCTAGACTTTTTTTTCGTATCATGCGTTGTTTGGCTTAAATAGTTCATTTTAGTTTGTTTTTATGGATTTTGAAATTCCTATAACTCTAGTAATTTTTGATTTTTCAAAAAAAAGTCATTAGGATAAGTTATTAAATTTTTTGAATTCTATGAATAACCGTACAGAGATTTTTTGAATTTTTAAAAAAGTGGTCTCAAAAATATTCAAAATGTGCCCACTTTTTGAATTTTCATCCAAAATGGCTGGCTAATGAACTTGACCTTTAGTTTAGGACACTAAACGAGTGTACTAAAGGTCAATCTAATAGATAAATTTTTTCAAAAGGCATGGTGTTCATGGACATACATACATACATACATACACATTCGTAAAAACCTGTTTTTCGGATTCAGGGGATCTTAAAACGTGGACATTTGACAAAAACTGGGGTGGGTCAAATTTTACACAAATCTAATACCTTCTCTGATGAGAAAGTAAAAAAGTTAATTAGGGTAAAGTAAATGGCAGCGTGCCTAGAGGCAGACCACGGAAAGAAAGTTTAGAACGTGTAAATGAGACCTTAATTCAGTTAGAAGAAACAAGAGAAACACGTGATCTTGCATGCAAAAACACATGGACGTGAAGGAAGCTAAAGAAGTATGCCAGGACAGAAACGTGTGGCAAAAAGTAGCTTATAAAAAGAGTGTCAGTAGACTGAATGCCGCCTGAAACAAAAGATCTTAGATACTAATGGGCCCGAGTGGGGAGCTTCACATGGTGACTTTGTGAGGCTCTTTGTTTGGGGTGATTGCTAGAGAGATTGATCAAAAACCTGAAGAGGAGCAGTTTTGCGGAACGAAGGTGCTATTCAAATAAGTAGCACAGCCATTCAGAACAATTTAGAAATCTGTACCACATTTCTTAAATTACCTTATTCCCTGCATAGTTCCTTTTTCACCGAGTAAATCACGCTTACTCCGAAAGGGATATGTTTTAATGGTATAATATTAAAAAAATGTATGGACATAATACTGTTAAATCCGTTTATTGATTTTATTTTCATTAAAACTTTTTAATTGCAAAATTTCATTGTTAAATTGATAGAATTATAAATTTTATTATAATATTTCACTACTTTACTATTAATATAAAATAATATAGAATATATTATACTAATATTATAAAAATTCTTATTTTCTACATTAGAGGGACTTTTTGATCCCTGGCATATTCGACATTTTTTTCAATCATTTTTTTTTTGCTCTTGGTATTTTTTTTAAACACTTAATTTTCCGTATCTTTTTCCGGATTGGAATTATAAAGAAAATTTTTGAATTTGTAAGCTTAAACTTCCTTTTGGCGGTTTCTCATCTAGTATGGAAGTTACGATAAAAATCATTGAAACTTATAGTACTTTCCCCCAAATCTATTCAAACTTTGTTAATATTGATCTTTTAACTTTTCCGAAGGATATCGTGCGTCGCAAACAGGTAAAGTTAGTTAACCTCTAAAAATAAAAGTTTTATTTGAATACTATGAGCAAGCAGGTAATGCGGCGGGGACGACCATTTCAATGGTCAAATATCGAAATGTTCAATATTTTATGTTCATATCTTTGGACGCTAATTACTTTTAACAAAAAAATTAGTTGGAAAATTATTTTCAATTTTGCAAACAGGTAAAATTAATAGTGTGCGCCGCATTACCCAACAAGTGGGGTAAGTTGATACATGTGCAATTTTTTGGAGGACTTAATAATTAAACATTTTAATCGATATGGATTCAATTTTTCCTATAAATGAAGTAAAGCTATAGGTTATTGACATACGTGTTACATATTTTTCCATTATATTATCGAATATATTTTTCTATCCATTGATTGATATGTGTTGAGCGCGGCAAATTAACTGCTTCTTTTAAAATACCATATTTTTGTTATTAATTTAAAAGTTCAAAATTAAAAAATTGCATATTTAGATTCAATAACTTGAAATAACGCGTTTAAAAAATGATCAGTTTATATTGAAATCCAATCAAATGTACCAATTTTATATCAAAATATATTACATTATTCAAAATTGACAATTTAAAATTAAAAAATGGGTTGAAATTTACCATTTTTTAATAAAAGTCAGTCGCACAATGGTTTTGAATTAAAAACATGCAATTCCAAATATTTTAATATAGGATAATTTTAAATCAAAAGCGACTATTTTCAGATGAACTTCCAAAAGTTAGAAATTAAAAAATTTAAAGATTCAAATTTATAAAATTGTATGATTCCAAATTTGAACTCTTCAAATGCTTAATTTTTTAACAATATACAATATTTTCTTAGGTTGGAGTTGCTTGAGTTTAGAATATATTCTGCGATGTAGCCGGGTCTTTTTTCGGTCTTCTCGAGTTAAACATGAAAATACGACTATATCCCATGTTCAGTAATCTTTCTTTTCGTTATGTTAAAAGTTAGAATACAGGATATCCCGCTTCCAGTAATGTTTCTTTTTATATTGTAAAAAGTAAAAACGCAACCATATCCCAATTTCAAAAACCTTTATTTTCATTACATAAACGAAAGAACGAAGAATGCATATTTAAAAAAGAAGGTAATCATAATCATACTTTTTTCACTGGCGCAGAATAAGTATTAGACAAATGATTTACACCTGAAAATAATAATTGCTCTAGCGATAAATCTTTGTTGAAAATACTTAGCATCTGAAGTAATTCAAAACAATGTTATCATTGCTATGGTCATCAGCCTGGCCTTTGTTTTGTTAATAAGCGCTAATAAGCGTTTAGAATAGCAAGAACATTCGATTTAAGATAAGGCCTAATCCGCACCTCATAATCCACTTTAGTTTCAATGTATAGAACCAACAATGAAGAACCTTCTTTGCGTTCTTTCAATTCTAATATGTTGCACCGCTTCAAATTTATCCCACGATAATTTTTTTGAATCCCTTACAATACTGTCCAACCGTTCTGCAGAACTCAAATTCAAAACTGAAGAAATCAATAATGAAACGAAAAATAAAACATTGGACATTGTTCTCAAAACAATCGTAAGTGTGAAAAATTTGCATCGAATTCTGAATATGCTCTACGAAAATCAACTTGACATGTTCAACTTCACCTATCCTAACGTCGTTCTTCAACGAGGAGACAATGAATCTGAAGAGCTGAATACAAAGCACCCTAAAACTCGAGAGTCACTGCCAAGAAATGAAGAAAAAATTAGCATTACTCGCTCGAAGAGGAATGTAAACGACCACGAGAAGAATGATAGATTGCAAAATCTGTCTGCAACCCTGGCCTTTCTGGTTCAACACATAAAGGATGTCATTAAAAGTGCACTGAGTGAGGCTCTTCTAGAATTATCAAAAAGTTTCATAGATAGATCAAGAAATCAGTTGCAAATTATTGATGAAATTAGAAGTGTTTTGAGTCAAACTTTGGATTTATTGAATGACGGGCACGGTCAACAAGTTATCAATTTTTCGAGTGAGATTACTAATCCAGAAGATGAGGTTGAATCAAAATTAGAGAAGCTCTATTTGGAAGCTAAAAGTATTTATGAAGAAATATATTACAGTCAGTTTTTTGGAAATAGTGACAATATGGAAGAGTTTAAGAATTCAACTTCTAAATTTGACAGAATAAATGAACGGAATAGTTTCCTTTCTGATGATTATTCCTCCACTGGTAAACCTCATCTTGAGACAGAAAACAATGGTGAAGGAGAAGAATTAACTAAACGAAGATCAATGTCTGGAAATCAAGGTTTATATCAGAATCGGGAACATAAAGTCCTTTTGGATGGAAAAATACCAAAAGAGCCGGAAGTCACTCAAGAAAATGTTGAAAAACTGGATAAAGATTCTAGAAACCTTAAAAATCCTTTTTCTGAAGTTCGTAATATTTCTTCGGTTAGTACAAGACCTCTAAAAAATGCAACTGATCTGGATATAAATGCAATACATTCTGACGGAATACCAAAGGAGTTCAAGGGTTCCTTGACAGAAGTTCATGGCCATCCAAAGTTAGCGAAAAAAAAATTCGACGTGACAGGAACGCAAGATAAGAAGAAGATTACCGATATAAAAAGGAAGAATGCCAATTTTGCAAAGAATAATGGTTTGCCAGGATTCCCGAAGAAAGAAATGAGACCTTTGCCAGAGATTCCGAACAGAAAAGAAGAAGGAAGGATAAAAAATGCAGACGGAGATTACAGTGCTCCTTCTCAAAGGGGACTGTTTGCAAATTTGAATAGAAAGAGTGGTGATACTGAAATTGAAAATTCTGAAGAAGTAGCAGAAAAAGAATCGAAGAATGTTATGGATGCTATTCTTGAAGCGATAGATGAAGTAATTTCACCATTGAATGGCAAAAATGAAACGTTGAGGTACAAGAAGCCAGTTTT
Source organism: Belonocnema kinseyi (assembly GCF_010883055.1). NCBI lineage: Eukaryota > Metazoa > Arthropoda > Insecta > Hymenoptera > Cynipidae > Belonocnema > Belonocnema kinseyi. The sequence goes on from NC_046658.1 coordinate 117,374,690, forward strand.
AATAAAAGACAAGTTTTTTGAAAAAGTTTTGAAAGATGAGAGTGTGTAAATTGGTATTTACAGAAAAAATGTCATTCTTAATTGAAATTTAAAATTTCTGTTCGAGTCAGTAAATAAGTGTAATTAAAGTTTGATATTCATAACTAAATGCTAAGTTACAATAAATAAGTGACTATTTCAAAAATTATGAAAAGAATACTTGGTTACAGTGCAGTGGTACAAATTTATACTTGTAAAAATTTGACTTTCGATTTTTGGCGATCGATCCCCTTATTTTTTTCATTTTCCAGAAAGAGAATTTTCTATTTTTTTTCTTCATCATGGGGTTTAAAGGGGAAAAGCTTATTTTTGGAAAATAGTATTAAAAGAAGTATTTGTTATTAACTTTTTGTCAATTAAATGGCAGTGACCTCTTTAAGAATGTTCCAGGAATAATTTATGCTAAAGATGGAATTTTTTTCAATTTTTGTCAACATAAATGACTTTTTCGATAAGCGACAAGTTTGATACAATTTATTTGTTTTATACAATTTTATGCAATTATTATTTGTTGAAACTATTTTTTTCCCCTTGTAAATGTTGAAAATGATATTTTTGTGGAAGAAAGTATGCAATTATTAAATAAATTAATTGCAATTTACTTGCGCCTTTTTATAGGAAAGGTGAAAAAAATTCGATCTTTTGGAATATCTTAAATTATGTAGCTTATAATTGAGTATTTTCTTATCTGGGAAGTTAGACTAAAATTTTTTAAACAATAATCACTTTATTATACCATGTTTTCAGTTACGGTTTTTAGGTCGATTTCTTGAGATAAGAAACTACTGATTAATAAGCGACACAGTGTGGACGATAAAAAAAACTATTTTTTTTTCTTTAATTTTTCTATCATAAGGAGCGAGTGACTTTATATTGTTTTTTAATCATTTCTAACCTTACCAAATGAAACTAATTTGTATTGAAAAAATTCCAAAAAATACCTTCTTCAGCATGAATTTGATACAAAACTGCTATTTAGCATTTTTTGGGGCATTTTCTAGGTATAATACAAGTGAGTTTTGGACTTCCAAATTGAAAGTTATTTTATGGAAATTATTTCTTCAATATTCCTTAAGAGCTAATTAAAATTTAATTTACAAAAAGCTAATGATAATTACTTCTTTTTTTCCATACCTTCGGAAACAAAGCCTTTTCCATTTAAAACCTCATTTAATTTAAAAAGTCGAAGGGCACGGGTTATTGTTGACCAATTAAAAAAATAGGAATTTATTCTTCCGAAAAATGAATAAATTTGAAGGGGGGTAGCAATCACCAAAAATTCAAAGTCGAATTTTTGGACTACCCTTAGCTCACTAAGTTTTGGTGATAAGAAATCAGCAATTTTTTTCATTGTCCAATTTTTTATCGTAATAAATCTAGTATGCCAAAAAGTGAAACAAAAATTGATGATTGAATTGAGCTTATGAGCTTTCTTAGATTCCTGACAGGTTTTTGAAATAAAAATTTCTTTATGTTAAACAAATTTCTTATTGCATACCTATTTTTAGTTATAAAAATTACTCCAATTAAAAAAAATCGGTTTTAAATTTGAAAGAAAGAAAATTATTTAGTTTTAGGTATTCGAAAGGTGAAAAATTATTTGATGTACAAAGTTGATTTTGAAAACCCATATAATTTTAATCTTAAAATTTTCAGTCGATTTTTGCCGAATAAGCCAAATTTTCGGCATGAAGGTTTTTTTACCCGTTCTCCGATAACTAATATCATGAAAGGATGACTTTATTTTATTTTCAAACTAAAAATTAAATTTTTTAACGCAATCCGCAGTCAAGTGTGGTACATTTTAAGATTATTGTCGCCTTCAGATTATTAACTTTCACATCCAATTCCTCGAACCTAAAACACTTTTTTTTTATAACATTTGGTTGGCCTCAATTCAACAAGACTTTGGCTGATAAGTGAAAATTTTTTTATCTGGAAATAATTCTAATGTATTGCTTATTAACCCCCCCCCCCCCTGCCAAGCTATTTAACTCAAGACTGGCGTGACCATTAAAGCAATGGCTACATCACGAATAAACTTCTAAAAATAGGATTTTAGCTGTCAAGAAAAGTTTAACGACATAATGGACAAAAAAAGCACAAAAAACTTGCCATTATATCAAAAGTAACTATTAATAGTTAACGAAACATGTTGCAAAATTGTGAAATTTATTAAATAGTACGAAATTTGAGAAGATCAGGTTGGTTCACTTTTGCCTATTATAATTATTATTCTGAGCATTACTTATAATTAAAAAAATTGTATTTCTGCAAGTTACAAAAAATAAATGCTTGTTTATTAGGAGATGGATTAGTGAAAAGGTTTAAACTATGTACCAAAAGACATACTGAAATACATTACTAATGAATAAATTTTTGATAAAGTAAATTAGTGGATCAATTTACTAATCATTGTGAGTTAGGTAATGAAAAAAACTTTTCCTATAAGAACTTTAAAAAAAATTGTAATGCTGACCTTAAACTTCACATTTAAAATTAGGAAAAATATTTGTAAACTGCACAAGATGTACAAATAATAAATGTTCTAAATATGGTGTTTCTGTAATAGAACGAGTTTAGCCAACTGTTTTAATTTATTTAAAGAATATACTTAACAAGATACTAAATAACTTTTTCAACATCAGGAAGAAAGTTCTCATAATATTTTCAATAAAGATTAAACATTTTGTGATAGTTATACTCACATACATCCACGGGATACAGTCATATTCAATCCATTAAGGACAGGATCTTTTTTTCCGTAATTTTTCCGAGCATTTATGACCACAATCGCTTCCTGAGCAACCATCTTTTGAATGATAGAATCCTCAGTAGCGCGAGGTTGAGCTGTAACAAAATAATTTTTATTAATTAGCTAATTTGGTTAATTACTAGTGAATTATTGATAATTATACTAACTTACCTATACTTAAACATTAGGGAGGAACAAAAAAAAAGTTTTTGGAAATCAGAAATGAAATTTTGTGGAAAAGTAGCATATCATCACCTTTAGAAAGTGTAATTAATTTGGATTCAACCAATAAACACCTTGATTTGCAGATTTTTATTTTTAGCCCCATCAGAGATTATTAATTTTCAGTAGAACCCTGTTTAAAAATATATATTTTCAAATCTTTAGAAGAGCGGAGTGATTTTTTTGAGGTATCTAGAACGTTTCTATTCCTAAATTTACGCAAAACAAATCTGATTAGTCTAAGAAATCGTAAGTATAAATACAGCGATTTTTTAAGACTGTGTTTTTGATTTTTTAAGTTATTCTTTTTCAACTAACATTAAATATTATTTTTAACATTTGAGAGTTATTTAGTGACTAAAATACTCTAGGATAAATTGACAAGTTGAAAATGATATTTAAATTAAGTTGAAAAAGAATAATTTAAAAAAATCAGAAGCTCAGTTTAAAAAAATTCTAAATATTGAGGCTTCTGATTTCCTACGCTATTCAGCCTTCTTTGCAGCGTATTTTCACCAGTAGGAACCTGGTAAATACCTCTGATTGGGTTGCAAATAAAAATTTTGTATAGATATTGGGCGCCATTTAAGGGCTCCAGAAATTTTGAAAAAAATGACATCCACGTAAATATAAAAATTACGAAAATAGGACATTTTTTCAAACATATTTTATTAACGCGCAAAACAAAGGCATTTCTCAATCAAGTCCAAATTAATTATACTTTTTCAGGATCATCATACTCTACTTTTCCAGATTTGCAGTTCCATCTACGACTGCTAAAATTTGGTTTATTTCGACCTACCCTAATAAACATTAAAGAGTATTACAAGGATTGGGGTCCATCCATAAATACGTAACACATTTCGACCCAATTTTTTACATCTATAAAATTGAAAAAATCTTTACCTACTAAATCTAAAAAATTGAACTTTATGTTAAAAAAACTTTCAAAATTACGTAACTAGAAAATATAAATCTTAAAAATTGAATAATTTTAAATTCAATATTTGCAATATACTATAATTTAAACTGTCTATGTACAGAATTGTATAACTATAAATTATAAATATTTAAAATTGAAGAGTTTTGCAATTTTGAAAATTTTCAAATAAAAATTCGGTCATTTTGGCGATTAACAGTCGATATTTCTTCAATTTGAAAGATTTAGAATTGAAAACATGAGAAATTTCTTTGAATCAAAGAAATTTTTCTTTGACTGAGAGCCAATGATTATACAATCGTTCAAATCCTTGATCAAAAATTTAACTTTAATTTTTCAACGACAATCTATAAGATTAAAATTCTTTACTAAAGGTTTTAGATTTTCATAATGTCCAAGGGTTTATATATTCAGTAAATAGTGCAAAGCCAAAGCCACATAACATTTTTAAATGAATTTGGGGTTAGTTTGAAGAATATACTACGCAGCAGTATCAATTTAGGTAATTTATGGATGGCCCCTTATTTATTTGCTAATCCATATTTATTATAATAGTTGTAGATCCCGTGTAGAAATTTAAATGGGGAACTAGTCTGGTTCCCGACCTTTCGACCACACTTAAAGTCGGGGGTTAGTCGGGTAATCTGACTAGCCCTTGACCAGTAGCGCCACGGTAGATTAGTCGGGGGCTAGTCGGGGCCTGATCGGGTACTAGTAGGGGTCATATAATAATACATCCGTGTTTGAATATTAAACAAACTCCACAAAATCTGTGAAACATTCCCTAAAAGTTTGTCAACCGATTTATTATTTACGGAAACCTCCATAAACTTTTTTGAAATATTTAAAAATGCTCAAATTTACCTAACATTTAATGGGGATTATATACTACGCTTAATAATGCATAAATTTGTGTAACTAAAATTCCCCAAAATTTGTGGAGTATTAATTTTTTTTAAAACTTCAGCTGGAACGCAGCAATGGAAGAGCTTCGCTCTGCAGCAACCGCCACGTTAGTCACGGTAGTCTCTGCTCCAGGTAATTATCCTTCGTTACGTTTGGACTGCTGTCTTAAACAATCGACGCGTTATTTATGTTGCGCGAGAGGCGGCACGTCGAGACCTTGCGGATTTTCTTTAAAGCTGCCAGTCCAGAAAAGCAAGACTAAAATGAAGGTGGTAGCGAAATATGAATTGTACCGTGCTTAATAATTTACTACTGGTATACTGCTCTTCACTGATTGATCAAAAAAATTTCTCTTTCTAATTTCAACTACCTGAAGGATTAGACTTTATTTACACATGTCAAACCTTTCAGATCAATTTAAAAATAAGCACCTGTACAAATTTGGAGTCTTATGACTTTCGGCAGACTTTTCACCTACATCTATATGTATCTTTTCCAACATGAATTTTCTTAAAATTCCATACAAAGGTATCTATAAATGTTCCTAGAAATTCGCAATCTTTTATAAAATACTACAAAAAATAAGATTACGTCTTTTTGTAGATTTTGATCGTTTTTTTAATAAAAAGTTGATTTTCTAACAAAATTATTAACTTAATAATTATTTAGTAAGAATTTTTTAGATGACTTTAACATTAATAAATCTTTTCTCCAAAAATTGGTGTAAAATTATTGTCAAATATATCCTTAGTGTTTTAGAATAAAAAAATCATGACGCTTTTTTAGATATGACCTCATTTGATAAGAATAACCCTACCAGAGCCCCAGTAGCTCCCGACCAGAGCCTGAAGATTACCCGCATGGAAATTAGTGAACAAAAAGGTCCGACCAGCCCTTGACCAACCACCGACTAGGCTGCGACTGAAATTTTACCAACAAAAAGCCCAACTAGTCCACGTCTAGTCCTCGATTCGGTACTTTGTCAAAATTAATAACCCGACTAGCCCCCGATTAGTGCCCGACTTGTAATAGGGCCAAATGGGGTTATTTCCACACGGGATGTGGAATCCACATATAATATCTTCATTATTTATTTATTTATAAATAATTATTATGATAAATTTTGTCATATAATAATAATGAATTTCATAATAATTATTTTATTGATAAAACAAGAGATTTACTTCTTAATGATTTCTTGATTTGATTGCTCATAAAACATCATTTTTATTGAAGAAAATGCGTAAATCATACAGGCCTCTCGCAATTATGTAGAAAAATGTGAAGGCCATTTTCAAATGCACTCCTTGATTAGAAACGAAGGTCCTTTCACGTCCTATTTAGTGCGAGCCACTTATACATATAATAAAATATGAAAAAAAACAGCAATTGCACAATTTGAGAGGTACTTGACGTTTTCCAAGATATATGATTTTTTAACAAAAAACGTGACCTATGCTTACATATATTTTTAGAGACCTAATAAATCGCACCAGATGCAGAAAGAGTTGAGTTTTTTCAATAAACTCCGTTCACTCTCAAATGTTTAATAGTTTAAGAAATATCGGTTGAACTGTTTAGAATATATACATGTAATTTTTAAATAGGATATTAATTTATAGAAATTTACTTACGATTGTTTGTTTTTAACGTCATTTTTGTTTGAGAAACTTTAGACCAGACGACGAGACGTTCAACTGTAACACTGACAATGTTCTGCACTGATCCAATTTTAATTGAAATCTTTGCTTGAGATTAAAGAAAAAAGGGAGCAGATAGAAAAAGATGTTTATGCACGAGGCGACATAAATATGCAAAAGATTTTGACACGCAAGCCCATTTGCGACAGATCAAATAAAGATATCTACTTTGATATAGATTTACAATTTAAATTCCCGAAATTTTATTTTTAAATTTTGGTTTCATGGCAAAAAACTGTTTTTTACACCTCTCTTAAGGGCATGTGATACTTAGAAAATTGTCGACTTTACCAGTTTTAGGTTCCCCCGGCGTTTTTCTAGAATAATAAATATTTTGTCTAAAAAATTTGGGAAATGATAGCGAACATGCTAACGGACGTCCCCACACACTTTTTTTGTAGGTTAATTCAAAAAATTTTAAGTTAGCAAAATGTGATTAATTTGCATAGCGCTTAGGAATTAGAATCGATTTTTTCAGTGTTAGATTCCCCCGGCTTTTTTCCCAGGATAAGAAATATTTTGTCTTAAAAATCTGGGAAATGATAGTGAACATGCTAACGGACATCCCCGTACACTTTTTTTTGTGTTTTTTTGTCAACAAAATTTTGATTTTGCTAACAACATGTGCATATTTCGAGGTTATGTGTGTTACAATTCTCTCGAGCGTTACTTCCAAACTACACAATATTTTTGGCTGAAAACTTTGGACTTACAAATAAACATAGTAACTAATCTCCAGGAACTAACCTTGTTTGCAGGCAATTAAAAAAGTTTATTTCATAAATAATTTCCAAATTATCGGAATGGCAGAGACGAAAAACGACGTAACCTCAAAATAATGCATACAATTTTTATTTAGCACAATAATTTTTTTGTTATTATCCCTCATAAAAGAGTCCGGGGACGTCCGTGATATTTATGATATTTTATAGCATCTTCGAATTCAGTTTTTAAAAATTTTAATTTTTGTGGAAAAAAAGCCGGGGGAACTGTACCCGATTGACCACACGACGAAGTGTCACATGCCCATAAGAAATAAAAAGTTATATATTTGAGGGTTGTAGAAAGTATGACAAGGAAAATCATTTTTTTTTAAATTGTATCTCTTTGTTTGGAATAATTTTTTCAATTATTATTAATTAATTGATAAGTTGTAATTAAAATTCTGAACAGCTGCCGTTAATTCGTCTTCGTTGGGGTACAACGATTATATGATCCACCAGCTCATATTTCAAACTGAGCTTAGTATCTGTGCGTGTACAGAATTTAATTTACTAGATTACCTAATAGCATAAGAAATGCGACTCAAACATGACATGTTAATTTATACTTGCTATCTATCTGTTGAAAAAGGCCTTTAAACTCCCCTAATTAGATTGATAAAAAATAAGTATAGCAAATAGTAATTTAGCTCAGAAATATAATAAATATAATTACAAAAATGAACCGTGTTGGCAGTTGTAAAAATGCAACCAATATTTTTTTAATTGGACAATAATAATTATAGTTACAAAATAATTGGTTCATGTAATAAAAAGTATAATCTCTGATTTTCGAAGTAAAAAAGTAGATAAAGTAATTAATTAAAGCAAAGAAAAGATATATTATTATTCAGGTTTCTTTGTGGAAAGAAAAATAACAAGCGCTATTTTCATGATTTTACATACGAGACGAAAAACATTTGAAAATAATAATAATACAATATTAATACAATTAAACATGAAAATGAGGGATGTAGAATGTTAATATTACATTTAAATTGGAAAATTATTTATTTACAACCAACACTTATTATTAATATATTATATAGTATTATTACAATCATTTGTTTATAAGGAAATTACTTCGTTTTCTTTTAAAGAATTTTATTTGAGAAGCGAACATTGCGTCATTGATTTTTTATTTTGCATATTGTTTGAGATTCCAAATACTTTTTTGGAGGATTTTGCAAAATTTTCAATATTTTGACTGTTATTGAATAGATAGACTTATGGTTTTTCATAAAATGGACTAAAAATTTCTTTTCAGTAAATTAATAAATAAAATTTACGGGTAAAAGTGCCAATTGTTTACACAAATTTAATGAGCGAATGCACAACCCAGCCATTTTTTGAACTTGCAGACTTTGTTGGTTCAAGTATATTTAATTTCAGCATACCCATAATAACCTGCTACATAGATATTGTACCAACAGGTAAACGTTTTTTCGTTTGAATAATGTTATAAACAGATGAACGACTTTGTTACTTTTTAGCGTATAAAAATAGCCTTTTGTAACGAAATCTGAAAAATCCACGTCTACATGTTAAAAAATGTTTAGTTCATAAAATTTGTTTATATTATTAATAATTTTAACCTGGATAATAATAGATATTAATGTTAAAAAAGTTAATATTTAATAAGCCATAATTATAAAATTTTAATCTTACTTATATTGCGACACAAATTCCATGGAATTAAATATGAGTATTCTTAGTCCATAAGAAAGAGTTTTTTCTCGGTCATTTTTAAAACAAAATATCAGATTTTTTTTGTTTGTCCACCAATATAAGTGACCTATTTTTTAGCGAACGAAAGAGGTATAGCCTTTTTCAAAAATATAAAAAAAATATTTCGAATTGTTGAATAACTTAATGACACTTCTAACATTATGCATACTTATTTATTTTTAATTTCGCATTTTTCCTAGCGTTGAAAATCAGCCGAAAAATTGAACACTGCAAAATTCTCCCACCAAATTATATGGTATTTAAAAAACTATGCATTTAAAAAAAGGAAGGAAATTAGTAAGTCATTTTTTCATTTTCAAGTGGAATGACCCTTTTAATATATTTTATAAAATATTGTTTAAAAAATCATTATTTTTTAATTATTTATTTCACTCTCTGTTTCTGTCTTTCAATTTTCAATGGTTTTGCATTCAGTCTATATATGCTAAAGCATCGTTATTGTACGATTGCTTTTTTGCTTAATTGTAAACAGCCAAATTCATTTCAAACCTGCAGATCCATATTTCGAAAGAAAAATATCAGAAAAATGGATTCAAGAAAGGAAACTGACTTTGATATAAAACCAAAACTATGAGTTTTTTTCTCAAATAAACTACTGGACTTAAACTCACTTTAAAATAAGTGCAGGAAGTGTCTCTTACCGGAAAAAGCGTTGACATTTATTTTGAAGATTGTGTTAACATCTCTTAAAGATTCAAGCCACAATATCGACATGTTACTGACAACTAAAATCACGGAAGACTTTTTGATTATGCTTCTGATCGGAAATCAATTCATAATAAAAGCAGGAAATATACCATATACTACTCAGAAGGAAAGTCGTTGAATTAGCTTACGGATTGTTTTAACATAAAATAATGAATCAGAGTGATTTCCGACACCCATAGCATAGTATAATCAAAAAAATATCCAGTGATTTGGGCTGTAAGGAAATGTCAATTTCATTCTTTGAATCTTCAAGAGGTGTTAAGACAGCCCTTAAAATAAATTCCGAAAATTTTTCTGGTAGGCACACTTCCTGAAATTATATTTAAGTGGTTTCTACTTCCAATAAATAATATATTTTTTTAAACTCTCATGGTTTTGATTTTTGGAAAAGTCTGTTTCATGCTTGAATGTTTAGGGGATTTTAAAACAAGCCCATATAATAGTAGATTATATCATTCAAGTTTATGAGTACCAAATTTTTTTTAGTAGATCTGATATAAAAAACACAAGGCATCTAATCAAATCTAACAAAACATTTTTGGGAAGGTTACAATTTTAGTAAGAGGTGATTAAACTACACGTAAAAATTGGAAGTTTGACAATTGTTTGAGTAAGAACTGTCCATTTTTCTCATAATTTTTGTACGAATTGCTAATACTTAAAACATTTTTTATAGAAATTTTAAATGAAAAGATTCCTTCAAAAAAATTAAGATAAAAATGATTTAGCCTCAATTAAAAGAACTCTTAAAATATTCGTAAGCAAACCATGCACATTAAAACGAATCCTGAGTTTAGAGTCTCTGTTCAAAATTTGTTATTTAAGATCGAAATGAATATTGTACTGTAATTTTAATCTTTTACAATGTTTAATTATTAATATTTATTTAAATAGCGTTTAAAAAAAATAAAACTTATGAATTTCAACGATATTGGTTGAATTTTTTAAATGTAACTAATATTATTAAAGGGCCGGTTAAAAATATCAGTGAGGCTTATTTAATTAACAAACAAAAATTGGGATCAACTAATTTTTAGTTGAAATTGTTTCCTTATTCTTTTCATAAAAAATGTTTTATATACTTTTATCAATATCTATGGGTTTATTTAAAGGTATTATGTGAGTTTTAATTGGCACAGGATTCTATTAATCAAATATTGTAGTTTTCCTATAAATAATCCTTGATAAGGAGATCTATATTAATCTCGAAGTACGTTGGTTCCCTAGTAGTATGGAAAACACGAAGAAAGAATAAAGAAAAAGTGAAATGTTGTTGTGTATTTGATTCTCATGAGCCGAAAAAGAGATACAATTTGAAAATATAATTCTGTATTGTGAATCTATTTTCATGCTCTGATTTCTTTTCGATCATAAATAAAATGTGTTATACATTATACTTTTGCTTGCAATTTAATAAATATTTGTAATATCCCTTTTATTATATCAGTTTATTTTGAATTAATTATTATCTCACCAAAAAGTTTATTAAAATCAACTGGAAAAGGTGAATAAACCTATATAGCGCTGTAGGGATTTTTGCATAACAGTTTGTATGATGAAAAAATAATACTATATAATTATAGACTATAAAATATTGTACCTATATGGAGAATTCAATTCTGAAGCATTTGTCTATAACAATTACACATTGGAAATATTCATAAGTTCGTCGAGTAAGTCTCTAGCACTAGCATGACTATTTTTTCCTAGTGCATTAACTGCTAATGAGAAAAACTCTATTTCTCTTTCAGAGAGAACATAATTTTCTAGGCTGCTGATTATTTGATCTATTTACGAGGATTCCGTTTAGGTTTAAATGCAGGCCAGGGTCCAAATAAGTAGGTGGTCGAGATTAATCTTATGTGAATTAGGTCTCACTTACTACCCACTGAATAGGAAATTGAAGATGGTTTTACCGTTATAAAGGAACCGCTTGATTATAAACATACTATGCTACATTCCAAGATGAGCAGAGAAGAAAGAGAAGAACTGTAGCTATAGTCCAGTGACCTCTGTTAGAGTTAGTTTACAAAAAAAATTCTGAAATTATTTTCGATAAAAAGAAAAATTTTGTATATCTTGTCTTTTGATTATACGCATTTGTTAACTATGGAATGATAAACAATTAATTGCAAAATACTATTTTGTCTTTGACAGCCGCAATTTTATAGCTCAGATTTTTTATTTTATTTTTAATTAATTATCTGTTAGATTGCTAATAATATTTTTCTCTATTACCACTTTGAAAACTAACATTTTATTAGATTAATAGCCGATAAAACTTCTTTTTGTTAATAATAACCTTTTGTATTTATAGCTATTTTGCGTTTTTTCTTAATATATATATAATATAAGCGGTTTTGTTACTGCAGTGTGAGAGTGAGCTATGATGTATATAATTGTTATTAATAAAACAATGATCTATTCAAGATGGTAACAGAGGGAAATATTATTCGGAAGCTAAAAAGTAACTAAAAATATATTCGAAAATCTTAACTGTATAGTTGCAGCTGGCAAAGATGAATCATGGTTTTACAATTAATTGTTTCTAAGGCCGTAAATAACAAACGGTTTGAATTAAAAGCAAATTTAAGAGAGATAAAAGTCTTTCTTTCTGTCTGATTCAAGAAATACGAATAAAGGAGCAGGTAGCTTAAAACAAGGTTTTTATTATTAACAACTGTTATTGACAAAAGAAATATTTTTTCAGAGTGGTAATGATAATTTCTATTAACGATTAAGATTTTTGCAAAGTAAAAAAAAATGGTTTTACCAAAGTTTTAGCATGGACCTTGTAAATAAAGTCTTTTATCATAAAAATTCTTATTTTATAAACTTTTTTCTCAAGAACTGACGTAATTGTTTAAAAAATTTGTTGAAAAATGTGTTAAACCAGCTTTGAAAAAAGCATTCTTGATATTCATAATCAGAAACTTTTTCGGACTTTTTAAACGAAAGTTACTGAGGGCACTATTATAGGTCAACGTTCTCGGCGTGTAGTTCCTCGGCTTTCAAGAACATTAACCGTTCACTAACGAGTTTCTGGTCAACTATAACCAGTTCTATCTTTCCTATGTTAAGACCTTTAGTGAAGATTCACAGGTTCTTAGTTAAATATCAATTAGCAAATTAATTCTTAGTACAAGATCAAATTTATTCATGTTAATTTAAGCTAAGCTTATGATTTTCTTAGATCAATTACAAAATATTTACATAGAGTGTTATTTTTCAAATATGACCCATAACCTACGCCCTACGATGTTGCTGAATCAAGTGTAAATAAAGTTTGATGACAAATAACAATGATTAATAATGAAGGCAATGCAGAAACAAATGTTTTACAACATTTACAATATGTCCTTTTAGGCCAATTTTAACTGTGAATTTTTAAGAAAGGGCCATGTCGATTATAATTCTATTTTTAACTATTATTCACACGTGGAATAAAATTTGTTTGAAATGCTTGAAAAAATGAAAATTAGTGATTTTATTTTATAAGTAAATCATCCAAATACAGATTTCACACTCTTTCCCCTATCCTCCTCTTTGCCCATTTTTAAAAGAATTAATATTTTCCCTAGATTTTTGGAGAACTCTCCCTTTTTCTCGTTTTTTGGCTTCATTGTGCTGAATTAATCAAACCAAATGAGAAAATCCAACACCTTTTCGCTGAAATTTACATATTTGGAATTAAAAATTTAGATTGTTTTTTTTGTCGAAATTTCGATTGTTTTTTTTTTATTCAAAATTAAATTTTTTTCACTGATAATTTAAATATTATATTTTTAATTCAAAGTGTAAAATTCAGTTTAGCTGAGTAGAAAATTAAACTATAAATATTTTGTGGGGGAATTTACAATTTTTTATTGCAAATTTAATAGGTTGAAGATTGAAAGTATTTTGATAAAACGTAAGTTTTTTAATAAGAAATGTAACTATTCTATATTTGACTGAAAATTGACCCTTTTTCCGTTGAAAATTCAACAATTTAGTTGAATTTTTTTTCTTTACTGAATAATTTCCTGGTTGAAAATTCAACTTTTTTTCTAAAATTTGTCCTTTTAGTTTGAAAATTTATCTTCTTTGGTAAAAAGTTGAGCTTTTAGGTCAACTATTTGTTTGAAGATTGAACTATTTCGTTACAAATAAACTTTTTGGTTCAAAATTCATATTTGCGAGTTGAAAATATGGTATAAAATTCAATTACTTGGTTAACAATTGAACTTGGTTTAAAATTTAAGTCTTTTACTGAAAATTTAACTCTTTTGGCAGAAAATCTTTCTTTCTTTCTTTCTTCGTTAAAAATGAATCTACTTCGGTTTAGGATTGAAAAATTTTATGAAAATTCGTTTTTTTGTTGAATCCAACTGTTTTTAAGGGCATGTGATACTTACAGTTTCCCCGGCTTTTTTCCACAAAAATGAAAATTTTTAAAAACTGAATTTGGAGATGCTATAAAATATCATAACGGACGTCCAGGACTCTTTCTTGAGGGATAATAACAAAAAAATTTATTGTGTTATATAAAATTTTTATGCATATGTATTATTTTGAGGTTACGTTGTTTTTCATCTCTGCCTTTCCGATAATCTGGAAATTATTTATGAAATAAACTTTTTTGATTGCCTGCAGACAAGGTTAGTTCCGGGAGATTAGTTACTATGTTTATTTGTAAGTCCAAAGTTTTCGGCCAAAAATATTGTGTAATTTGGAAGCAACGCTCAGGTGAATTGCAACACACAAAGTCGAAATATACACGCACGTTGTTAGCAATATCAAAAGTTTTTTGATAAAAAAAAACACAAAAAAAGTGTGTGGGGACGTCCATTAGCATGTTCGCTATCATTTCCCAGATTTTGAAGGCAAAATATTTCTTATCCTAGGAAAAAAGCCGGGGGAATCTAACACTGAAAAAATCGATACTATTTCCTAAGCGCTATGCAAATTAATCACATTTTGCTAAATTAAAACTTTTTTGAATTAACCTACAAAAAAAGTGTGTGGGGACGTCCGTTAGAATGTTCGCTATCATTTCCCAAATTTTTAAGCCAAATATTTATTATTCTAGAAAAAAGCCGGGAGAACCTAAAACTGCTAAAATCGACAATTTTCTAAGTGTCACATGCCCTTAGTTTAACATAAAAACATTTTTTGGTTCAAATATCAATTATAACATTTTTCGATGAGAATTGATCTTTTTGATTAAATTTCCCTGTTTTTTTTATTATAAATTAGAATCTTTTCTTGGTTGAAACTTCAACTATTATGTTGAAAATTGAATTATTTTGTTAAAAAATCGACTATTTTGTACCAAATTTAATTAATTTGATGAAAATGTAATTTTGTTGTTGAAAAGTCATTCTTTTCGGTTGAATTCACCAGTGACTGATTTAAAATCAAATTTTTTTGTTGAAATATCAGGTGTTACATTTTTCGTTGAGAATTTACCTTTTTGGTTCAATTGTTTTGTTTTTTTGTTGTTTTTTTTAATGAGAATCTTTTCTTAGACGAAAATTTAACTATTTTATTGAAAATTTATTTACTTTGTGAAAAATTAAACTATTTTGTAGTAGAATTTCTATATATTTTATGAAAATGTAACTTTCGTGTCAAAACATTCGTTCTTTTTATTGAAAATTTAATTGCGTTTCAAAAATTTCGTCTTTTTCATTAAAAAATTCAAATATTTGAATGAAAATGCAACTGGTTTCGGATAAAGTTCAATCCTTTTTGTTCGCAATTTCGATCATTTGGTTACAAATTCAACTTCATTTCTCTTGTTTGAAAATTCAACTACTTGGTTTCCAAGTTAATTTTTGCATGTCGAAAGTTCAACGATGTTGTTAAAAAATCATCTTTCTTGTTGAAAATTGATCATTTTTAACTAGAAAGTATAGTCTGATAATAATCATTCCAAATGACATGTACATTATTTACCATTTTTTTAAATTTTGCTGAAATATTTTTTACCATAGGATTCAAAGTTTCAATTTTTCAATAAGAAAAGTTTTAAAAAATTAAAAAATGCGATTTTTGTGATATTATTCTTCTGTAAGTGTTTTTCCAACATTCTTTTAATTTTAATATGGAAATATTATATATGACGAAACGACATTTAGAGAATTAATTAAAGTTACAATGATAATTAAATTAGTTTGTGAAATACGAAATTTTTGCTTTCGGAACATTAATGCATTTTGCTATAATATTATAGTCAAAAATTGAAAAGAAGAACAAAATTTGTTTAACTTCCACCCTTAGCAAGAAAAGGGATATTTTACCGTCTAAGAATATAAAAACAGGTTTCTCATGATCATTTGGTTCATAAAAGATTTTTTGAGTTTCATGAGCGGAATTAATTTATCAAATTAATATCTCTGAAATTCTTACCAGAAGATTATTATTTCAATTAAAAAAACTCATTAAATACTGGCGCAAAAATGATCCTTTTCTTGAAATCGACATCTTGACATTTCTCAAATTATACAACAAAATTAGCTTTGAAAAAAGTTATGCATGTTTATAATTAAATTATACAATTTTAAATAGGTAAATATACTTACAGGAATGGCTTTTTTAAATTCTAAAATCATTTCGCTGAAGAAATAAACCAAATGAATAGAAATCAAAATTTAATTTTTTTAAACTTTCACTACATAATCCAACTGAATGATGCACAAACCATTGATAGAGGTGCAAATGTGGCCGTTCGTGGTTTAAAAGTTAATTTTTTCTTGTCGCTTCTAGAAATTGTTTCGTTTTGGTGCAAGAATGGGAACATTCGTATGAAGAAAATTATTTTGCTTTAAATTCAGTGCATCGTCAAAAAATGATTTTTTTCAGAAATCATCTCTGATCAAATATCTCGAAATATTGCTGTAATCAGTTACTCTGGAAGTTACGCCAAGACTAGGGTTACAGCATTTTTTATGAAGTACCTTTCACAAAATATTTGTCTTGTATAAATTTTCTCATTCTGGCAATCAATTATTCTCAAAGCATGACCCTATTTATTGTTTAAAAAAAAGAATGATTCAATTGTGCAGTATTTTTTTTATTTTGTGTAATGCATAATTGGTTGTTAACAATGAAGAAAATCATTTGAAAAAAAGTTTAATAACAAAAGTTGTGGTTTACTCACAAGGAGCTTTGTGACTGAAACGAAAGTAGAAACAAATTGTAATTAAATTATTCTTAAGAAATGATAAGCAGTTAAATTGATTCACTTTTTAACAACTCCCGCTTTCAAGTCCAGCTCAGCGAAATTCAAATGGCATACGGTTTCAATTTGTCTTACTGCTTTATTTAAACGATAAGCGAAATTGCCTGTACCCCCACAGCAATTGCATCTGAAACTTATCAAATTCCGCAAGCATTATAAAACTTTAGACAATTATAATGCTTTGAAATTATTTATAATCATTTTATACAAAAACTGATGTGATCTTCCTGATAATAAATTATTTCATTTTTTATTTTTATTTTTTGAATACAAAAAAAATATTTTTAATCTTTACACAATTTACGACCATAAAGAAGTATTTACTTGACAATATTGGTATTGAAAATTTCTTCACTGTCTTATCCTATAATTTCTTAATATTTGGTTAAAATGTGCCAGGCATGTTTGGCGAAAGTATGCTGACAGAAGCCTGTATTTACAATTGAAAGAATTACAAACTTTCTCAGAATGCAGTACGTAGTGTAACAATTGGCTCAATTTCAGTATAAAAGTAGCGGCATTATTAATTCAAGAAATTATTTACTCTCGTAAATATTTTTTGTTATTTTAGAAATTTAATAGGTTTATTATTTATAGGTTAATTTTTTTATTATTTCACTACATTTACAAAAAAATTATTTTATAACAAAAAAACTCTAGCGTTTTTCAAATAAATATTTTAGATTAAAACAGACGAATTATTTCCGAACATAAAAACAACTGTAAGGCTAATTTCAAATCGGGTTTAAAATTTAAAAATGTGATATTTTTGCAGTGTATACATTTTTCATATTTAGATGACTTCATTTTTTTTCTGCTTATATAGAAAACACCAATATATTTATTCTATTAAATAAAAAATTATTTTATGAGTTCCTCAAAAATGATTAAGCAGATGAGAAAAGTAAAAATGATAAAAAATATTATTTTAACATTATTGATCAAACGTTCAGATTTTTTTCTTTTAAAAAATGAGTGATGAAATAATATGCAAGAATAATTTACTAGATAAGGCCATTTCATATACTTTCATTTTGATCTGAAAAATTTGCTATGCTTGAGAAATATATTATTTAAAATTTCTAACATTTTGTCTAAGTTTTAGAAAAAAAGGAATGTGTTCATAATCTTTATTGTCACATGATTTAAATAATCATTCAAAAGAAGTTGTTAATTACATTAGCAGCTTCAAAACAAATCGTCATGCCAGATTATGAAGGAAGGTTCAGAAAAAATTAGCATAATTTTAATTATATTTACGATACTACGCGCTTTGACTGATTTAACCTAATGACAACGGTACACTTTTTCCACAAGCCTTGAAAAATTCCGTTTGCGCAAGCAGAAATATTTCGAATTGTTAGTTAGTTTCTTCAAATATTTATGATAAAAAATAAAATTAAATAAAATTGTTGGCTGTAGAACATTTAAACAAATAAATTGTATAATCATTCAACGTTGTACAATAATGTCGAATAGGAGAGGTTCTAAACAATTTTAATATAATAGAAAATAGTATTAATATATATTATTCTACTTTGGCATACTTTTTAGGACCTAAAAAGAAAGAACAAGTTCGTTAACTTGCATTTTAAAAATTTGTAAAACCCATTTTCAAAATTCAAAAATTATATGTACGGCTATTCATAATACCCGTAAACTTGAACAATTTAGCCTCATCTCTTTTTTCGATAAAAAGAAAGGCATTAGATTTCATAGCATTTTCAAAATAAAAAAAAACAGGAAATTGAGCAATTTAAGCCAAACAACGCACGATATAAAAAAGTCAGCAGAAGATAAAGGTTGATTTTTGAAATCCCTACAAGATTATCATAACAACTTTCTGAATTTGGTCGAAAACTCAAAAATTCAAACTCTGTGTGCACAAAAAGTAATAAGAAATTCCATTTCGCGGTTAAACTATGCAAGATATGAAAAAAATGAATTTATTAAAATTGCGCACTTTAACAAGATCTACAAATTTGTCATTAATTATTTTTTGACAGGATTCGCAGTTCTTCTTTTATTCGTAAAAAAACATTGAAAACTAAAAATAAAATTTTTGGACAAAGGATACAATTTACGAAAAAAATTAATAGACAAATATTGCTCGCAATGACAAAAATTAAAAGTTGTTCACCCAAAAAACGTCTACGAATTTGTTATAAAAATGCCTTAAAAATAAAAAAAATTAACTTTTCGGAAAAATGACACAAGCCACAATAACATTTTATTTAACAACATATTTCGCCTAACTTACATATATCTACAAATTTGAAAAGAATCACCTTACGCCATGACGCGTATTTTCAGTTAAAATCGTAAAAAATGACATTGAAAATAAACAAATAAAATTAATGAAAAAAGGACACGAGTTAGAATAAAATGTTTAATAAAATTTTTTAAATATGATGTGGACCTGTTTCCAATTATAAATATAAGACAATGGAAGTACTTTTTATTCAATACCAAAGCATATTATGAAGTGTAATAATATACATTTATTGAAACGATATACATTTTTCAGGGTAACTAATAATGAAATGCAATGAAAAATAAGAAAAAAACCTTACAGTAAGAAATAAAAATCAAATTCAGGTTTTATTAAAAAATTTAGTGCAAAGCACGAAATACGTGATGAGAATGTGTTCTTTAAAGACGAAGGAGCTTTAACAAAAAAGAATTCACAATCACCAAATTACAGTTGTCGATTCTTTGACCTTTAATTTTGAAAGGCCTGCATACAAATGTGGGATAAATACATTATTGAGCGCGAAGCCAGAGAGCCATCATTCGCGCGCCCTAGGCGCGCTCAAACTTGTAAACAAATACCAATTTCCGATATAAAAGTTAATATAACCTTAAATTGTTCAAAATTATAAATCGTGTTTGAAAGATATATCGATATTTATGATGAAAAACGCTATCCTAACCTTCAATTATAGCAAAATTTTGTATCATCCTTAATATCATATGACTTTCTACTAAAAATACCAATTTCGAGGTGCAAAACGCTAACATAAATTCTTTTTAAACTTGTTAATCTTCTTTAAGATCAAATTATATAAAACGTTTACGCAACCTAAAATTTTTAAAAATTATGAAATTTCTAAATTCAATGATTCTTGTTTGAAATTGCCGAGTTTCGGTAAACCAGTTAACAAAATCAAAAAAGGTAAATTGTTGAAAAATATTTAATCTTTGAAATACAATAACTGTTTACTAAAAATACCAATTTCTAGTGTAAAACGCTAAATATAATCTACACCCAGTGGGCACAAAGTTTGGCGACGTCTTTACGATATCGTTACGACATCTTTACGACAACTTTACGACATTCTATGTCCATGTCGTTAAGGTGTCTTTACGATATCTTAAATAAGTCGTATAAACTGGCGATGCCTTTACGATATCGCAGACACCGAAACGGCATGCACATAGGATGTCGTAAAGATGTCACAACGATGTCGTAACAATATCGTAAAAACATCGCCAAATTTTGTACCCCCTGGGCAATTATTGAAAATTTAGAACCTTGATAATTTTTGTTTAAAAATGATAATTTTCTGTGAAATAACTAACACAAACGACAATATTTAGAAACTTAATGCTTTTACAAAAAAAATCTTTTTCAAAAATACTAACTTGAAGCGAAAAACACTAACATAAAGCATATGTACAATATTTTCAGCAATTTATTGGATAATTTGAAAGTTTTCTATGCATTTTCTTATTAAAAGGGATTACTTATAGATTCAATTTTCAAAATTTTAAGTTCAAGACATCAAACAAATTTAAGAAATGAAAAACTAATCAGGTTTTCAACAGCAATTATTGCGATATTTTCGACATATAACACTTTTTTTGATAGGATTTGTCTGTAAATATCAATATTTAGAAAAATACAATGAAAATTATGAATTTTAAATGTCAAATTAAGACGCTAATTTTGGTTACTCATGACTTTTCAACAAAATAATTACTCAGGAAAAGAAAATCTAATGAAGACGTTATTTTCTTTTCAATAAAGTTTTACTCCCTTTTAGTTATTATTGTCACACCAGATCCCGAGCTTCAGAATAACAGGCAAAATGAAAAAAATTCCTAATTTGTAACAATTTGTAACAATTTGATTAGTATTTTTATAAATTACCTGGACAGAAAAACATTTTTGATTTTCTCAGTTTAGAAGCACCATATCAGAAGTCACCACTCTTCGGCATGTCAACAAATACTGGGAAGGTGAGGGGCCTATTTATCCAAAATTGTTATTAGTTTGAGAGCGAGGTCAGCTTAAAAGCTAATAAACATGAAATAGGGGAGATCACCCTACAATGCATGATCAACCTGCAGTAGACAATTATCAACTGAGAGCACAAATATACCTGATATAACTAAAGGTGACTTATATTATTATTATTACAGAATATTATAGGGTGGGCAGTGTCCATTTGATTACGATGAACCTACTTGCTCTACCCCCATTACCAAACTTCCACTCGCGCATCTAAGGGATCGCTGACTGCTGCTGCCAGCGGGGATCCTTCGTCGTTAATAAGAAATAAAATACACATTTTTTCACATTGTTATCAGGGCAGCTATTAGATTTGTTTAAAATCTAACCCCCTCCCGTTTTTGTCAAATATTCACGTTTTGAGACCCCCTGATTCCAAAAAACAGGTTTTTACGAACATGTCTGTCTGTCTGTCCGTTCGTTAGTCAGTGTGTCTGTACATTTTTAGTTTGTTAGCACGATAACTTTCGAAAGAATTGACAGATTTAATTGGCATTTGCTATACTCTTTTAGTCTCTTAAACTGAAGGTCTAGTTCGTTAGCCAGCCATTTTGGATACAAATTCAAAAAGTGGGAGTATTTTCAAAATATTAAGACCACTTTTAGTAGAATTTAAAAAATGCTATGCACAGCTATTCATAGTATTCAAAATGATCAGCAATTTATACTAGTAACTTTTTTCGATAAAAACACAGTATCAGAGTTATAGCATTTACAAAATTCCAAAAAACAAAAGAAAATGAACGTTTTAAACCAAACTACGCATGATATAAAAAAACTCATAGGAAGAAAAACTTTGCCTTTCGAATACCCTACAAGATTATCGTAACAACTTTTTTAAATTTGTTAGAAAATCGAAAATTCAAATTTTGATTGCACAGAAAATTATGAAAAGTGAAAAATTATATTAAACAAAAGATAAATGGGCAAAAATGATTTACAAGTGTATTATTATTGTTAACTTTTTGATATAATGCATAGTTTTTATTTTATTCGTGAAAAACAGCATTAAAGATTAAAAAATTCAATTTTTAGACAAACGAAACAAGATAAGAAAGAATAAAAGGACAAAATTTCTTCAAGATATACAAATTTATTATAAGCACTTGTTATAAAAATAAACTAAAAATAAAAAAATTAACTCTAGAAAAACGATACAATATCAATACAATACAATATATAAATAAGTAGTACCATCCCGTGATACAACAATAAATAAAATATGCATTTTGAGATATGCAATTTGAGAACACTTATAATAGAATAATTGCAAATTAAATTAGTGAAGAATATATAAATTCATAGGTATTTTAATCGGATTGTTTCGTAACTTTTTCGGATGAAAGCCTCAATTGTCAATATATTTAATTAATTGAATATTGCGCAAAAAATTCAATTGTGTTAAATTCACAGAGCTTTTGAAAACAGGGTGTTTAGGGACTCGGAAAATCGGAAAAACTTGGAATTTTCTGGGAATTCTGTGCAGTTTAAAAAATACCAAAAATTCTGTAGGAACGATGCTATAAGAAATTTAGTTAAAAAATTTTATCCAAAATTTCATCAAATGATGACGGAATATCAAAACAGTACTTTTATAAATTAGTCTCAGCATTTTCAAAATAAAGTCTC
The DNA here is from genome assembly GCF_010883055.1 of Belonocnema kinseyi. NCBI lineage: Eukaryota > Metazoa > Arthropoda > Insecta > Hymenoptera > Cynipidae > Belonocnema > Belonocnema kinseyi. Next base: position 117,397,615 of record NC_046658.1, read on the forward strand.
TCAGAAATTCGAATTAACACTAATTTACCTGAAAACTTCTTCTCACTTTCAACTTATACTAAGACAATTAAAATATTTCGAGAGTCACAAAAAATACAGATTACGAAAATACTACTTTTAAATTACTGATTGTAAAATAATTCTATTTTTTATGTTTCGAATTTCATTTCTCATTAGGTACAGAACACCCTTGCTGGCAAGGTTTGGCGGCGCGAAAATTCAACTTTCGATTTTTGGTGATCGGTCCCCTCCTCCCAACTTTTGTTTGTTTTCAGGAAGAAACGCCGTATTTTTTCAAATTAACTTGGTTCGAATTTCAAAAAAAAAGAATTTTTAAGGAAAAAGCTTATTAAATCAACTTCAGACTATTTATTGCAAAAACAAAAAATTAATGTTGAAACAAACTAAAAAAAATACCGTCTTTAGAATGAATTTCACATAAAACTGCTATTTGTTTTTTTTTGTTGCTATTTCGGGCACAATACAAGGGGATTGAAGGGATCAGAAGTAAAAGTTACTAAACGTAAATTATTCCTTGAACATTTCTTAAGAAGACACTAAACTTTGCTTTGTAAAAAGTTAATAACAAGTATATATTTTTTTCTTTTCTGAAGAATCGAGCTTTTCTCCTTAAAAACCCCCTGTTAATTTAAAAATCCCGGGAAACGGTTTAATTTTGCCCAATTTAAAAAGAAAAAATACGGAATTTATTTTTGCGGAAAACGAACAAATTGGGGGTCATCGATCAACAAAAATGAAAAGTCGAATTTTTGGACTACCCTGATACCCATACAATCGTGTCAAGGGCTGCTTAGCCTGATTGATTTAACGAGAAGCCTTAAACGAATCTATGTAACCAAGTTGTTCGAAATTACGACTGGTAGATAATCTTTGCATGGTGATTTGCGAGTTCTGCGACCACGAGAAGAAAGTTCAATTCAGAGGCGAAATCCAGATACTCTACGATTACAGGATAATTCGTTCGTGAAAGTCGAAAAGTTACGAGAATGGCTCTTGAAGTACGATTTCCGTAAAAACAATGTTATTACGTAAGGTATGACAACGTAGGCATAGAAAGATTAAAAAATACTCCAGCAACATCTCAGAAAAAAAGTTTCTAATTTGAAAAATCGGTCTAGTTTTAAGACCAAAAGGTCTTGTTCAGGCCACAAATAGACTTTTTGGTCTTCTTTTAAGAAAAAATGGGTCTAAATTTAGCTTTAAGTCTAAAAGGGGGTTTAAATTAAAGCGTAACAAAAACAAACAAACAAAATTTTTAGACCAAGAGACCATGAATATTTTTCTTTGATTCAAAGAATCTTTTTTCTTAATGCAGGTTGTTTTATAATGTTGAAAATATTCTAATGTCTCTTTGGAAAACTTTTAAATATGTTTGCATACATCAAACTTTTATTTCCCTTAACACCGACCGTAATATGTTTTTATTTTTTAAAAGCAATTAATAAATAATAGTAGAATGTCAACGAATAAGAGGTTATATTACAGTTATCTCTATTTTTATTCAAAATAACTTATTCTTCTCGTTGGATATCTTTAAAGGTAATTTTCCCAGTACATAAAATACCACAGAATCAAACCATCATATTTTCTTATCTTTAAATGTTTTGACTTTCATAAAAAGCTGCAGTCGGTTTTGCCCTCCGGTGAGGAGCAAAGCCGACGAAATACAGCTTGTTAGAAATAATTGAATTTCATAATAATTGCTTTTTTCATGTGATTAATACTTATAGAAATATGATAAATAATATAGAACTCGAAATGAGAAAAAAATGGATCAATTTAACATCTTGTTAACTTGAAAAAAATCATTGACTGTTGACTGGTTGGCGCTCTCCCCCCTTACCCTATATAAAAAATGTACTATTTAAGATCTTAAAGTATCTTTAAAAAACTTTTTGGAAAAAAATATTATACACTGTTAAGATATAAATTATATCGCCAATTTCTCCCTGAAATAATAAAATAATTATAACAAAACTACAATATCGAAATCTCAAATTAAAAAAAAAAAAAATGCCTGCAATACGTTTCAGATGAAAGTCAGTGAACTGACCCAGATATAAAAGAAATATTAATGGATTTTACTTTACTTCTTATTTCAAGTTGATCAACAGCTTTCCAAATATACCATGCTTAATGCGTTTATTAGCATGATTTATTATTATCATTATTATTATTATTATACTATCCATCTTTTCCGTTTTATTATTTGATGATTCTAACATTACATGCCAATTCTAAATCAAAATGTGCTGAATGTACATTCCAAGTATTTGATGGCAATATTTTTTTTGTCTTACGAATTAGCCTGTCTATAAATATGAATGCATCAACATTGCAATTCAATACCTATCTAAAATATTAAAATAACAATTATCGTGATATAAAAGATTTCTAAACGAGAATAGAAGAAGAATGAACAATTAAAAATAAATTTTGCAATATAAATATAGATGTTTTTTCTTAATCTGCGATTTTATTATTATGCTAAATCTTCAATTTTGTTCATTAAGTTAACTTTTATATTAAAATTATGAACTCAAAGGAGTTTATATTTGCGTGAGGAAAATGCTTATAATGGTATCAATGCAAGAGTGCATTTTTAAATGCTGAAACTTCAGTTTTCTTGCAAACTGTAATCTGAAAAAAAGTCTGAGATGCATTTACATACTTTTTTTCTGAGACAATAGTTTGGATTTTAAAAAAGTCTCTTAAGAATTAAAATTTTTTTTAAAGGCATTTATAGAAGACATATCATTATTAACTTTTAAAATAATTATCGTCGAGTTTTATTCTAAAATAGCAATGCAGCGTCACCAGGAAAAAGACTATTTGGATAGATTTTGAAGCGATTTTTAAAATCCTCAAAAAATAATCTCTGCTGAATAACGCTGAATTTTGACAACTGTTAATTTTCTAATTTTTCTCCTAATAACTCATTAAACGGTAACTTTTTATTAAAAAGAGGTAGAAAAATCGAATGCAAAAAATGTTTTGATTAGCTTTGTAGCTTATTATTGAATAAATACATCATTCATATATTAATAACCCACTTTGTAACAAATTTGTGTTTTTTTTCATAATTATTTTGTTTGAACTGCTTTTTTCTGAAATAAATGTTTAGAGTTTATATGCTCCTGTAATTAATGCAGCAATTTCTCACTTTTAATACAAACATTTTTTTAAAACATTATTCATATTTCCATCAATTTACTAGAGTTTATTTGATCATTTTAAAGGAAATGCAATGAAAAATCTGATATTCTTCTCATAAACTTAATTAAGTATAGTACTTATCGTTACATATTTAAATTATATATCTGCTTCCTGACTTTACTCCCTTCCTCACCGAGTGAGTCACGCCTACCCAGAAAGGTTGGTTAGACATTGTTGGTTAGTTGGTTAAACACTCGGACTTCACCTCAGAGGTCTGGGGTTCGATCCCTGAGCCGGTACCTCTAGAAATTTTTCAATGTACCTTTACCGAGGTTCTGGTGTTTCGGAACCCACCTTAAGCTGTAGGTCCCCCCATTGTGTACTTGACTGTAACCCAGTCCGTCAATGATGGGGCAAAAACCAGGCTTTGTCCAATATGTCTGGGCAGACTGCTCTCATCAGATCACTTGATTGCATTATAAAAATTCGTCCGTGACTGATGATATATACCGGGACAGTCCCGTGCAAAATGATCAAATAATAAAAAAAATTCCAACTCTAACCAAAAATTCCTTCGAAATGTTGGGCAGTATAAGCCTGTGACAACATTTCAACTCAGAAATGTTTTAATAATAATAATAATAATAATAATAATAATAAATAAAGGAGCCTCGGTGGCTCAGTTGGTTACACACTCGGGCTTCACCTCAGAGGTTCGGGATTCGATCCCTGAGCCGGTACCTCTAGAAATTTTTCAATGTACCTTTACCGAGGTTCTGGTGGTTCGGAACCTACCTTAAGCTGTAGGTCCCCCCATCGTGTACTTGACTGCACCCCAGTCCGTCAATGATGGGGTAAAACCAGGCTTTGTCCAATATGTCGGGGCAAACTGATCTCATCAGATCACTTGATTGCATTATAAAAATGCGTCCGTGACTGATGATATATACCGGGACAGCCCCGTGCAAAAATGATCAAATAAAAAATCCAACTCTAACCAAAAATGCCTTCGATATGTTGGGCAGTATAAGCCTGTGACAACATTTCAACACTGGAATGTTTTTTATAATAATAATAAAAGAGCCTCGGTGGCTCAGTTGGTTAGACACTTGGACTTCAATTCAGAGGTCCGGGGTTCGATCCCTGAGCCGGTACCTCTGGAAATTTTTCAATGTACCTTTACTGAGGTTCTGGTGGTTCAGAATCCACCTTAAGCTGTAGGTCCCCCCATCGTGTACTTGACTGCAACCCAGTCCGTTAATGATGGGGTAAAAATCAGGCTTTGTCCAATATGTCTGGGCAGACTGCTCTCATCAGATCACTTGATTGCATTATAAAAATGCGTCCGGGACTGATGATATATACCGGGAGTGTCCCGTGCAAAATGATCAAATAAAAATCCAACTCTAACCAAAAATGCCTTCGACATATTGGGCAGTATAAGCCTGTGACAACATTTCGCCACAGAAATATTTTTTTATAATAATAATAATAATAATAATAATGTTGGCTCAGCCAATTAAAATTGGCTCAGTGGCTCAGTTGGTTAGACACTCGGACTTCACCTCAGAGGTCCGGGGTGTTCGATTCCTGAGCCGGTACCTCTAGAAATTTTTCAATGTGCCTTTACCGAGGTTCTGGTGGTTCGGAACCCACCTTAAGCTGTAGGTCCCCCCATCGTGTACTTGACTGCAACCTAGTCCGTCAATGATGGGCTAAAAACCAGGCTTTGTCCAATATGTGTGGGCAGAATGCTCTCATCAGATCACTTGATTGCATTATAAAAATGCGTCCGTGACTGATGATATATAGCGGGACAGTCCCGTGCAAATTGATCAAATAAAAAAAAATGCAACTCTAACCAAAAGTGCTTTCGAGATGTTGGGCAGTATAAGCCTGTGACAACATTTCAACTCAGAAATGTTGTTTATAATAAAAAAAATAAAGAAAAAAAAAAAATAATATAATAATAATTATAATGTTCTAATTATAATGTTCTAACACCCGTTTTAAATCAGTCATTAAAAGTTTGTCTTTTCATTAAAATTTCATTCTATAAAAATGTCCCTTAACTTTTCCGTTTAAAAATTATTTTTGTTATTTTATCTTTCAGAATCATTCCAGTAGACAGATGGAAATTGGTTTTATGGATGGTGAAAGAAAGTTGATATATATTCGTTTTACCAGATTATTCCCACAGATTAACTGATAACAGTTTCAAAGGAATAACAGAAAGTACTTATTTGAAGCATTTTAGTAAATATTTGAAATGTACAATTAAAGTTTAATAAATTGCATAAACAATTGTATAATGGTTTCAAGCAGTTCTAGACAAAAATGCTTTAAACGAATACGAATTTGTTACAAAATGGGCTTGTAATATGTGCATGACAGTCATTTAAATATAAGCCACAAAGTTAACAGAAATAAAAATTGAAAAAATAGAAAAAAATAGATTTAAGCTATATATAACTTTTTCGCTTGGGCTTTCAATGAGTTAGTAGGAAAATAATGATTGAAACAAATTTAAATTGGTTAAACAACTGTAAATTTCTTAAAAAATGCTTTAAATATTTTACTGCTTGAGTAAAGATAATTTATGCCGAAGAGTAAAAACAAAACAGTTTCGGATTTTTAAACAGGGTCAATTTTACTCAAAATTGTGAACCTTTTTTGTCCTCGTGGCATTTTTGCGACACTATAAGGGCGTCGAAATTTAAATTTTTTAAGGGGAAATTATTCGTTGCAAGCTAAGTTCAAACCCGGAAACTTGAATTTTTTTTTTTTAAATTGAATGTTAATCTTATGAGAATGTCCGGGCATTTTTGACATGCCTTTTTTTTAAGTTCATTTTTCGAACCACCTTTTAGGCTACACGTATCAACAAAATGCTGCCACTTTCACAAAAATTTCGGCACAAATATTCTCTTTCCCTGGTTCCCCTATTAGTACAAAAAAATGCCGCTATTCGTGCCGAAATTTCAGTACAAATATCCTTTAAAAAGCCTTCAAAACAATTAATTAAACTATTTGCAGATTTTTGAATATATACTAGTCCACCTTTAAATTTTCTGAGGTGGACTGGAAAAATATATGGTTTTACCTCTGGCGTGTGCTTGGACTAAAATGATTAAACACTCTTGAATGATGACGCAACAAAAATGTATATAAGAAGTTATCATTTTTTATTTGACTTCAACTTTCAAGTAGGATTTTTGACAGGAGTTAAGAAATTTGTCTACACTTATGTAACTTTTTCAAGAGCCCAAATATACATTTTGCCTCTCTTTTCTACGAGACTACATTTCTTTGCCGAGTCGCCTTCAACAAGTTCTTTTTTACTTTCCCTCGCAGCCGAATCGAGGGCCTTTCCTCAGTGATCCACTAGCACACTTCAAATCTCTTTTTATTCCTCGAGTTTCTAGGGACAAAGCGCGATGCGAATGGTCAGCTCCTGCATAACCACATCATTGATCTCTCGAGTCATTCAACTTTTCAATTGCATTAATCACTTTTTTTCTTTTCTATTTAATCACTGGGAAGATTGTTTTTAGAATCACTGATATCAATATACAAGACACGTTTTAAATTAGCATTTTAAAATCCAAATTGGAAATCATCGCTGTTATGGATCTTCTGCGAAAGTAATTATTATAATAAACTATTATCGGCCTTGATGGTTAATAGAAACTTGACGAAATTCTGAAGTATAGAGCACTTTCAGGAATAATTTATACTTTTAAGAAGGCACATTCTGCAGTTGAATATAATTGTCTTATAATAAGAGGGCGGAATATTGATTTGTAATTAAAATCGAATGAAGTATATCATTCGTGAAGGAACCGGATGTCAAGGTTGGAAACTTATAATCACTTTTAAACTTTGCTGAATGTTTACACAAAAAGTAAAGTTTTTCATATTTCTTCATTAGTTCGTCATATTTTTATTTAGCTATAGAAATAATAATTTAGTCTGACCATTTTTCAATTAAATTCTCTTTTTATTTTAATAGCCATTGATAATTTACAGAAACAAATAAAAAAATAAAAATTGTAAACATTTGTATGCGACTGTTTGAAGATTTAAAAAGAAATTCATTAGTGGTACATTTTTATTCAAAAGAGCGCTAAAATTAATTTTTTTAATTACCTATCCGTTGCTTAGCCATGGCATTATCCACAAATCACTGATTAAATCACTAAACTATTATCACAATTTACGATTTACCGCTTGTTTAACTCGGTTGGATAGCACGTGAGCGACTGTGAGTTTTAGTGGAACATCGAAATCGTACACAACTTCCCTAAAGAAAAGAGGGGACTTGCGTACCGCAATTCCTGTTACATCTAACCCAACAACAGTGTTAAAATAGCCTGGTGATTGGCAACTAGCTTGGCACTGCAGCATGCACATTGCATTTGGGGATCGTCACACGTTACCCGATTCCTACCTTACCGACATTTGTTGAACATCTGTCGGCCAACCTCAAATTAGGGGCCGTCCACACATCTCTGGTTGATGGACCATCACAATTTGTGAAGACCGGGTGAGGGGGGGGGGGGTTCTAAACGTCACATGACAAAGTAATTATAATAAAATTTTCTGTTCTTTTCATTTTTGATCAGTTTATTATATTGAGTACGAAAATAAAAAAAAAATTTCTTAGTGGCATGTAATACTTAGAAAATGATCGATTTGACCAGTTTTAGATTCTCCCGGCTTTTTTTCCTGCAATAATAAAGATTTGGTCTTCAAAATTTGGGGAATGATGAACATGCTAACTCTGCTCTTAAACAGGGTTGCAAAGTGACGCGTCACTCGAGGTTTTCTACGTAAATTACCTAAATGAAGTAATTTACGTAGAAAAATGTAGAAAACCGGTAAATTACATGACAAAGATGGCGGTTGTCTGTTTTGAACTTTTGAATTTCCTAACACGTGACATAACCTACAAAAATCCCATAGAAACAGAGCTGTCAGATCGTGGATGAAATTTACCCCCACCATACCTACCGTTTAAGAGCCGCAAAACAAAAGATGCATGATTCTTCATTTCATGGATGAGTCGATTTTGAGGTTATGTTTTTCAGGTGTATATA
>NC_046658.1:117405990-117409974 GCF_010883055.1 Belonocnema kinseyi
ATAATTATAAAATATAACATTAATTTTAATTAACAGTTGACTAACTTTTAATAGAAATAGTTAAACTTTCAACAAAAAACAGTTTTCTGCAGAAAAAAATGTGAATAAAAGACAAAAATTAAAAAAAAATTGTTAAATTTGTTTTAAACAAAATACATAAATTTTAAAACAAAAAGATAAATTTTTATCCAAAAGGCTGAATTCTATATATTAAAAAAATGCATTTTTAATGAAATACATGCACTTTGCACAAAAGAAATTTATTTTCCACCACGTCTAATTTTCTATATAAAAGTTAATGTTTAATCATAGTGAAATTTTCGACAAAAAAGATTATTTTTTTTGTAGGTAAAAGAAATTAATTTTTAAACAAAAACAAAACATAAATTCTACAAAATAGTTAAATTTTCAGAAAAGAAATTTTTTCAACTAAATTGATAAGTCATCAATAAAAATATGACTAAATTTGTACAAAGCAGTTCCACTTTCAACCAGAAAAACAGAAAAAAAAATAGTTAAAATTCTTTGAAATTTCTTTAAATGATTGAAATTAATTGGAAATTCCTTGACATATTTTAAAACATCCTAAAATATTTAAAATCCTTTAATATCTCTTAAAATTTTGCAAAGGTCTTGAAAATTTCTTGCAATTTTAAAAATACCCTAGAACATTTTAAATTCTTTAAAATCTCATACTAAATTATTGAAATCAATTGAAAATTCCTTGGAATCTAGTAAAATATCCTAAGATGAATCAAATCCTTTAAAATCTCATATTAAATTTTTGTAATCAAATGAAAATTCCTTGGAACCTCGGAAATGTTTGTAGATTAGAGTTTTGTGAATTGAATCAATAAAACTTTAAAACTTTCAAAATTTAATTTTCAAAAATTTTCAACTATTCAATAAGAATAATTTCCAACTCGATGGGGTTCAAGTCTTCAAATTTAGAATTGTAAACTTGGAAGTTTATTTACAAAAAATTAATAATCATAAATGAATTGAATGAGTTCAAAATTTAAATGTATGTTTTTCAATTGGACAATCTCTAAATGAAATTATTTCGGACTAAAATTTAGAAAACAGAAAAATTTTGAAACATTAAAAAGTTAACTGTTTGTAGATTAGTTTAACTATTCAATTAAAGTTTGAATAGAAATTAATCGAGTTAAAGTTTAACTATTTCTAAAACGTTTTTTGTATATAATTATAAAATTATATATTTTTTTAAAGGGTATTTTTAGCTTTTCAAGGAATTTTCAAGAGATTTCAAAAGATTTTAAAGGATTTCAAATTTTTGAGGATGCTTAAAAAGATTTCAATGACTTTTCAATTCATTTTTATAATTTAAAGGAATTTTATATATATATATATATATATATATACATACATATACATAAAATAAATAAATAAATATATATATATATATATATACATAATTTTATAATTATACATATACAAAAATCGTTTCAGAAATAGTTCAACTTTAACTCGAGTGATTTCTATTAAAACTTTAATTGAATAGTGTAACTAATCTACAAACAGTTAAATGTTTAATGTTTTAAAATTTTTCTGTTTTCTAAATTTCAGTCTGAAATAATTTCATTTAGAGATTGTCCAATTGATCAACATACATTTAAATTTTGAACGCATTCAGTTTATTTATGATTATTCAGTTTTTATAAATAAACTTTCAAGTTTACAATTCTAAATTTGAAGACTAATTCAAAGCAATTTCAAATAATTTTAACAATTTTTTTCAACTTTTCTGGTTGAAAAGGGAACTGCTTTGCTTAAAATTTAGTTTTTTTTTTGGTTGATGATTAGTTGAAAATTATGAAAGCTTTGAATTTTTATTGATTCCATTGTCAAAACTCTAATCTACAAACATTTCAATATTGAACGTTTTGAAACTTTTCTCTTTTTTAAATTTCAATTAATTTCAATAATTTAAAGCAATTTCAAAGAATTAACAAAGTTTTAGAAGGCTTATTTTTTACAATTCTAAAGTAATCTCGAAATCCTAAAACAAAATCCTAGGCATTTCAAAAGATTTTTAAGGATCTGAACAATTTTAAAGATTCCAAGGACTTTTAATTGATTACAGTGATTTAATATGATATTTTGAAAGATTTGAAATATTTCAGGAAATTTTCAAAATTTCAAGGAATTTTCAAGAGATTTAAACAATTTCAAGAGATTTCAACAGATTTTTAAGGATGTTAAATATTTGAGGATGTTTTAAAAGATGTCAAGGAATTTTTATCCTATTTTTCTAATTTTAAGTAATTTCAAAGAATTTGAAAGAAGTAGTTTAAAAATCTTTAAAAAAAGGTCAAGGTATCTCAAAATATTTTGAAGGTATTGCAATATTTGAGAGTATTTTAAAATTTTCCAAGGAATTTTCAATTTATTTCAATAATGTCGTATGAGATTGTAAAAGATTTGAAATATTTTAGGGTATTTTTGAATTTTCAAGAGATTTTAAAATATTTCAAAGGATTTTAAATATTTGAGGATGTTTAAAAAGATTTCACTCAATTTTTTATTTATTTGTATAAATTAAAGGAATTTCAAAGAATTTTAATAATTATAGCAGGGTTGTTTAAAAAAAATTCCAAATTACCGTAAAAATCTTTAAAAGATGTCAAGATTTTTCAAAAGATTTTGAAGGTTTTGAAATATTTGAGAGTATTTTAAAAGGTTCCGAAGAATTTTCAATTGATTACAGTAACTTAATATTAGATTTTAAAGGATTTGATAGATCTCAGGATATTTTACTAGATTCCAAGGAATTTTCAATTGATTTCAATAATTTAATATGAGATTTTAAAGGATTAAAAATATTCTAGGGTATTTTTAAAATTGCAAGAAATTTTCAAGAGCTTTGCAAAATTTCAATAGACTTTATAGGATTTTAAATATTTTAGGATGTTTTAAAATATGTCAAGGAATTTTCAATTAACTTCAATCATTTAAAGATGTTTCAAAAAATTTTAACTATTTTTTTTTCTATTTTTCTGGTTGAAAGTGGAACTGCTTTGTTAAAAATTTAGTCTTTTTTTTGGTTGATGATTTATCAATTTAGTTGAAAAAATTTCTTTTCTAAAAATTTAACTATTTTGTAGAATTTCTGTTTTGTTTTTGTTTAAAAATTAATTTCTTCTAACTACAAAAAAAACCTTTTTTGTCGAAAATTTAACTATGATTAAACATTAATTTTTGTATAGAAAATTAGACGTGGTGGAAAATAAATTTCTTTTGCGCAAAGTGCATGTATTTTATTAAAAATGCATTTTTTTCATATACAATTCAGCCTTTTGGATAAAAATTTAACTTTTTGTTTTAAAATTTATATATTTTGTTTAAAACAAATTTAACAATTTTTAAAAAATTTTTGTCTTTTATTCAAATTTTTTTCTGCTGAAAACTGTTTTTTGTTGAAAGTTTAACTATTTCTATTAAAAGTTAGTCAACTATTAATTAAAATTAATGTTATATTTTATAATTATAATATTAACATTAATAATATATATAATAGTAATAATACTCGTACTATATACACCTGTAAAACATAACCTCAAAATCGACTCATGCATGAAATGAAGACTCATGCGAAACATTAAATTCGCCAATTTCTTCCATTTTTTTCAAATGGGGATCGAGATATAAATAGACCACCGAAGTCTTCCGAAGCTTTCAGATCGGTAATCATCGTACAGCAGAAAACCGAAGTCGAATCATGCAATTTCGGCTTACACACGAACTCACAGTGGTAATTATGCATCTTCTGTTTTGCGGCTCTTAAACGGTAGGTATGGTGGGGGTAAATTTCATCCACGATCTGGCAGCTCTGCATAGAAAGCTCTACGTTTTGAGAGAGTGAAAGCAAAAGTTAACAATATAGGCAAAAGTGTAGCTAAGTGACTATTTTGCGATAAACTATTTACGAACAGTGGTTGTAAACGCCTTCTAGGTCATAGG
>NC_046658.1:117410074-117424865 GCF_010883055.1 Belonocnema kinseyi
TATTATAATACTTCAATTATATTCTAACCTACACTCGAAAGAATTATTTATAATGTAGTACAAGTTCAAATAACTTTTAAGATTATAATAAATTAAAGATGTGTGAATGTATGTACTTCATGTAAAAAAAATTCTTTTTTATCACGAAGTTAATATTGATAAAAAGCTATCTTTATAACTATATTAAACTCAGTTGCTTTTTCCATGAATTACATTTTTTTCATTTTTAAAAAACTATACTGTTAAAGTTTAGATTTTGGACTTCACTGAGAATCTAAATTTAAATATAATTTCAAATCCGTTTTTTCCCTATACATTACTCGTAATTAATAAATTAATTTACAATAATGAAAGTTTAATCTGCCATACAATTACTCTTCATTCATAAAATATTTCTAGATCATATCATTTTATTTTGAAACCACTAATTATTGATTAGTCTTATTGACAAATTTTAAAATAATTACTAATTAAGAGTTCTTATTCTGATCCCTCTAATAGCTTAATTGGAAAAGCACCTGACCGGAAATCAGAAGTTTTGTGGTTCGATTCCCAATGGAGTGAGGATGGAGTAGGATCTTTTTTTCAAGAAATAATTTTTATTGACATTATTGTAGTCATCACTGATAAATGTTTACTGATACTTGTTTATTTTTTTTCCAGAAAACTGTGCCTATTCATCTTGTCTTAATTTGTAAAATGTTAAATAATAATTGCAGAACGACCGGCAAGCATACTTCCACAGTCCACACACCACACGCAGAGATTATGTACTTATGTCAGATCAGACAAATAAATCACAGCCATCGAAATATTTGCAAGTTCCACATCGACGTTCTTTACAGTAATTTACATGATTTAGAAAACTTCGGATGTAAATTACGTGCTAACTTACTGTAGAAATCCACGTAAATTACCTAGAATAAATTACGTACCCAAGCCTGCTCTCACATAATTATTCTCAAGTGCTACCGACAGCATCGATACGGCAGAGACCTACATTATCGGAATGATATAGAGCTGAAAAACGATCCTAACCTCAAAATAGTGCACATGCCTCAATAATTCTCTGAATTCCTTAAATTCAATAAATCTGCACAATTCCTTAAATTCTCCGAACTCCTTAAATTCTCCGAATTCCTTGAGTTCTCTGAATTTATTAAATACTCAGAATTCCATAAATTCTCTGAACACCTTAAACTTGTAGAATTCCTTAAATTCTCTGAACTCCTTAAATTCTGTGAATTCCTCAAACTCTCAGAATTTCTTTCATACGCAGAATTCATTAAATTCTCTCAATTCAATGAATTTTCACTGTTCCTTAAATTCTTCAAACTCCTTAAATTCTCTGAATTCCTCAAATTTTCCAAACTCCTTAAATTCTCTGGATTCCTAAAATTCTCTTTAAACTGTGCGAATTTTATTAATTTTCTGAAAGCTTTGCATTCTATGGATTCTTTAAATTATCTAAATTCGCTTCAATCTTTCAATATTCGGAATTGCCTGAATTCTCTTAATTTCATGAATGTTTTGAATATTCTAAATTCCTTGTATTCTCTGAATTCGTGAAAATCGTTTGGATTCTCAGAATTCCTTAAATATTCTAAATTCCAGAAAATCCTTGGATTCTGAAACACCCATGCATTTCTTAAATATTCTGATTTCTCTAAATTCCTTAAATTTTCTAAATGCTCTCAAATTCTCTGAATTTCATGTAATCCTTGAATATCCCTAATTCCTTAAATATTCTAAATTGCAGAGGCATTTAGTTTATTTCAAGGAAGATAGCAGAATTCAAAGGTTTTGAAAGAGGCTTCTTTTTTATTTTCCATTACTCTTTAGGTGTTAAACTGTAGAATCAGATTTTGAAAAATTTTTCCTTCCCAACAGAAACGGCGGGGAGGGGAGGTGGATCCACAATTCTCAACATGCCCCTTAGGGGATTCTTCAGTTTATCATGTTATGTCACAAGGGGGGGGGGGGGGCTGGGCCATTTTTGACTATTTTCAGCGTCATAAGATTTCTTGACGGCCACATGCGTACCAGGAGCGTGGGTTGCTAGGACATGGAACGGGAAGGGGAGATTAATATTCTTACGTACTATTTTTACTAAATCCATCTAAGGTGTCGTCCATATACTACGTTACCAATTTGAGACGAGGAGATCTCATCAAAAGTTAGGGTTGGTAACACTTTGAAAATCAGTTTCATATTTCAGAATTCCACATCTTTCCCATCTTTTCAAATTTCTTAAAGAATTCTTCTTTTTTCTGTTTTCAGGAAACTGACCCTTTTGACCGCTTTTCTGATATTTTACTCAAAGTCTTATTCAATTGAGAGAACTCGATAAAAAATCCAATTATTTTGGTTTGAAAAGTCTACTAGTATTACTTTGTTTGTTTAGAGTTCATCTCGCCTGATCACAAATTCTTCTATCATTCGAAAATCTAACTTTTCCATTTTAAGAAAATTAATCTGTCCTGTTAAAAAATGATATTTTGGTTTGAATGTTGAACTCTCGTTGAAAATTCGTCTCTTAATTTAAAAATATAAATATTTTGTTCAAAATTTGTCATTTATTTAAGTGAGTTTTTACTTTTTAACTGTCAATGTAAATATTTCATTTTTGAATGAAAAGTGATAGTTTTAATTCAAAATATATTTTTTCTAGTTAAAAATTAAATTATTTGGTTGAAAATGCATGTATTTTGTTGAAAGTTCATCTTTTTTGGCAGAAAATTAATCTCCTGGATTCGAAATCCAATCTTTTTGTTAAAAATAGCAACTGGTTGGTTGTACATAAATATTTTTGGTTTAAGATTGAATTTTTTCAAACAAAAAATGTAACCATATAATTACTGGTTGAGAATTCATAATTTTAGTTGAAAATTCAACTATTTAGTAAAAAGTTCATGTATTCTGTTGAAAATGTACCTTTTAGCTAGAAAATGCAATTGTTTGCTTGTAATTGATTGTGTTTTGTTTGAACATTGAACTAATCTGTTGAAAATTGGTATTTTCTGGTTGAATTCAACTTTTTTTATTTCAAATTAAAATCTTGTGATGTTGAAGTATCAGCTACTACATGTTTCGTTGACTAATTCATGTTTTTTCATTGCAAAATTAACTACTGCGTTTAAATTTTACTACTGTTTAAAAAATGCATTTTTGGGTTTTATGTGAAGCTTTATCGTTCAAGTTGAAAATTTATATTTTTCAGTTCAAAATTTAACTGTTTTGTAAAAAATACACCTTTTTAGCTTTCAAAGTTATTAATTAGTAAAAAAAGTAAGCTATTTGGTTCAAAATGAACTTTTGTATTGAGAATTACTATTTTTGATTGAAAATTCAACTATTTGGTTAAAAAAAACTGTTTTGAAAATTTAATTGTTTGGTAGAAAGTGCACTTTTTTTGCAGAAAAATCATGTTTTCGGGTTAAAAATTGACCTCTTTTCAAGATAATTGATCTTTTTGGCTTCAAACTTCAAAATTGTTGTAAAAAATTGACGAAGAAAAATTGATCCTAGAAATATAACTTTTTTTTCGCAAATTCCTTTGATTGCTGGCAATTTATTTATTTTTAATGAAAATTTAACAGTTTAAAAAAACTCGTCTTTGGGGGTTAAAAATGTATTCAATTCTACATATTTGAAAATATTTCAAGGGATTTTAGAGGATTTCTAAGATTTTCAAATATTTCAAACGATTTGTAAGACATTTCAACAAATTTCAGAAGACACTATAATATTTGAGAGGATTTCAGTAATTTTTAAGGATTTTAAGGACTCTCGATAATGTATTTTAATCAATTTTCTAGAATTTCTAATAATTTCAAAAAACTTAAATTTTTTAAAGGGATTTTAAGGAATTATATAAGATGTTGTAAAATTTCAAAGATTTTGTTCACTATAATTGACAAATTTCGAACATTTGAAGAGATTTGAAAGAATTTTAAAGATTTTTGGACGTTTTAAAAGTCTTCAAGGAATCTCAATACCTTTCAAGAGATTAGAGAAAATTTTGAAAGATTTAAGGGTATTCAAAAAAATTACAGGGGGTTTTCAAGAGCTTTAAAAAATTTTAATGAAGATTTGAAATACTTTAGGATATTTTTTAAGATTGTAAGGCACTTTCAAATGATTAAAAATATCAACGAATTTTAAGAATTTAAATGATTTTGAGGGATTAAAATAAATTTATTGCGGGTTTGAAGAATGTAATTGAATTTCAAAAGATGTTAAAGGATGTTATAGGCCCTATAAGGTTTTAGGATGTTTTAAAAGATGCCAAGAGATTTTAAAGGGATTTTAACGGATTTGATCAGATTTCCGAGGATTTCAATAATATTAAGGGATTTGAGAGGCTCTTATGAGGTATTTCAAGGAACTTTAGGAAACATCATCAGATTGCATGGAACAAAGATTTGCAATTTTTTTCAATACTTATTCAAAGAGATTTTCAAATATTTCAAAGTATTTCCAAATTTTAAAAATTAAGAATCAAATTCATTTTTGTGATTTTCAAATTTTGGGAGCATACAAACCACAATGGGGCAAAAAGAACATCCATGAAGAACATGACTTTTAGAAGACAATTTTTATCCAATTTAACCTTTTTTTAAAACTAAAAGCTAATAATATTATGTATCAATCTTTTATGGCTGAGTTTTTTTTTATTTAAAATAAATATGAAAAATACCAATTTGACTTTTGAAGTACACCGATTTTAAATAAATAATTTGATTTATTTGGCGATACCTACAGAAAACATGAAGAAACAATCCAAGACAAATCTTCTATAGCAACGCAAATGCAAAAAAAATAAATTGAATTTGTTGTAAGCATATCAGCGACTGAAAATAATATGGTGGGATTGGCAAAGGTTCGTGACTTGATTCGCAATTTTGAACAGTTTGCGGCAAAAAAAGGTTTTTAGTTGAATTCATAAAAGTAATTGAATAATGATTGTTTAAAAAATCGTAATTAAAAAATTCACCAGTTGGTTATTTTTTATGTACTAGCTTGTTTCTTTTAGCGCAATCCACTATAAATACATAATTTCTCAATTTTAAAGGACACTTGAGTTAAAAACTATTTGATTAATTAAATAATATAAAATTTTAACACGTTATTAATAGACAAACAGTGCATTTCGATGGATGCAAATAAAACTATTTCATCATTTGGTTCTAAGTTAAAACAAAAGTAGACTTGAATTTTTTATAATGTCCAGACAATGTGAGCAAATGAAATTCTACGATTTTTTAATGACAGAATCAAATTATGGAATAGTCTTATTTGCACTCATCGAAAATTTGTTAATTAAGTTTGTCTAAACAACTATAAAATGCTATCGATGCATAAAAAGTAGTCATTGCTAAATAGCTGGCTGTTAATTCCGCAAAGAATGGAATTTCATTATTATTTATTTTATTATTTATTATTATTTATTATTATGTATTATTTCAAACGGAATAAATCTATATTTTGTGTGGATTTAAGTTGTTCTTAAAAAAGTGTCAGTAAAGGAGGAATATACAATTATTTCGTCGATAAATGATCTTACGATGAGGATAAGACAGACAATTTATGATAAATGTTGATAAATTAGATCCCTTTAAAAATATACCTATGCGGTTAATTGATGGTTAAGAATGTATTTGCTATCGTAGAGAGCACCATTTACCAATGGCAGGTATTGAATTTTAAAAAGAACCAGCTGTTCTTTTTTTTAAAGGTGCATACAATTACGTTTGCGTGGATCGCTACTTTTCAGTGCATCCGGAAGTAAAAAAAGTTTCTTCCGAAATTAGAATAGATAAAATTTTGCATAAAAATAAAAAAAAGTATGTAATAATTTTGTATATTTAGTGATATTTGTTTTTTTAACATTTCACTTTAATAGATAATCGGTCATGAATATAATTAATTTTATTTATAGGTATAATAATTGCATAAAATAAACAGTGCATGTACAATAGGGTGGCTTAAAAACGCTTTTTTTCTTTAGGCGGCAACGATCCTCCAATTTCATTCCAAATCCAAAAAAAGATATGCCCTAATTTTTATTTTTTCAAAATTTTTTTTTATTGTAACAGGTGCCGGTTTTGAGTTGAAGTTTCCCATGTAAAATACATTGGGAAAAATCACTTTTTTGAGTTTTTGGGATAATTTTTTAGGGTTTGAAAAAATGTGACGGGAAAGCATGGGAGCCTGTTGAGAATTATCCAACGAAGAATTTTATGTATCAGGCATATGGGGTTGTCAACTCAAAAAACCCTCACGAGTACCTGAAAACTACCCTTAAAACAAAAACTGTCAATTCTTCATGAAATCGACCCCCCTTAAAATTATTACTATTATCCTAGTGGAATATTTAATAACATTGATTTATTAATTTGTAATCGTTTCAACAAATGTAATTTGTTTGAATAATTTTTTTTTTAAAGTCGTTTTTTCCCTAAAAATAATCACTATCTAGTGAAACATTTATTAACATTAGTAACAAAAAATTTAACTTGAATATCGTTTTCGTGTACATAAAAACGTAGTCAACAAATTTGGTTAGTTTGATTGTTTTTGCAGATTTTACATTCTTCTTAAAAAAGGAAAGGTGTATATTTTGTACAATCATACAAATAAATCAAAAGCGCTTGCAGAAATTATATTATAATGATGATTATTATTTTATTATTATATTATTGAATTACATTGCTTGAAACCAATTGAATTTAAAAGTCTCTTAACAATAATAGCTAAGAGTTTTTCAATTTTTTAGTTTTTCTGCTACTTTGTTCACAGTAAGATGCCATGTCCAGATACTAAAAAATACACCCATCTAAATAAAGAGCAAGCTAAGAGTAAGTATACAAGTAACGGCATTTATTTTATAACATTACATATGTGTCTAGAATTTTTTTTTATCTTGAGACATCGAAATATCTCAAGAAATACTTATCAAACGAAAAAAATGTGCACGATAAAAACTTTTTATTTTCGAATGGGAGAAGTGACTCCGCAAAAACCCACAGTCCAGCCCCTAAAGGTGGAGAGGGTGGTGGGACTTAAACATTTTTATATTAGAACCTATATTTTCTATTGCACATTCGCATTTTTCATGAAAAATACTCAAGTTTTTATTGCAATTTTTTTACATTCTTATCATTTATGATTGAGAAAGTATTAGAATTGTCGGAAATTTGACATCACACTTTTTCAACGGATCTCCACGTTTCAAGAACCCATGAATCCGAAAATCAGGTTTTCACGATGGCGTCTGTCTGTCTGTCTGTCTGTCCGTCAGGCCGTCCGTCCGCCCGTAAACACGATAACTTTCGAAAAAATGAACGCATCAAATTCATCTTTGGCACACTTTTTTAATGTCCTAAAAGAAAGGACAAGTTCGTGAACCAGCCATTTTTGATAAAAATTCAAAAAGTGAGCGCATTTTGAAAACTTTTGAGACCACTTTTTTCTGTATTGGAAAATTCTATGTACGGACATTTATAGTATTAAAAAGAACAAACAATTTATCCTAATGACTTTTTTCGATAAAAAGAGAATTCTCAGAGTTATAGCGTTTTAAAAATTTTTGTAATCAAACGAAAATCAAAATTTGAAGTCGAAAATCTCACAATATGAAAAAAAGTCAAGAAAAGAAAAACATTTCTTTTTGAAAGCCCTACAAGATTATCATAACCAATTTTTGGATTTTCTTCAAAAATCAAAAGTTCAAATTTTGATTGCACAAAAAATAATGGAAAATAAAAAATTCCATTTTGTGGACAAACTATATAGGATACGAAAAAAGATGATTTCACAAAAATTGTTATCCCAAAAAAGATCTACAATTTCGTTAAGAATCACTTCTTGATAGGATGCGTACTTTTGGTTTGATTCGTGAAAAATAATGCTGAAAAAAATAAAATAAAAAAAAATGTGTGGGAAAACGACGAAAGTTTCGAGAAAAAAATCCCACAAAACCTGTTTACAAATATCTCTCGGAAATCGAGCGCGCAGCGCGAGTGTCACGATGAGACTGTGTACCTCAAAGCCTACAGAGCTTTGAGAAACTTAATCTTTGACTATACTTAATGAAGCAGACTATTCAGAATATGAAGAGGCATATAAATACTGCCATCTAAAAGAGATCTTTTTGATTAAGTTTTTTTCAAGCATTCCAAATGCAAAGAATAAATATGCGAGCGCGAAGCGCTTATGTTCGAGCGCGAAGCGCGAGATTCAATCGTCGCGCGCCGTAGGCGCGCTCAAACTTGCGAGCGAAGCGAGCCGAGTGCGCATTGACGAATGACGATGCATTGGCGATCAATGACATTATTGACTCTAAGGAATACCCTACCAAACGAAAGATAAAAAGAAAAACTGTGGGTTTGAGTTAGTTAGTGCTGAATAGATTGTTTAGGTTCGTTTTGTTGCTTAAGTTCGTTAGGGTTGTAAGTCATTATTTGCAAGTCTGAACTCATGAAACCTTAAAATTAGTAGTGTCAAAAAAATATTCACCCTTCAATCTTAGAAAGTTTAATCGTTGATCCATAAGGGCAACCGAGCTCGGCCCTCGACGGGGGTGCTCGTAGAATTTCTACGCGTGAAACATCCATACGGGCCATCGGCAGGGGCCCTCATCCCAAGAGGTCTCAGCGGAGCTTTTTCCACACGCGATCATTTAAAAAAATGACTAAACATTGTATTGCAACGTTCTTCGTTTTTGTATAAATTTAATTTTTCTTTTTTTATTGCCATTTTTCACAATTGAAACAGAAACTACGCATCCTATCAAAAAATTTCAGATGAAAAATGTGAAGCTTTTTTTTTTTGAAAGCGCAACTTTTGTCTTAATTTTTTTCTTGATATATTTGATTTTTTAACAAAATTGAAAAAGTCGTTATAATGATCTTGTCGGGTACTCAAAAAACAATATTTTTATCCTCTTGACTTTATTTTCATAATATGCGATATTTGGGTTCAAATGCAGATTTTCGTGTGTTTTTTGGAATTTTGGAAAAGCCATAACTATAAGAATGTTTAATCTCAAAGAAAAATTGTCTCAAAAATATTCAAAATGCGCTCACTTTTTGAATTTCTACCAAAATGCCTATTTATTTGTAAAAATTTTTTACCACTCTAAGTTTCACTGAATTAGGATTTGAAATAATGTAATTAATTAATCCATGTAATGTAGAATTTATTATCACTATGAGTAATGTTAAAGAGCGAGATATCATTCGAAGATTTGAATTTTTTATACCATTTTCGATTTTAGTGATGTTTGATATTGTGAAAAAAATTAATCATTTAATAATTAATTAATCAGTTTACATCATAAAAATGAACGAACAATTATTTTCGTTAATACATTGAAATAATTTCTACTTTATATTTTTATAGAAATTAGAATTATTAATGACATATTCAACTAATGTCAGACAATTTTAAATATATTTTTGAAAATTGAACTCAGATATTCATTCCACATCACATAAGCTTACAAAAATTACATAATTGAAATAAAGGTATTTCAGAAATGAATGAACTTTTATCATACAAATTTGTATAACGCAATTGATCAAAATTCAAGTTCAATATGTATGTAATTCAATATTGCAAACAAAATTATTCAGCTGAGAATTAATTAATGACTCAATAACATTAAAAGCATTAAAACATTATTTTTATAAATTAACAAATGATGTAACTGGAATAGGGGTATTTTGAATAGAAAGAAACTTTTATTACACAAATCATATTTAACTTTCGATTACATAACCTTAAAGTGAATAACCTATTTATGTTACTTAATCGAGAAAAATTAAAATTCAATCTTTATGTTACTCAATATTGTAAAAAATTAATCAGCTCATATGTGATTAATCAGTTTATAACATTTGTTGTTTTTCAGAAAATTTGATTTATTTATACCATTTAAAACTATTCCAGGAAAAATAAATATATATTTACACATAATTTAAAAATCAGAATTCAGATGCTAATTTAACATCGCAAAACTTTACAAACATAATGTAACTGAAATGGAGGTATTTTAAACATTCACAAATTTTTATTATACAAATTATGACGAATATTGAATTACATAAACTTAAAATAAATTTATCTTACTGAATTAAAAGAGATAACAACTCAATCTTTAGATTATTTAATGTTTTAAAAAATCAGGTAATAATTAATTAAAGTATTCATTACGTAAAAAGCAATAATCTATCATTTTCATTTAAACATTGAAATCATTTTTATTCTACTTTTTGTTAAATTTTCACTTTCATTTCTGAAAATTTAATTTGTTAGTAACCTTTTATAATAATTGGAGGAAAAATTAAAACACAGTCACTTAATTTTAGGAAATTAAATTTTAATCTTTATTTCATTGAATATAACAAAAATTATTCAGCTAAGAATTAATAAATGATTTCACAATATGAGAAGCACTGCACTACAACTTTCATTGATGCATTCAAATAATTTTTACTTAATATCTTATTTTCAAATTTGAGCTTTCATTTCTTAAAATTTCGTTTATTATTTACATTTTAAACTAATTCCATATATCATAAGTTTTAATAGAATTAATTAATAGGTAATCAGTTTAAAGCATAAAAAGCATTAAAAATAATTTTCATTGAATCATTCTAAGAATTTTTACATTATATTTTCTTAGATATGAAACAGCATTTCTATATGTTTAATCTATTAATAAGGATTAAATCTAATTTCGAAAAAACTGAAATTATTTACTTATAATTTCGAAAATTGAATTTAGATATTCATTTCACTTCACAAACATCAGAAAAATCATATAATTGTAATAGAGGTATTCTAAACAGAAAATAAACTTTTATTTTAAAAGTAATACCTCATATTGAATTACATAATCTGAACGCAAATAATCAATGCATGCTACTTAATTTAAAACATCTTAGATTGCATCTTAATGTATTTCAATATTGTTTTCAAAATTAATCAGCTAAAAATTAATTAAATAGTTTATAACGTAAAAAGCATCAAGAAATTAGTTTCATTAAAAAAATTACGTTACTTTTAATATTATATATATTTTTAATTAAAATTTTAATTTCCGAATATCTTTATTTTTTTTGAAAAAATTTCAGAACATTTATGTTTCAACAGAATTATTTATTAAATATTCAATCATTAAAAAAAAGCATTAAGCCATTAAATTCATTGAAAATTTACATAATTTTTACTTTTAATATCTTTTAAATAGAAAGATGTCTTTGTTTAACTTTAATTAATTATAAGGTTTTAACTAATTCTAGAAAATATAAATTTTAGAAGAATCTATTAATAATTAATTTAAGAGTAAAGATTATAAATAAATAATTTAATAATCATCCTATAGTTGAAAGCAGGTACGCAGCTTCCCATAGAGTGATAGAAAAGGGAAACGGGCACGTTCGAGTTCGCGTTCCAGGTATCTGTTTACATTCTTGGATGTAAATATTCTTAGCGATTAAGTTGCAGCGATCGTGCCGAATTCGAGTGGAGCTCATTCATGGCTTTTAGCATTTATTTAATCTTCAAACAGTTTAATTATTAAAACAATTTTCATAAATGGCTCTTCTTTAAAAAATAAGGTTAATTCATTATGTTACATTGTAAATTTACAAGAACTATGAATTATTTAAACAATTTTTAATTAAAAATTAAGAGTTAATCTTTTTTCAACCAGAGAATTTGTTCACGGAGTCAACCCTTTTCTATGTTCCTTTACAAAAGAACTAATAATTATTTAAACAATTTTAATTAAAAAATTAAGAGTTTGCCCTTTTTTCTACGAGTCAATTTGTTTACGGATCAACTAAGAAAGTCTATCCGATGATTGTTGTATGTTGCTTTGCAAATTTACAAGAACTGTTGATTATTTAAACATTTTATTAACAAGATTAAGAGTTTTTGAATTTTTTCTACAAGTAAATTTGTTTGCGGACTTAACTAAGAATGTCTATTTTTTTATTCTTTTGCTTTTTTTATTCTTTTGTTTTTGCTTTACAAACTTACAAACACGATAAATTATTTAAACAATGTTAGTTAAAGATTTAAAGTTTGGCCTTTATCCTACGAATCAATTTGTGTTCGAACTAAACTAGGAATATCTGTCCGATGACTTTTTTCTATTTTGCTTAGTAAATTCACAAGAACTATTAATTATTTAAACAATTTTAATAAAAAATTAAGAGTTTGCCCTTTTCACCACGAGTCAATTTGTTTACGGAGTCAACTAAAGTCTATCCGGTGACTCTGTTGCATGTTGCTTTGCAAATTTACAAGAATTATTAATTATTTAAACAATTTTGATTAAAAAGTTAAGAGTTTGCCCTTTTCTCCACGAGTCAATTTGTTTACGGAGTCAACTAAGAAAGTCTATCCAGTGACTCTGTTGCATGTTGCTTTGCAAATTTACAAGAACTATTAATTATTGAAAGAATTTCAATTGAAAAATTAAGAGTTTGCTTTTCTTTCTACATGTAGGCTTCACTTTTTACCACAATTATCTTAAAATATCTTTTCGATGATTTTTAATTATTTAAAAAATGTTTATCAACATATTTATAGCTTGGCTATTATTCAAGGAAGAGGCATAATTTGTTTACGGAATGAACTAAGAATGTCTTTCGATGCTCCTTTTCCATATTACTTTGTAAATTTATAATAATTATTAATCATTCGAACAATTTTCATTAACATATTGAAAGTTGGGTATTATTCAAATTTGTTTACGAAGTTAACTAAGATTGTCTTTGTGATGCCTCTTTTCTAGGTTATTTTTTTAATTTACCAGAATTATTAATTAATAATTATTGAAAGAAGTTTCATAAAGCGTTTAGAATTTGGCTATTTTCTAACGAATAGGGTCATTTTTTACTAAGGTTTAGTTAAAATTCAGCTGCATATGAGTTTGCTCGAAGTACTTGCATTCGCCTAAACGTTTGGTCCAATGAGAGGAAAACTGCAGGAAACCACCTCTCGAGTTTAGTTGGGTTTTCAAAATTCGAGTACACAACCCGGTCTTTCGTCGTATTTGGTACCCATGCGAACTAAAAAACAAATTTTATTATACGAATAATAGCCAATATTTAATTGCATGACCTTAATGCAAATAATCAATTTATGTGATTTATGTAATTCAATATTGTAAAAAAATTAATCAGATACTAATAATTAAGCAATCAATAACATAAAAACCATTAAATAAAATATTTTCATTGAATCATTCAAATCCTTTTTATTCTACCTATATTTATTTTTTTTAATTTGCACTTTCCTTTCTGTTACTTGGGTTTAGTTATCAACCAATAACTAATTAATCAGTTTACAAGATAAAAAAGCATCAAAGAATTATTTTCATTGATAAATATAAATGATTCTTATTTTACATTTTACTTGAAACTCAAAATTGCACTTCTAAAAAAGTTCATTTATTGTTTTGGTTCACCCTTTAAAGTAATTCCAGGAATAATTAAAATATATTTACAAGTAATTTTGAAAAATGAACTCAGGTAGTCACACATTTTACGATTATTAATTGAGTTATAATCACATTAAAAAAATACATAAATTGAACTTTATAATATAGCACTGTTAGTCTAAGAGCCGAGGCCGTTTTTGGTGAGTTATTAGGTAGCGATTCTGCCACTATTTTCCTGATTGTTGAGAATATACTGATCACCAAATGTGGCTTCTCCAGGGGTAGTCTCGGGGAGAAGGTGTTTTATTACTCATTCGAAGTTGTAAAAAAAATGATTAAAATAAGTCATAGGGTAACGACTTAATCTTTCTGTGTTGAATGTCAAGACAATTAGACAATGTTCCGTGCAATTCTGCGAATTGCACGGAATTGCGTCGGTTGACGGCCCTGGTACTGCGAGCAGAGTGGCGTAAACTATGTCTCTAGTTACGCTACTGATCTAATTAAGTCACTAACCGACGCACAATGACCAATGTCAAAACTGGGCAGTTTGCGATGTTCTGCCAGGATATTATCCCCGAGATTTTGTTCTGCCTGTTCGAATGTATGTTTTGAACAATGAGTAGAATGTTATATAAAAAATTTCGGTGTTAGAAAATAACTTTAAAATGACATATTCTTTTACACCTCTGGATCGCTCTGCCCCCCTTCCGCACCGGCCTATTGTTCTGCCAATTTCACGGAACATTGTCTAATTGTCTCCACATTCAACGCAGAAAGATTCAGCCGTTACCCTATGACTTATTTTAATCATTTTTTTCAAAACTTCGAATGAGTAAATA
The DNA here is from genome assembly GCF_010883055.1 of Belonocnema kinseyi. Classification (NCBI taxonomy): domain Eukaryota; kingdom Metazoa; phylum Arthropoda; class Insecta; order Hymenoptera; family Cynipidae; genus Belonocnema; species Belonocnema kinseyi. The sequence continues at coordinate 117,424,376 of NC_046658.1, forward strand.
AACACCTCCCCGGGATTACCCCTGAAAAAGCCACATTTCGTGATCAGTATATTCTCAACAATCAGGAAAATAGTGGCAGAATCGTTATCTAATAACTCGCCAAATTCGGCCTTGGCTCTCCGACTATGTGGCGGTGCTGCATGGAGAAAAATGGCAAACAAAAACAATAATGAATACAATCTAAAACACAATGCGTGTTATGGGTCCATCGAAGAAATGGAAATAAACTTTAGTTTGTACACATAAAGGGCTCTCTGATTACCGATACTTAAAATGCATATATTCTAGTTTATAATATAACACTGAGGTGGCGCCGCGAACTTAGAGAATTTTTAATATTAATGGAGAATAGACTCTAGTAATAGAAGTGGAAACAACATAGTCGATTCCTACTACAGTCTGTCAAGTTAAAGCGTGGGTGGCTTTACTCGCAGTCGGTAAGGTGTATCGACATGATTTTGGTGTCAAAATATTAAGAAGAGCTCCCTCT
>NC_046658.1:117424965-117452548 GCF_010883055.1 Belonocnema kinseyi
GAAAGAGGGAGCTCTTCTTAATATCTTGACACCAAAATCATGTCGATACACCTTACCGACTGCGAGTAAAGCCACCCACGCTTTAACTTGACAGACTGTAATTGTATAATCTAAGTCAGCAATTATCTGGGATTCTATTTCAGGTCCAATAAGAGCATCTAAAAGACGTGGCAAAATTGTGAGACATTAGTTAAACCATAGGGCATTCGTTTGAATTGGGATAATCCACGGCCTGGGACAAAAAAAGTGCAGTTTTATCACTTTTCTTCTTTTATAGTAAGAAATTTAGGAATCCCTTTTCAATATCTAAGCAGCAATATATTTTGCACATCGTAATTTATGTAAAATAGTATCCAGTTTGGGTAAGGTGTAAGCGTCACGTTTATTTATTTTATTTTCGGAAGTTTAAACAAAGTCGGCGAGATCCATCGAGTTTTATGAACATTTTAACTGGATTTGACCAAGGACCATACAAAGTTCTACTATATCGTCTGCTGACATTTGATCTAGGTGAAAAACTATGGATTCATACACATTACGTGAAACAGCCTAATTTCTTTGCTGATTTGGAGGATAATCAACAATATCTGTTACGTGTTCTGTATGAGTAGTTAATTTTGGTTTGCCATTATTTGGACAATTATTTTTTTAAAGAAATTCTTTGAGAATTAATGCTTGATTTTAAGTTAATTCATTTAAGCCAGAGCACATATCAGTCAATGACTTCAAAATTATATTATTTAAAAGGATGTACTTTAGAAGCCCACGTTCTGTCTTCAAAATTCACTTTGATTCAAAATTTTTTCAGAAAATCTAGTCCTAATGCAATTGGAACGGGTACTGAAAGCAGTGCTCGCATTTTTATGTAAGTAGATTATATTCTTTTTCTCAAAATTAAAAATATTTTCTAAAGAACATGTAGAATTTACAAGGCCACTAGTATCTAAAGATGATTCTAATTTATTAATGTGGTCTTCCTCATGACTCAAAAATGAGCTAAATTGTTTTTGAGGTTTAAATTTAAATGGGGGACTTCTAAATTAAAGGGGCAAAAATTGTGGTCAGAATCAAATAAACAATGTTGTGAATCAAATTTTAAATTATTATCAGGACAGTAAGACTAATGTAAATCAGGATTTATTTGACCAGTAATTATAAATAAATCAGGTGATTCCATTAAATCTTCATTGTATAACTTATTATCAAGATTGGGGTTTAGGGAAATTCCAGCAGACATTTCTGACAACATAAACAACATTTAGAACAAAACATTTCTGAAAACATTTAGAACAAAACTTTATTGTATCTTCGAAACATTCTTCAAGTCTTTGTACCGTAGTGTGACAGTTCTAACGGGGGATATCATCTGATGATCTATTTTTGACTTTATTTTGAGGGTTGTAATTTGGAGAAAATAGATTTGTAGATGAATTTTTTGAGTTCTTTTGATTGAAATTTTTAACAAAATTATTCTTAGAATTGTTTTGTTTATAATTATCCGAGATAGGTTGAGTATGCTCGGCTTTCAGGGTTGTGTATTTCTTAAATAAAATTTTTTAATAAAATATTGAGCAGAACTATTTTCATAACTCTCTTCTTCCAATAAAGCTATAAATTCGCGACTCTTATTTCTATTTTTTACATTCTCATAAATTATTATTGAGAAAGTATTAGAATTGTCCCAAATTTGACACCACAGTTTTTCAACGGACCTCCACGTTTTGAAACCCCCTGAATCCGAAAATAAAGTTTTTACGATGGAGTCTGTCTGCCCGTTCGGTCGTCCGTAAACACGATAACTCTCGAAAAAAATGAATGGATAAAATCTATGTTTGGCAAACATTTTTTAGGTTCTAAAAGAAAGGACGAGCTCGTTAACCATTCATTTTTGATAGAAATTCAAAAAGTCAGCGCATTTTGAAAATTTTTGAGACCACTTTTTTCTGAGTTTTAAAATTCTACGTACAGATATTGATAGTATCAAAAAGGACAAACAATTTATCCTTGTGAACTTTTTCAATAACAAATATTTGGATTATCTTGAAAAATCGAAAATTCAAATTTGGATATCACAAAAAATAATGGAAAATCAAAAATTCCATTTTGTGGCCAAACTATCTAGGATATGAAAAAAAAAAGAATTTACAAAAATTGTGATCCCAAAAAAGATCTGCGTTTTCGTTAAGCATCACTTTTTGATAGGACGCGTACTTTTTGTTTTATTCGTGAAAGATAACATACGAAATAAAAAAATAAAATAAAAAAGCGTACAAAGACGACGAAAGTTACGAGAAAAAAAAGATGCAACAAAACCTGTTTAAAAATGCATGTTTGAAATCGAGCGCGCAGCGCGAGTGTCACGATGAGAATGTCTACCTCAAAGTCTACAGAGCGCTCAAACTTGCGAGCCGTGCGCTCATCGCGCGATGAGAATGTGCCCGTAAAGCAGGCTCTATCAACTCAATGGTAAAATATTAAGTAGCAAGGGCGCCATCAGACGGTGACACAGAACATTAAGATGAGATAAAGGATGGCGTCCAGATAATATACAGGTGACTTCTAGATAATTGAATAAAAAATTAAATCAAAGTAAAGAAGACAATGCAAAAATCGAATAAAAATATTCATGAAGTCAAAAGAATGATTCTTTATAAATTTTCATTTGATTTTCGCATTGGTTTCTTTGTGAAGTATAATTTTACAAGAAATTAAACGAAGCAACAAAAATAAGATTTAAAAAGTTGGTTTATTTTTAAAATATGAATGCAGATCTTATTTGAAATTTGTGCTAAAAAGAATTACATCATCCAAGTAAATAGTAATCAGTAATAATTTAATAAATTAACATCATGTAATTAGAATTGCAAATTAGAATACCCTGAATAAAAAATATTTTTTGGTCCGTATTTTTTCGTCACGTCAACTGGCGTTTTGTTTTCTCAAGCTGTCATTTGCTTTGTAAGTAAGGTTGGTGATTATGAAAGTGCGACTGAGTGCGACAGCGATAAAATTAAAACGAGAAGGGACCGACATACAGCGCCATCAAGCGGTGACACAGCTTTTATTAGTTTCTATGCGTCTGTACGACCGCCCATAGGAGTTGGTAGAGCCTGCCGCAAATCGGGGAGATTTTTTGCTTATTATTTTTATAAGCTAGATCTAGCAATAAAGATCTTTCAGAAACAAGAGGTTCTAAGTGACTGAAGTTGATTACATTTTGTCTCCGGATTAATAACTAAATTCAGGGTAACAACTTTTTATGGGCTAAACTAACTACTTCTAATTCGGACATACCAGGGATAACTCTATCTGAAAGAGCCATCATACAGGTTAAATAATCTGTAACAGGCTCATTTTCTCCTTGAGACCTTCTGCAGATTTGTTGTTTACTTCAAAGTAAAAGTCAGCAACATATAATTGAATTCTAAAAGCCGAGGAAAACTAGGTAAAATTTCCCCACATGTGTCGCATACTACGATACTAATGTTAGGCTATACCGTCTAAAAAAAGGGAATAATTTCTAATACAGCAGAATGGGAAACAGGTACTGTATTTTTACCTTCAATAATTTTAATTAAGAAAGCTTCTTGGTCTTCAGAGCGATTACCAGAATATTTCAAATTCCACTTTTTCATTAGGTCTAGGGCTGATGTTGTACTAGAGGAATAATTTGTATATGAATTCGGATTGGGAGATTGATATTGCTCTTCTGAAGCTAGTATTATTTGGAAAAGAATGACTAAAGAGATTAGTTTGGGGTGAAGTTACATTAGGAAATGGGTTAAAAATATCTGAGAGATGATTTTCTCTATCAGGATTTTCAGAATAATTTTGATATTCAAGATTAGAATCTAGCTTATTACCTTCACTTTCCTGAAAGCTCCATTAGATGTCCAGTTAATATTTTTTCTTCATTAAACATATTTTCAGGAAATTTAGTTGGGTCTAATCCAACATTTTTACAAGGATGGCCATTATCTGTCAACTGTGGCATTGACATGCGAGGGGTGTGACTTATTAAGTTTGCATTTTGTCTAATTGGGTTAAAATTATTTACTGTATTTCAATTCAAAAATAAAATTCTATTGGTTAATATTAAACTGCTTGGCTGGAACAACAAACATTTGAATGAAACAACAAAAATTTGGTTGGCTCAAAAAAATATTTTTGTTGCTCTTCGTCCAACAAAACTATTTTGTTGAGCCAACAAAAGTTGTTTGTTTAAGCCTTTGATTGGCAAAGCAAAAGTTGAATTGAAAAAAATTGTTGAATTAACCAAATTCGTTCCTTAACCTAAAAAAATACTGCCGTAAGATCAAACAAATTATTTTGTTCTATCAAACAAATTATTTTGCTGGATAAAAAAAATTTAAATATTACACAATGTAATATTTAATGTGTTGAATGTGAAAACAAATTAGGTGAACAATGATGTCATAGCATATTTATTATCGCGTATTTTTAGGTGATTGGATATAATCGGTATGTAAATATAAAATTTGTATTGTAGAGGACTCGCATTTGTAAAAATAACTCAAAGAGCCAGTGCAATATTATAATCCGCTTATTTCAAAATAAATTTTCACATTTAATTTCAATAGTGAAATTAAAAGCAACTTTAATGCAGAAATTAAAACAAAAACATATTGCAAAATGCTTAAATAGTTTATCATATACAAATTCTGGCTATTACATTGAGTCTTTCGACTTTTTCCATTTGCTCCAAAAAAAGTTGTTTAAAAAATATTTTGTTTTATAGTCTTAAATACTACAATGCGTTCATATCATGATCTGTTTGTTAAGCTGATTTTTATCTTCTCCAATTTAAGTTTAGGAGGTGATATATATGATTTTAGTATCATTTTATTTAAGAATCCCTTTTAATTAAGAATAGTAAAAATATATTAATAAGGGCCCCATCGGGTCCAGACCGGGTTATCTCTGGGCGCTGCGCTTGGGCCTTGATTGGGTATCGCGTTTCATTTCGAGCCTGGCCCTATCTAGATGGCCCGATTTGGCCCAAATTTGGCCCCGATCAGATCCATATTTGAATTTCTGCACAGGTGGGGATAATATGTCCACCAATTCGGTTCAAATGATGTTAAGTTAATGTCTAAGACGTCCTCTCCGAAGTATATAAGCAACTAAGCTCACTACTAAAATACTACTAAGACTCAATCCAAATTATACATTATAGCACCAGAAAGGTTTTCAGTGATATTCGCGCCTGAACTAAAGGGGTCCCACGCTCATTGCCGGGAGCCGACAATAACCTCCCTGACAAAAGAGATCCTGAATTTCCCTGCAAGGCGAATAAGTTAAGCAGGAAATCAAGTGTCGGACGAAAACTTGAATCCTATTAGCATTTCAAGATGTAGGCAGTGCATGCTGAAGTATTTTAATAGTTTCGGGACAAAACATTTTGTTTTTCAACAGGTGTTTCAATATTTTTTACCTTAAAGTAGATGAAGGTATTTGAAAGGTGTCTAGAAATTCTTTTATTTCATTTTTTAAACATAACGCAGATTTGAAAAAATGTTGTTATGGGTTTCAACAATATTAAGTAGTCATCATTTTGTAATGCAATATGTGATTTCCGCCTCTAAATTAAATATAATAGCGTGATAATACGGAACTGTCTTTAACGTTAGGTCTAGGAACAACATAGCCAGTAAATACAAACCATTAATGAGTACTTTGAGATATTGGCTCATACTACACAAACCGTGAATGTGCCACGTCTTATTCTGTATCTCAGAAATTCTGGGCTGTCGTTTATCGAAAACGTGCGCTTCTTTCGTTACTCCATCCTGAAGTTCATTTTAAAAAACTGATCGACATTGAATGAATTGTATTTAAAATTATTTCAAGCCAGTTGAATATACTTGAAATCTAATAAAAATAAAAATATTTACCGCGCATTGAACTAAAAAAAGTGGCGATTAGAGTGACGAGCGCGGCCTTTATTTGACAAAAATGAGGGCTGTAATTGGGGGTCTCTGTTTCACCTTAGTGGCACTCATTATTCCTGCTGGTAAGCATAATACTGTTTAAAATTTTTAATGCATTTTTCATTGCACTATAGTTATTTATAAGAGGTAAAACTCACAACACATATTATTTCTGGTAAGCCCTGAAAAAAGAAAACAATGGCTAGGTTTTTTAGATATATTCTGTGCGCCTAGATACTACTTTAAATTAATAATTGGATGAATTGGATGAGCCCTTTGGTTTATATTTAAAATATAATATATTTATATAAATATATTTAAAATATAAAAGCAGAACATCTTTCTAGGGATACTGTAAGATAATATAGTTATGAACTATAATAGCTTGTTTAAACAATTATTTTGGTCAACGTAAAATAATTATCATCTTATTCTAATTAAAAAGTGGCCTAAAAGTTGAAAATATTTCGTAAAGCTGCAACTTTGTAGCGTTATTGCAATAGAATATTATTATAAATTAGAATAAATATTAACTTCTATTATTTCTGTCATGTATAATTGACTATTGCCCCAATCTAATTAAAACGTTGAAGACTATTTGAGAAATTCTGAAAAATGTGACTAACACAATTCTAAAAGAAAATTTTCTATAGACAGTAATAAATTATTAAGAAAATGTATATCAATATCTAATTCGAAGTAGAAATAAGTATTTTATGTATTAGAAACCATTTTTAGAAGAAAAAACCACAGAAAAAGAATAATTAGCTCCAAAAACATGATAACGTCAATTTTTTACTTATCGGCTTTCTTATACGTTCTAAAAAGATCTATGGAGGTGATATTTATACATTCGGATTAACAAAATTACTAAAACCGTAGTAAATCACAACTATGGCTACGTCTCACGATACTTAGATAGATGGCCATAGGTGCCTTCTATGGCCATAAATTGATCAAATTTAATTAATAACTAGCAAAGTTTTACCGATTCGATTATAGTGAGACGTGAGCCAAAAAAGATTACTAAAAAATTAGGTACTATTCGAACAGTCAAGATATTTGCTTATTGAATAGTGAAAAATTAATTTCTTGGTAAAAAAAATCACTTAGTACTCTATATAATAATTGAAAAAGTTGCAAACATGGAAAACGTGAAACTAGAACAGTTTAATTAAACAATGCTTCGTTGTCACATTTTTAACTTTGTTGAAACAATAAGAAGGCCATATTGAGAAATTCTTTGCGTGGCCTAGTCTGTTTTCATTTTCAAAATATCGCTTTCTGATTTTTTAATCAAAGTTAAATAAAACAAGAATGTTTGCAGCATCTCTAACTTGCGCAATGGATAAATGGGCTATAAATGTAGTACATACATTCAGGTTCCTGATGTGCTTCTTTTCAAGAGAGTTCTGTTTTCAATTTGAACTTTCAGTGAATTTGCACACACACACACACATACGCGCGCATCATTTTATTGACAACACAAATTTGAAGGTTTCATGATTTCAGTCTTACAAATAGCGAATTTCTGACAAAAATTCGATAACACTTTTTTCAAATTCGAACTCTAAAATCAGCGATTAAATTTTCTAAGTTCAAAGTGTGAATATTTTGTTGACGCCACAAATTTGAAGGCTTCATGATGTAAGATTTACAAACAGCGAATTTCGGACAAAACCTCGATAACACTTTTTCAAAATTCGAGCTCTGACAAAATGGATGTTCCATAGAGGCCCTCACTGGGGGCCCAGCTCGGTTGCCCTCGCAGATCAACGATTACAATTTCTAAGTCGGAAGGGTAAATATTTTAGATCCAAAAAAATAGACATAAAAAATACGTTAAAAAATATGGTTCATGCGTTCTAAAATTTCAAAAAACTATGAATATATCTATTCATCTTTAAGAAAAATTTTAAATATTAATAAAAAATAACATTTCTCATCATTATAAAAAGTTGTAAAGTAGTCTACAACGTGAAAAAACAAAATAATAAGCGAAAAAAATGATAATCGATTTAAATTATTTATTTAATAATAATTTCATTGATATTCCTTTTAACAGGTCGTGTGTTTTACATACCCATCACGTCGTATAATAATAAATAAATAGAAAAAGAGAGCTTAAAATTTGGTATTTTATTTTTTCTGAACTGTAGCTTATGAAGATGGCTTTTTCACCGAGTTTCAACTTGTCAGTTTAGCGGAGTGGTTAGCACTCCTGACTGTTAGGCAGGCTTAGGTATAGATATGAGATATGTAGGTTCGACACCCCGTAGCGTTAGAAATCTTACATGTAATATAAGATTTAAAAATCTCATATATGTAATCATTCTAAACAGGGTTATTAATATCTGCAGACAAAATGCTCGCAATCAATTAATATTTATTTTTTAAATAACTTTTTTTCATATGGTTAGAGTATAGGAGAACGGTACTAATTAGCGCTGCCGCAGTACTGCCACCCATGGTGAATTTCCTTTTGGAATAGTACTGTGCCAGTAGCGATATCCAGTGCTGGTATAACACTGACAGCCCAGTACAAAATAATGTTGTCATCCCAGATGTATGCCAGTACAGGTGCCAGCACTGGTAAAAACAAAAACCAAGAGGGTTTTAATGATGGCAACCATGAGGAATCCACGAGGGAAGCCCATGTTGGGCCCCTATAGATTAGCGTGTCGTTTTCGTAAGCGACCACGCCTGGATTGCCCTTGTGGATTCCACAAGGCATGATGGCCATCCATGTGGGCCCTGACGGGGGCCACCTCCATTTTTCCACACGGGTTGTATGCAAAATGTTTTTTTTGTGCCTGAAAAATACCATGAGACTAATCTCATTACAAGGAGGATATTTTGAACTTTAATTTAGCGAATCTCCCATTTTTCAACTTGCTTCTTGTCAAGCATGCAAAAAGTAGAATTTTGCAACTTAAATTGGTTTACAAATATTGAAAAAAATTTTATAATTGAAATAAAAAGATCTTAAATGTAAATAAACTTTGATCATACATATTATCTCTCATAATTAGTGTAATGATTTAAAAAAATGGATCAATAATTAATTATTTATTTACTTCACAACATATAAAACGTAAAGCTATGATTTTGATTAAAAAATTTAAATAACTTTTACTTCATGTTTTATGCAAATTTTAACTTCAATTTATTAAATTATAATTTATTAATAATCTTTCAAATTAACAAGAGACGATTCAAGTTAGAATATCAGTAGTGATTACTTAATTAATCAGTTCGCTGCAGGAAAAGCAAAAACAATTGTTTTCGTTGAAGCATTCAAATAATTCAGACTTTATATTTGTATGTCAATTTGAAATAATAATAACATTTTAAACTAACTTCAGAAGAAATTTTAGCATACTTACACATCATTTTAAAAATCTTATAAACAAATACATAAATAAAATATTCATTAAAAAAAATCACAAACAGTGACAAAATGTAAATACTTAAAACGTTTAAATCATTCCTTCTAAAAAATGCATTCGATAATAACCTTTTAAAATAATTTTTTAAATACTTTAAAAATATGCATATACTTTAAAAAATTTAATTTAGATACTCATTTCTGCACAGCAGAAACGATTGCAAGAATTATACGCTTTATCTTTGAGAGGTATCGCAGTTTAACAATTTGAATTCGTTTTTTGTTTCAAACACTTTTTATTGGCTTGAAAATTCTCTATGATTGTTCCGGACGTCGCGTCGTAATGAAAGGATATTTCTAAATTCGAACCGGAAGTGAGTTTTTATCTCGATAAACATTTATTATAATATTAAAATAATTGTATATAATTACATACTCATGTTGTTCAAAATTTGGATTATTAATGACCCTTTAAACTCATTCCAGAAAATCTAAGTTTTAATAGAATCAGTTATTATCAACTATCTTGTTCATAACATAAGAGTCCCTTAACAATTGTTTTCATTGAAGCATTCAAATAACTTTTACTTAAAATTAAAAAAAAAAATTATTATAAACAAAACGTCAACACGAAAACACGCACAACTTCTGATAATATGCAAGTTCCCTATTTTTTTTTACAAAAATCTTCGTAATTTAACGAGCTATCGTAATTAGTCAACTAACCTATTGAAATCAATTGAGAAGTTAGAACGAATTTTATTTGTTTATGAAAATTGTTGCTAATTTCATCAATATTTATGCAACAATGTGACAATGAATTTTATTTTACAGAATGAACATATTTGATAAAACATGCAAAACATTATGGCGATAGTTTGTACCGAGCGGGAGAAAAAAATTAACTATGAGAACAATGCTAAAAAAGTTAAATAACAATAACGACTCGAAAAATGAAAGTTTGCAAAAATGTTTCAGGGCCATTTTATTTATGTAAAACTCTAGTTTATCATCCATTCTCAAAGAAAAATCACAAACCATAAAACAAGTGGCCCACTTGACAAATTTTGACACATTTACTTCACAGTTTTCCTAAATTTTAAAGTAATAATAATCTTTCAAACTAACCAAAAATCAAACAAACAAAAAACATAGAAAACATACTGTCATATAATTTTTAAGGTTGAATTCAGATAAACATTCTTCAGGATCAGAAATATTTTAAAAATTATTTCGATTGCATACAGGTTTTTTAAATATAACAGAACTTTTATTATAAAATTATAGCTAATGTTCAATCACATAAGTTCAAAGTAATTAATTAATTAATCAGTTCACAACATAAACAGCAATGCAGAATTTAATTTTATCAAATTATTATAATACTCTTGACTGTATGTACTTAAAAAAATTTTTTTAAATTAATTTTGGAACAATGGACACAAGCTGTCAAAAATTAATGGGCGAAAGCTGCCGAACAATAATAAAATCAAATTTTCGCCAAAATAACACAAGGTACAAAAGAAATTGAGAAACAAAGGGTTTTCTCTAAAAAATGTACAAATTCGTCACTATTCATGTTTCGATAGGTTGCGTATATTTTCTTTAAATCGTAAAAAATAACAAAAAAAAAATGAATAAATTAAGTTTTTGTAATTACGACAAAAAGCGCAATACAATGTTAATTCACATCATTCTTTTTTTATAGAATGCCTTTGAAAATTAGTCGTCTCTTACTGAAAATACTCTATTCTATTGATTGATGGAAACTTTTTCTTTTAAGTTTAAAATTGATCTATTTTATTGAAAATCTGTTTTTTCTTGGCAGAATATTATCCTCTGTGATAGGAAATATAATTATTGGGCAAAATTCCCTTAAAAATTGAAACGTTTGGTTAGAAATTACTGTTATTTATTCAAAATTTTTGATTTTTTTTTGCTGTAAATTTATTTCTTTGGTTAGGAATTCATTTCTTTGGTTGAAGAGTGGTTTTTTCATTGGAAATTAATTTTTGTAATTAAAAATTTTAATATTTCATATTTATTTTATTTATTCATTATTTATTCATATTTATCTGAATACAAAAGTATAAATAAAAAACACAAAATAGATTTTGTACTGAACATGCCTTATGTTGGCAGATAATTTATCTGCTGGCATGAAAACTAAACTATTTGGCTACCCTGCTCAAACTAACAGGTTGAAATCCAATAGTAACCGGAAAGGAACCAGGCACATACCCTTTTGGTCCTTACCCGGTTCTATACGGTTTTTATTTAGTCTTTAATTTAATATTTTAAGATCTATGTGGGTCTACCCCGTCCTCATCCGGGAAGTGGTAACAAAAAATAGTTGCTTAAATGTTCTACCCGCGCCTATCCAGTTTTTATCCGGTCAATGCAAACAAAATGAAAATATTAGTCATAGAAAATTAGATTTCTAGCCGGATCCTATCCGGTCTCTATATGGCAATTGACGCTTGTGAACTGCGTTATGATGAATGTGTACCGGCAACCTGGTGCTTCCCGGATCCTATCTGGCATATGGAACCAGAAATTAAAATAGGGTTATACTTTTCTAGCCGGTTTCTATCCGGTATATCCGTATACATAATTATTGACAATAAAACCATTCTACAGAATTTCATGTATGTTTGGCAGGGTTGAGATATAAGTCCTATCTCCAGTGCTAATAAAAAAACATTATTCTTCAATTTCGTTAATTCAATAATGCTATTTTCTTTGCTTTTCTCGGCATACCTGAATATATATACCGATCAAATCTTTAAACTTTTACATCATGCGTCGCAGTGGTGTTAGGAGACAAGATCCGGGTACGTTTCGGATAGACATGACCTGAATACCGGGTAGAGGTTTCAAGGAACCGTATAAGACCCATGTAGAAATTCGGTAGATGTTATCTGATCCCAGATTGAATCCTGTCAAGTGCTGGGTATAAACCAGGTCCAATCCCGACTACAAACCGGATACTAATCTTGAAGGTACCGGATGGGAGCCATATAGAAGCCGGAGATAAAAATATCAATCCAAATAGAATCCGATCAAGGACCGGGTATAAACCGGGGACAAAATCTGGGCCTAATTCCAATAGCGCCAGATAAGAACCAACTTCCATCCGTTTCTCATCTGGGTTCTATCCGTCATTTTAAGTAAGGTAACATTTGTTATTGATGATTGATCATTCTAATTAGAAGTTTATTTCTGACGGTAAAAATTTAATTAAGTTTCTTGAAAAGTCATATTTTTTTTCAAAATGATTTTTTTTAAAATGTAACTATTCCGTTTTTATTATAAATATATATTTTCCCGATAAAAATGCACTTATCTTAATCAGAAATTGCCGCATTTTTAAACATAAGTTCAATTATTTTGATAGAAAATTCTAATTTTTCATTTTAATTTAACTTTGAAAAAAATTTAAGTAAATCTTTTTGTGGGATTCTCAACTAATATAGTTTTGGTTAAGAACAAATTTTTTTATTGAAGATTCATGATTTTGGTTGAATATTTAAATATTTCCTGTTAAATATTTCCTTTTTTGTTAAGAAATTAATTATATAGATTCAAAATAAAAGAATCAAATTTCACATTAATAAAACTTAATTTTTGTTAGTACTGTTATACACAAAAATGTGAAATTCCTAATTCTGTGTGTGAATTTTGCATAATTCTTTTCTTTTCATTTTTCAAATTACCCAATTAGCATTGAAAAAAGGGACAACAATGCTTTCGAGGTTTTCGTAACGCACCTATTTTATATACAGTCTGTATCACAAGAGCATACACACCATAATAGACGATCCTGTAGGCAAAAGGCGGCTTGGTCTGGGGGGTTTCAGTAGTGGGGATAATCCCTTGTTTCGTGCTTTATTAGACCTTTCAGTGGTGATGTAAATAGGAAAATGATATCGCGACTTTGGATTCGCCTTCACAGTCTCCAGATGCCAATCCAATTGAAAATGTATGATCTATCATAAAGAGGAAACTTCAGAGGAAGCGCGTATTGAACCTGAAGCAGCTCTCTTACCAAGTTAGTAAAATATGGAGTTCGCTTTCTGCAACTTACGCCGAAAACCTCGTGAAAAGTATGCCAAGACGATGTCAAGCTACACTCAAAAACAATGGAGACTGGACGATTTACTAGGTACTGAAGAGAAAGCACAATTGATGAACTTTAAAGTACTAAAAGATTTTTTTTTATTCCATTAATCTATCTTACATATTTGGTGTATACGCTCTTGTGCTACAGACTGTAGAATAATTTACGTATTTTCGGAATTGTAACACACATATTGCTAAGAGTATAAAACATGTACGTTATCTACTCGTATATTGAGTTTAGATCACTTGAAAGCAAAAAATCCTGGAAGTCATTACACATTTTTTGATAAATTAAAGATTGTTGCTTGCAGGGGACAAACAGTTGTGGAAAATGTATTGTTTATAATGCTGTACATGAATAATTGTTTTTCGTACAAGAACATGTTCCTCGAGTAGAAAATTTTATTATGCCAGAGAATAAAGGAAAATTACAAAAAAATTTACTTTTTTTATCAGGCACAAGGAGAATGACTACTAAAGATTGGACGAAAATTACTTATTCGATTTGTCGAAATATTTTCTAATTAAATACTCACAAACAAATTGTTTGGTGAGATGAAAATTATTTAAAAGTTATATAATAATTTTAAAAAGTGATAAGCATGGAAACCATGGAAAAGACAACAGCTGAATAAAACGATGTGATATAGTGACATTTTTATTTTTATTGAAACAACAAGAAGGTCATATTTAAAAATTGTGAACGTCACCTAGTCTGCCAATTGATCTATTATAAATAGCAACGAATTGCTTGATGCAAGGAAATAAACTTACTTAGGACTATTTGCGGGTCTATTAAGCGGGTCCAAACAAAATAAATTGTGTGTTTCTTTCCTTAAACTGCCGGTCGAGCCAAGATTCAACCAAAACAGGGTCTAGCCACGTGCAAGTAAAAAAATATGCCCGCTACGTGGGCACATTCTCATCGCGCGCTGCCCGCGCGGCTCGCAAGTTTGAGGCGTGCGACTGTTGACTGAGCTTGGCTCGAGAGTTTGAGCTAGTAGTGCGGGTGACTGATGCCTCTCGCACTCCACGCTCGGTGTTTGCATTTCTCCCACGTTCGTGCCTAGACCTTTTAAAATCAAAGGTCAAAAATTCGAGAACTGTTATTTTGTGATTGTGAACTTTCTTTTGTTAAAGCTCTTTCGGTTTTAAAGAACACATTCACATCACGTATCTCGTGCTTTGCACTCGATTTTGTCCAAAATGTCAACTTTTCTACATTATACACAACACTTCTATATCAAATATAATCATTCTTTTATTTTTAATCTTGTTTTTTAAGATTAAAGAAAAACTACTGCGCATTTCAATAGGGTCTAATACAGGAACATATATAGGGTCCTATAAAGGAACCATTTAGTATCATATATAGGATCCTATTCCACGTTCGTCTTTTCTGAGCTTTTTCCAAAAATTTAATTTTCTTATTTTTAATCTTATTTTTTACGATTAAAAGAAAATAAACTGGTTCTATCTATATATGAGAAATAATAAATTTATAGATCTATTTAGGCGAACAACTTTTGTCTGTTAATTTTAGTTCGTACCTTGTGTCGTTTTTTCAAAAAAATTAATATTTTTATTTTGAACGTTATTTTTATGACTAAAGCAAAAACTACGTGTCATATAGAAAAGTGATTCATAACAAATTTGTAGATCTTTCCGGGGTGCGAAATTTAAGCTTATTTTTTTTCGTATCTTGCATAGTTTGACCAAAAAATTTAATTTTTGGATTTTTCTTTACTTTCCGTACTACCAAATTTTAAATTTTCGACTTTTCGACCTGATTGAAAAAGTTCTTATAATAATCTTCTAGGGCTTTCAGAAATCAACGTTTTTCTTATCTTGACATTTTCATATCATGCGTTGTTTGGCTTAAGATGTTCATTTTACTTTTTTTTTTTATTTTAAAAATGCTCTAACTCTAATAATTTTCTATGAGCAACCGAACATAGAATTTTAAAATCTTGAAAAAATATGGTTTTAACAATTTTTTAAATGCGCTCAATTTTTGAATTTTGTTCCAAAATAGCTGGTTCACAAACCTGTTCTTTCTTTTTAGGCTTTAAAAAAGTGAGCCAAAGCAGAATCCAATATAATCAATTTTCAAAAGTTATCGTGCCTAGAGAATACAAACCACAGACTACCGACAGACAGACCTGTTAAACAGACCTTCGTAAAAATCGTTTTTTTTCTGAATTAGGGGGTCTCAAAATGTGAAGATTTGATAAAAATCGACAAAGTGAAATTTTAAATAAAACCAATACATTCTCATTAGAATGAGAATATAAAAAAATCGCAGCCTATCAGCAATACCGAAAACATATTATTTTGAAAATAAATAAGCTCAACTAAGAGGAAGTGGGCCCAATGCATGCTCCCAACCCGGCCGAGTAACTAATTAAAGATCTAAACTTTAAAAATATTTTTAATTGTTTATTTTAGACTTATGTGTGCGAAGCTAGAAATCAGGAAAATTGACCTATCGAATTTGGACATGTCGGATATCCGCCCTTATAAATCAACTTATTCTTGATGTATAAGCCTGAACTACATTTGAGTTTAATAATGAATTTAATAAATTTGAAGAATTTAAGAAATTAGAAAACTAAGGGAATTCGAATAATTCAAAAAAGAGAAATGGTTCAAGGAAGTTGAAGAAATCATGGCATTCGTATAATTCAAGGAATACAAAGAATTGAAAAATTCAGAAAGTTGTAAGTGGTTTGAATCAAAATTTAGGCATTTACCGGACCAAGTAGGTTCGCGATAGCAATTACACTTTATTTCTTGAACGTCATTCCTGTGAAGAGTTACTTCCAGAAAGTTTATCGCCATACTTTGTTCTTTCTCTATCGTGAAATTATTCTCATAATCATTTGCATTAAAAACTTAGAAATAACGTTTTCTACTTCGTTTTCCGAGAGAGTTAATAATATTTCGTATTCATAACGGACATACAACGGTACTTGAAAACCTATTTTTGATAAAATACCCGTTTCTTGGTCGTGCATAACTAAATCTGCTAAAATTGGCGAAAGGAAAGAGCCCACTGGTAGATTTTTTCATTTTAAAATAAGTTTGGTTTTTTAAATTAAAATCTATACTATTTAGACATAATGGAAGCCCTTCCTCAAAATCTGTCCATGCAATTTTTGTTTTTTCGCGAATTTGATTCCACCTACTACGCACCGCCTCGGCTCTCTTTTCTTTCGGCACATTTGTTAAAAGGGAAACCATGTCTAGTGACGTGAAGACATGATTTTCTGGAATCCTGATATTCCTCATTTTCTTCACTAAATCGAAGCTGTTAAGCAATCTCGATTTAGGAGCTTCAATATTATTTGTAATTATGTTTTTTGTGAATGCAATTTTTTATTTGTATTCTTATTTATTCTGAAGTAAGAGTTCCGATCTTCTAATAATGCATTATTTTTCACTTCATAATCTTCCCTTTTCATCGCGACGGTAGTATAACTCCTGTCTGCATTAACAAAAATAATCTTAGGGTTTTATTTTGAAAATTTCTCGACCTGTCTGATTTCTTTCAAGGGTTTTATGATTTATGACCGCACGGCGTTGCCCGAATTCATAACCCCAGCTATATTACTCACGATATTTAGTCTAGCGTGATCCTAATCTACATCTGGTATTTTGTTGATATTAGACTCAACACTGGTTATTAGATCGTACACCGGTATTTGATTTTTTTCTTTTTTTACGCCTTAATTTTTTCCTAGACTGACGACTTTTGCAACATTTTCTGCTATATCAGCATTCGATAGATTTTTGAACCAATCGTTCACTTTGGTTTTGTAAAATATGGTCCTACCAGGTTGAGCATCATTAATCAAATTTTTTAATTTTTGCTGGCCGTTAAATTTGTGTTCTTCAAATAACCATAAAATTGATCACATCAATCGGTAGTATCAAAGCTATTTTTATTTGCAAGAACAGAATATAATTATTTAGTTGTCGCGTTGATTTGCACAGATCATTAATCATTATTTTCATGGTGGACCTCTGGAATCTGTCAGTTTGAGGTGAAAATTATCCTGTACAGCTACTGCTTTGTAATTCAACGAATTGTACATGAAAGTTTTTGACTTTTTAGGAAGAATTTCGCTCTTTCTGTAGCACAAGAGCAAAAATTTTGTTATTTGATTGTTAAGCTAATTAAAGCTTGTTTTGTTAAGCTAATTAAAGCTTGTAATTATGGGCATAACCCTTTAAAAATTAAAACACCGTTACTTTGAATCCCGTAAATTTTGAAATTGAAGGACTTCTATGAATGCTTTTTCAGTTTTCTTCGTGATTAGAAAGGGAGCGGATGTCTCTACTTTTTTACATCGAAAACTATCCTTCTTATGGTAACAGAAATTCTGTTTAAAAATTTTTTAATCGGTTGCCTTTTATGTTTCTTTTCATTAACTTCATCTTAAACCTTTAAGGGGAGTTATTTGCATGGCAAAATAATAGAAAACAAGATTACATTTTAAAGCCGCAATTTTTAATATTTTTTCCTGCTTTTTTGCATACAGCATCCAAATGTTGGTCTCCTTTGCTGGCCAGCGCCGGTTTTTGGGTCAAATGTTTATATTTTGTTCAATAATAAAACAGGAGAGAACTAGAGAAAAACTTCAGTGACACTCAGTGTGGACTGTCGCAAAATTCTCATCGAACCGCGTGAAATTCAAGAGGCAGGCACCCCGGAGCGCGCCAAATGGCGCGTCGGGATGCTCTTAAATCATGAACCTTTGATTGTTATGTGATGCAGGTCAGTTATAAATGCCTAAAGTATGAAAGCATGAATTGATTCAATTTTAATTAAAAAAATTAGCTAATTTTTATAATTGGAAGAAAGTGAAAACAAGATTCATGAAAATCGGTTAATATTTGCAGTAATAATAGAAATTTTAAAGTGCACACGACAGTATAGCCAGATACGTCGTAGCGTTTCGAATCATGCGGAACGAACAATCTTTTCATTGACAAGAGATTCATGCCAGTTACGAAACCTAACATTTGAAAGGATGACTGGATACAATTTTAATTGCCAGAATTTGTTTTCTTCATATAATTGGAAGAAAGTGAAAAACATATTACGAAAAATCGGTAATAATTGCAGTAAGAATGGAAACGTTGAAGTCCATTCACGAAAGTAGCTTTGCCGACAACTTGACACCTACTCCCTCAATCTGAATAATAGGTACTTTATCTAAACTGTTCATATAAAAAGTGTCATTAATTTCGAATAATAATCTTTACTAAATGAATTAATAGTTTGATACTTAACAATGTGATAAAAGCTTACTAGAGCAATTACTGACTTTTTTCGATCAAAATGATCATTTTCACCTTGTGCACTTACTTAAATTTCAAATTATGAACTTTTTAATAAGATTAAATGAAAAATTAAGTTAAAAGATGATTGTAAGTATTCTATCCATATATTATTATTATATTCTGGATTGAGACCGTCACAGCCCATGACGATTGGTTGATCCCGTTGCGTCCCCTTATAAGCCTTAGGCGTGGCCCCAAAGTCCTACAAAGTCCAAAGAGGACCGCAGCCACGCTGTTGGCCGATATCTCAGACTCACTGATGCAAAAACTGCCTGAGAGTGTTACACGTTTCCCGGCAATCGCGCGAAAGTGACAGAGGAAATGAGTGGAAGTTTCATTGTCCTTTCCGCACAGGCGACAGAGGGGACTTTCCTTAGCCTTATCTTATGTCTGTGGTACCGGAGGTTTCCATGTCCTATAAATATTTCTGTTAGGAATTTGACTTCCTTCCTCTCGACCTTAAGAATTTCTTTCTCTCGATGAGGGTTTAGCTTTGGGCCCAAGACTGTTTTAGCCTGTCTGCAGCCAGATACCGCATCCCACTAATTCTGATGTTCCTCGGTCAGCCAACTGTTAATATCTTCAGTGACCGATCTACTGGAAATGCCTATAACTTGCTCAGGTCTAGTAAATTTTTCCTTTGCTGCTAGCTTTGCTAACTTGTCCGTTATTTCATTGCCCCTGATGCCACTGTGTCCAGGGTCCCAGAGCAGAGTGACTCGGCTTTCTGTCACTAGATTAGTCAGTGCCTCAAAGAACTCCCATGTTAGCAACGGCGTAGTCGTTGTTCCATTTAGAGCCATGATAGAAGCTCTGCTATCTAAGCAGATATAAATGTTTCTTTTTCCGCCGTACTCCATTGCCTTATAGGCGCATTGGAGCGAGGCCATAATCTCAGATTATAGAACTGTTAAGTAAGACGCCACTGCAATTGTGAAGCCCATTTAGTTCCTTCTACGGTATACACCTGCTTCAGCGATCTCTTTGTTCCTGAACCCATCTGTAAACCAGTTGTCTGCATCACTAGGCATGTGTGCCTCACCGTGAGCCCTTTCCTCTTTTGTGGATAGGCTAACCCGGTATTTCTTGTCGAAGCGGTAGTGGCAAATTGACGTTTAGTCCCTGAGTATGTTCAATGTCGGCCTCTTCGTGACGTCGATTAGTATCCGCATAACTGTCGAGATACTGCTATCGTTTACCATATTTAGTCTCCAGGCTGCCTTCGCAACCGCGGCTTTTATGGTGAAATGGAGGGGCTCCAAACCTATTAGTGTCCCCAGGGCCATCGTGAGTGTCGACTTCGAGGCACTAGTGATACCTCTCAGAATTAGTCCCCTGATTCTTTCCAGTCGGGACTTTACAGTAGAAATTGCGACCCTCGTCCACTAGACGACTGCCGCATAGGTTATTTTGGGTCTCAGGATCGCTGTGTAGATCAACATAAGCGTCTCTTCTACAGAGCCAAAGAGTCGCTACTAGCTTCTTGCACTTGTTTTCAATGTGCTTGTACCTTGAAAGCTTCTTATCCGGGATGACACCTAGATATTTGACTTGCCCTTTGATTCCGAAGTTTTGTCCCTCCAATTTCAATGTACTCATGGTTCCCCACTTGTACCTTCTGCTGAACACAACTGCATCCGTCTTACTCCGATTGACTGATAGTCCAGTCCTCCTACACCATGAATCAACTATTCTTAGTGCTTGCTGCATTACTCCGAAGAGCGCATCCAGATGCTGTCCGCGCACGATAACCAGTATATCGTCCGCATAGCCTATAACGTGGAGGTCCTGGCTCGTGAGTAAATGAAGCAAAACATCCACTGCTAGGCACCACATCAAGGGTAATAGAACACCCCCTGGCGGACATCCCGAGTCAACGGTTCCACGTAAAGTGGTGTCACCCTTGGTCGTGGTTAGATTCCTATTGGCCAACATGTGGCAGGTCCATTCCACAACTGCACTAGGCACCCCGTGTGCGACCAGGACCACCCTGATCACCTCTCCAGAGGTGTAGTTAAAACGTCTTTCGATGTCCATGAAGGTTCCAATCGCTAGACCTTTCTGCTTCAGTTGTCCTCTAATTAGGTCAACTGCAGTGCTCAGGGTCATCTCAGTCGAATGATGAGCCCTGTAAGCGTGTTGTTGCTTGTGAAGAGGACTACTTGACAAGACCTTATCGCGGATATATCTGTCCACGAGTCTTTCCACTGTTTTTAGTATGAAATATGTGAGGCTGATGGGTCGGAAATCCTTAGGTGAAGTATAATCGATCATGCCTGCCTTCGGAATACAGACTACTCTCGCACCCCTCCATGCCACCGGAACAAAACCCAACGTCAAACTAGCCCTAGCAAGTCTCACTAGAGGCCCAATGATGATCTCACCAGCCTTCTGTAAGAGGACTGGATATACACGATCCGGGCTGGACGCCTTTGATTGCCTCAGAGGTCCCGTCCCCCCATCTCCTAACTTTGTGAAGCCCGTAAAATGTGCCTTGATTAGGTGAGCCCAGGTATCCCCGTCCAAATCTGAGTATCCCCAGCTGGGCAGTTTGAGAGTCTCGCGAATAGAATCCGGATTTCGAGAAAGCAGCTTGTCCAGTCTGGCCACCATTGACCTAATCGACATGGGTATCCCTGAGAGTGCACTTCTTAGTTCTGTGGAAAACTGACCCCAGTCCGTTTTTCTTGGATTCCTGACCCATTTAGGGCAGTATCCCACCAGTGTACGTACCTCCACTGGTAGATTGGTATTGCTGTCATATGGAAAGTAAGTTGATCCCATGACAATCCTTCCTATTCTTTTAAGATCCGTGACTATCTCCATCAGGTCTCTGGATCCTGGCTCAAGCAGCGGGTCCCTGTAACGAAAAACAGCCCCCCCCCCCCTAAGCCCATAATGGTATCTCGAACTAACCGGGGTTTCTGGATTAGAGACATACCTGTGTGCCTCACAGTCATGCCCCTCTGAAAAACAGCAGAGGTGCCTTTGCTATGATGCAAGTTAATCTGGGTAATGGTTAGACCGGGAGCAGTCATTTAGGTCTGATCCCGATCTTCCTGTCCACCGATAGGCCTCTCTCGTCCCTGACTGGCCACTTTGAAGTTGATCTGTCCATAGAGGTAGAAGATCCTGTTATTGAGGGCCACAATGACCATCACTTGTGACTCAGGAATTTGCACAACTGGGAAATGTTTAAATTATCCAGCTACGTCCTCTCCCTGAGGCCTATCGTACCTGACGCTTCGCCAGGATGCTGTCTTAAGTGACGGGTTGAATTTCTCCAGCCGACCGAGAACCACCTGCGGGTCCGTCAGCTTACCTGGGAACCACGCCGTAGCCTTAACCATCTTCTGGAGCAACTCAACCCCACCCACCTTAAGAGATGCTCCTTCCCAAGGTCATTTCTCGGACAAAAACTTGTGTAGCCGCTGGGTCTGCTGCCGCCAACACAAAGACCCTTTCCCTGCAGACATGGGTCTTGAATTAAGGCCATTGATCTGTTGACACTCTATCAAGCGCCCTCCGGGCAGCTTCACTGAGAAGCCCTAGCTGCTCTGTGGTGAGCAGCGAGTCCGGGTAACTCGTATCCGCCACTACCACAGTCAGAGGGTCAGTCCTCTGAGCGGTCGTCAGTCCAACCCCAAACGACTCCCTGTTTGTCTGCTGCTGGACCGCCTTGTGTCTCTTCAAAGGCTTGGTTCTCCTCGGTGGTGTGCCCTCTGAGCCCCTTCCTCCCTTTTGAGCTACAGTGCTGGTTATCAGCGTTGTGGTCGTCGATGTACCAGGTACTGCAGCTGCTCCACTAGTCCTCTGGGCTTGCCTCCTCAGTCTCCTAATTAGGGAACCGCTGATGCGTTTCTTCTGATCGGGCGAATGATTGGCCATTCACGTTTCCATAGCCTCAAACAGCGGGGCCGTCACACCATCAGCTCCCAGACCCTTTTCCTGCTCCGCCAACTGCCTTCCTGCTTCTTCTTCCTCTTTCTTTCACAAGTGTCTACTAACGTCTTTTCTGCACCACATCCTTTGAGAATTGTGTCTTTACACACTTTGTCCATCAGAGTTTTTCCGCGTATCATGCACAAGAATCTCAGGTCAATTGCATTAACTTTATTCTTATCTTTTTCTTACTAGGACCATGTTTCGCTACCGTATAGTACAGTCGGTACAAATATAGAGTTATGTATAGCGATTTTAGCTTAATTTGATATATTTTTACGTCTGATAAGGTGCCCTGCTCTACCAATAACGTTCTTATCTTCGTTTCTGCGTCTGTCTAACTTTTCCTCTATGTTCCCGCCCCTAGTAAATAAGCTACCAAGGTACACAAACTTCTGAACTTGTTTAATTCTCTCATCATTTAATACAATATTGCATAGTGTTTTCTCACTCTTTCCTTCGAACACCATAGTTTTTGTTTAATTTGCGTTGATGTAGAAGCTCATGCTCTTCATGCTTGCATTCAGTTTATTCAACATTCTTTGCAAGTCTTCGATGGACTCTGCCATAACAAGCTTATCATCTGCGAAGGCTAACCCACGTACCCTTAATGTTTTGAGATCCACACCCTCTTCGTCAAAAAGAGCCATTCTTAAACACTTGTCCATAAATAATATAAATAACCACACTTGCTTTGCTACCTGTATATATTGTTTTTATAGCTTGTAGGATCCATCCATTAACTCCGTACTCTTTTAGGACTTCCTAAAGTTTACTTTTATCTACCTTGTCAAAAGCTTTTTCTAGGTAAACAAATTCACAGAAAACTTTTTTTTCTACTCCTAAACTTTTTTCTCTGATTTGCCTTAAGCTAAATATTTGGTCCGTACATGACCTGTCTGGGATAAACCGACTTTGGACATCCCAAATCTTTTCTTCTGTTATTTTCATCACCCTACGAATAAGTATTTTTGAGTATATTTTGCTAACGGTATTTAATAAGATCATTCCTCTGGAATTATTGCAGTCGCTTTTATCTCCCTTTCTTTTGTATATTGGTACGATAATCGAATTTTTCCAATCGTCTGGAACGTCTCCTATCTGAAAACATAAATTTATTATTTCGCATAGTCTGTGTGATATGTACTCTCCACCGTGTTTAAGCAGTTTAGCGTTAATACAGTCTACAACGGCAGCCTTACCGTTTTTCAAGTCCTTAATTATATCCCTAACCTCAGTGAAACATACTTTCTCAATTGTTTTGTCTAACGCATCGTGTTCAACATCGCAGTTGTGGTGGTCTGTAACTTCATCTCCGAATTGTCTTTTAAAATAGTCTCTGAAAGCTTCTAGTATCCCGCCTGCATCATATAGCATTTTCCCATTACTATTTCTTATGTTGACAAATTCTGTACTTTTATTTCCCTTAATTTCTTTATAAAGCAATTTCTTGCCTTCTTTCAAAGTCTTTTTGTATTTTCTTCTCTTTTTCTACTCCAATTTCATCTTTAATTTCTTTAATTAATCGTTTGAGTATCCTCTTTTTGTGTCTGTTATCATTTATACGTTTATTTTTTTCCTCATTGCTAAGACCTGCGAGGTTTAAAGTTCTCCGGTACGCTTCTTTCTTTGCTTTTTGGGCAGCCTGAATTTCATAATTCCACCGCGTATCGCCATACATTCTTCCTACAACCGCGGTACCACACACTTCGATCGCATACCTAACAATGATATCTCGGAACATTCTCCATGCGCTCTTTATATCATTGTTTTTAATAAGCGGCTCCCGTGTTGCCCTATCTATGCTTTCGATTATATTAGTTTGAAAATCTATTCGCACATCTGGTTCTTTTGTAGGTTCTCAATTTTTATTCGTTATTGTTTTCTTTGTTCTCTTTTTTTCCATCCCCGACCTAAGTTAATTTTGGGTATCAGAAGGTGTCCATATCATCAGTGTTGCATTCAGAATCCCTCATGACCCTTGTATCTTTGACTAAACCTCTCAGTCTTTCATCCGCAACAACAAAGTCAATTATACTGTTGTTATTTCCTTTGCACCAGGTGTACATGTGTATCATTTTATGCCTAAACCAAGTATTTGTAATGAACAGACCCTTTTCTGAACCATAAGCTAATAAATTTTTCTTTGTTATAGTTTGTGCTTGGATCCTCAAAATTACCTAATACTTTTTCCGTATCCTGATTTTGGATGCCTACCCATCCATTTATATCTCATAGCAAAATGATTCTTTCACTATGATCGCAAATATTTATTGGGTCGTTTATTGTGTCCCAAAAGACGTCTTTTACTTCTCTGGGATCACTGTCACTGGCGCGTAGCATGCTATGATGAATAATCTTCTGATTCCTACTTTCATTTTAGCCCAAAGCACTCTGGGAAATACAAAATCATGATATCCGAGATTCTGCTTCGCTTTTTCGTTTAAAATCAGACCTACTACTTGCTTACCATGTGATTCACCGTCTACGCCGGACCATATTTCAAATCCGCCTCTCAACACGCCATTTTTAATGTCTTTAGTTTCGCATTCCTTTTTCTTTGTTTCAGGCACGCATAAAATATCTAGTTTCCTTACATGAACACTCAAAAAAAGGATAGGTGCCGTCAGCATATTCTTGTAAGTCTCCGCATGCTAGATGATTGCGCTCCGCATCCTAGTAGTATTTTGAGCCAAACCATCTTGGATAGGCGCGGCTAGTCTCTATCAGTAAGATAGCGTTAGATGCGGACGGTTGCTATCCACCATATTTATAAATCTATAAATAGTTCTTATCAAATTTGGAAAGGATCATATAAGTGATCACATTTATAGAAGAATTATGATAGAAATAATTAAACATGTGTATTATACTGTGTCTATTATGAAATTAATATTTACAAATAATAATTGCAAATTAATATAATTTTGAGGACTTTCAATCAATATGATTCTAAGGATATAACAACAAATTCCAACCTATTTCTCCCACATTTATGCTTTTGAAGATCCCATTCGATTAATTTGTGTTTGACCCACTCGTCCATGTTTTAAATGAAATTATGAAACAAATTCATTCCGACAGAAACAAAATGATCCTGACATATACAGCTGACGCGCCGTCCACATATACACTGACAATTTAATGCTGTCGATGTTAGTTACCCATATCCGCTGGGATAGGCGTGACAGGTATCTAAGGGCTCGCTTCAGCGCTAATCACGATAGTAGCCAGACCTATCTCATGAAGCCTTGCTCGAAAGCATTAAAATTTGGCGAGCGCGGAGATCGGATAGGGAGTGCGAGGATCTACCGACAGCTATCCAAAGTAAACTAGCTGCCAGTATCCTTTTTTTCAGTGCATAGTTTCTCGCAATTCTTTTACCTTGAGATCATTCACTCCCCTAGCATTCCAAACACCCAGTCTCCATTCGTCGTCTGAAACTTGACCTTCGCGTTTACCGTGTGCATACCTTTTGTCAATTAAAGTTCCAGTCCTTTCCGAGGCTATTTTATTGTTTGTATTATTCATGGTTTATATTATATGCCCAATCACCACCTTTATACTCTGCATTTCCTATGCGAATCGAAATCGCAGGCAGAACAGGAACAATGAGAGTCGTCTTGGGTTTATGTTTTTATCCAATTTGTTAATACCCGGCCGTCCTCTCAGACCGACGCCAAAAACTAATATATATATATATTCATTTGCGTTTATGTTTATTTAAGGCTTAAATCTTTGAATTTATGATAAAAGAGAACCCCCCCCCCCCCACGAACAAAAATCTGCGCGTTCATTGTAGTTTTTAGGTTTAAAATTTCTTTTTCATGCAAAAAATCATAATAAATGGATATAAATTACTTATGTTTATGTCGGTTGCCGGTTTTCCTATTATGAATAAGCTAATTTTGTTAATTAAATTTGAATTAATTCATGCTTTCATACTTTAGGTATTTGTAACTAACCTGCAACTCATAACAATCAAAGGTTTATGATTTACGAGAATCTCGATGTGCCATTTGACGTGCTCCAGGGTGCCTACCTCTTGAGTTTCACGAGGGTCGATGAGAATTCTGCGAGAGTCCACACTGAGTGTCACTGAAATTTTTCTCCATTGTTCTCCCCTGTTTTATTATTATATATATATTATTATATATTTATAGTATGCAAAAAAGCAGGAAAAAATATTCAAAATTGCGGCTTTAAAATGGAATCCCGTTTTCCATTATTTTGCCATGCTAATAAATCCCTTTAACAGTGGAACGACTACACAGAGAGGGAGTTGTCGCTGAAAGAGCGAGAGAGATCGAAAAGGAAAGAGAGGCAGAGCGAGAGCGAGAGAGGGAGAGAGAGAGGAGCTGCACGACATACAGAAAAAAAGTCTTACTTCTATGATGATCTTGTTTTTATTTTTGCCTTAAATTAAGCTGATGTCTAAAATTTTATAATAATTATGTCTTAAAAAGAGAAGATAATAATCAGGCTTGCTTTAGCCCTCAAGGTCTAGCTTTTAGGCCTTTGAACAGCTATAGCTAACTATTGCGAGCTGAGCGAGACGCGTCATATAGTCGTCGCAATTATCCGTTTCTTAATTGTTTGTGTAAATTCTCTGTTCACCAAGATAATATCTAGATCATGGAATAACCTACACACGAGCTTATTTACGTATTTGGGCGGAGATACTGCCAAAGGAGGAGTTGTCTGGACGAAAGTGTCAAATATTGGAGCAGGGACTCAATTTTTTATGACGTTCAGGGAGCGTGCGTGTCAAGTTCCTAAAGAAAGGCTTCCATAGTTGCGCACAATGGACGTAACTAAAAGACTTAAATAA
>NC_046658.1:117452648-117455549 GCF_010883055.1 Belonocnema kinseyi
TTATTTCAAAGAAACTGTTTTCTGGGCGTAAGGTGATTTATAATACAGGATTTATTTAGCACTTCTTTTAAATTTAGAAAGTGACTTGATGTAAGCCCACAGTCGGGTTACATACTACTTTTAAGATTATGCAGCAGCTTCATGTAAGCCTACCGTGTAGCTAATAACTAGTTTCTAAACGATGCAGTGGCTTGATGTTAGTCTATATTATCGCTAACGACTACTTTAAGGCTACATTGTGTCTAACTTGTAGCACAGTAAGTAGTTTGTCTTAAAGTGTTCATGCTATGCTAGTTTTTAACGGTGCTGGTCTTCTTTATGTTACAACTTGAAACAAGTTCACTCTTGGTTTCGAATCGAGACTTTTTTTCTGTGTAGAAATACTAAGTTTTTGTATGAAAACATTTTTTACCAAATATTGAATACCAAAGTTTAATTTTAATTTCATCTATTATGTGGATATATGAAAAATTGTTTAAATCTAATATCTGGCACTGAGGAGGACCCCTATCCGTGTTCGAAACGTCTTCTAATCTAAAATTTAGAAAATGCATGTTTCATAATTAAGTATTTTCGTGAGACCCTAATATATATGAAAAATGTTTTCAAACAAATTTAGTAATTGGGCCAATTAAATCCGATATCTTTAAAAAAACAGTAAAGATGTCACTGAACAAAAGATTTATTCTTCTTCCCGATGTATTCTTGGAGCATACAGAACTTTTCACGTGCAGGCATCACCCTATTTTGCAGCATTTAAAAAGCAGCGCTGTTGTGGCCCACACGACTTCTTCTATTTTCAAAAAAGTAATTTAAATTATGAGGTGACACAAATATTAATCAGTTTAAGAAATATTATTTTATTATTATTTCTATAAAGGACCCGTTAACACGCATACAGGAAAAGTGTTTACCTTTAATTTGGCTAAATGTTTTATCTGTTATGTGTCTCGACATTCTGAACAAATGTCTCAATGGGCACAAAGCCCAAAACTTAAAGAATCCCAAAATAAGGCCCAACGAAGTCAGTGCGATGGAGTTATTGACTCTGCTCGTAAACTAGGCCATTGCATCTTATTAGAAATGTACTCCCAACATGAAGTAAATGAAAAATTAAAAAAGAATATCCGTTGCCGTTTGCATTAGCATTACCCAGAGATTACCACGCGGAGGTTGCAACGTCGGACTTAAATTGCTTTTTCATCGTCAGTCTGTCAGTCGTTATAGTTATAAAGTTCTTCAGTATTATGTTTTTTCTTGCTTTAGATTTCCAAGTTCTCACGTTTTTTATTTTGTTAAATTAATTTTTATATATTTTCTGTATTTCCGTTTAATTCAGAGATAGTTATGCTATTATACATACCACAAACTAGTCATAATGTGGCTAGAGTCAATGACCTAGTTTACAAGTAGAGCCGATACCACATTTCACCGACTTCGGACTTGATTTCGTTTTATATTAATCTTGTAAAAACTTTAAAAGGAAATGTCATAATTTTTGGGTACAGAATACACAACTACTATTTGATTACTTTAATTTTTATTTGTTAACATTATTATTATTGGTATTATCCTAATCTATAAAAATCTAAAATCACTCACTAACAAGTTTATAACCTAAGGACAGAAAAAATTTAATTAAATGTATGAGGTTTTTTTTCCAAAATATTAATTAAAACTAAATTTTCCCATTTTTAGCGACTCTACGTTCTGGCGCCAATCTATAACCGACACAATTAATTGAAAGTTAATCAGTTATAATACAGCACACATTTTAAGAATACTTAAATTTGTATACATATCTTAATCTTAGATAAGACGACGAATAAACTGTGGGCACCAGATCCAACATGGATTCCTTATACATAAGATGAAATGATTTAAAAAGATAGAATGAATTAAATCAAAATTTCTTTGGAGTTCATTGATAAAATTAGTGAACCGAAAATTAAAGTTTGGCTGGCTCAGACCCGTCTCTGCAAAATGGTAGAGGGGCAAATTCTTAAATATCGGAATTATATAAATTAACTGAATCTCAAATTATAAATAAATCAATATTCCCAAAAATCAAAAATAGTTATTTGATTTGAACACAGCAGTTTCTAATTACAAATTCGTTCTTTAGAAATAATTGAAGGGGAAAAAGCAATTGGTTTAAAGAGACAACACAATTATTAATAAAATAGCGGAATTAACTAATTTCCTATGTTTAATAATAATGGAGAAGGACAGAAAAAAATAGATATCCGGACAATATAAAATCTCAAAGAAGTCACACAAAATTAAATAAATCACAACAAATATAAATCCCAAACTAAAAAATAACTAACAAAAAAAATTAATCGAGTTAAGTATATTCCAAAATAATGTGCCAATTAAATTCAAACAAATCATAAACTAAATAAGCCAAAAACGAAAACGATACACTATTTTAAAGAAATTTCCTTCTGGAAAATTGAAATAAATTGTTACCTCATCGAGAGGATATTCAGAACTTGTTGTGATTCCACTTGAGAACACACAATATTTAATGTTTCAAATGTGAAAACGAATTAGACCAACAATGACGTCATAAACATATTTATTATCACGTATTTTTAGGTGATTTGATATAATCGGTATGTAAATATAAAATTTGTATTGTAGCGGACTCGCATTTGTAAAAATTACTCAAAAAGCCAGTGCAATATTATAATCCACTTATTTTAAAATAAATTTTCACATTTGATTTCAATATTTAAATTAAAAGCAACTTTAATGTAGAAATTAAGACACAACCATATTGCAAAATACTTAAATAGGTTATCGTACACAAATTTTGGCAATTACATTGGGTCTTTCGACTTTTTCCATTTTCTTCAAAAAAAGTTCTTTCAAAAATATTTTGCTTCTAGTCTTACA
>NC_046658.1:117455649-117487620 GCF_010883055.1 Belonocnema kinseyi
TAAGAATAGTAAAAATATATTAATGTGGGCCCCATCGGGTCCAGACCGGGTTATCTCTGGGCGCTGCGCTTGGGCCTTGATCGGGCATCGCGTTTCATTTCGAGCCTGGCCCTATCTAGATAGCCCGATCTGGCCCAAATTCGGCCCGAACTGGCCCCGATCAGATCTGTATTTGAATTTCTGCACAGGTGGGGATAATATGTCCACCAATTCAGTCCAAATGATTTTAAGTTAATGTCCAAGACGTCCTCTCCGAAGTATATGAGCAACTAAGCTCACTACAAAAATCCTACTAAGACTCAATCCAAATTATACATTATAGCACCAGGAAGGTTTTCAGTGATATTCGCGCCTGAACTAAAGAGGTTCCACACGCATTGCCGGGAGCCGACAATAACCTTTCTAGCAAAAGAGATCCTGAGGTGATATTTATAAATTCGGATTAACAAAATTACTAAAACCACGGTAAATCACACCTATTGCTACGTCTGACGACCCTTAGATGGATGGTCATAAGTACCTTCTATGGCCATAAATTGATAAAATTTAAATGATAACTAGCAAAGTTTTACGGATTCGATTACAGGCAGACGTGAGCCAAGAAAGATTAGTATAAAATTACTAATTCGAGCAGTCAAGATATTTGCTTATTGAAAAAAGTTGTGAACATGGAAAACGTGAAAGTAGAAGAGTTTAATTAAACAAGGCCTTGGTGTCACATTCCTAACTCTGTTAAAACAATAAGAAGGCCATATTGAGAAATTATTTACGTAACCTAGTCTGTTTTCATTTTCAAAATATCGCCTTCTGATTTTTTAAACAAAGTTAAGTAAAATAAGAATTTTTATAGCGTCTCTGACTGGCGCAATGGATAAATGGGCTATAAATTTGGTATATATATTCAAGGTCGTGATGTGCTTCTTTTCAACAGAGTTCTGTTTTCGATTTTCATGATTATTTTCGCTAAAAATTTTTTCTTGTGTCAAAGAATATTACAAGCGTTTTAAAAAAAAATTATTTCTGGTAATTGATGTTTTTGTGTATAATGATTTTTATTAAAAAAAGGTAAAAAGTTTATGAAGCAAATAAACTTTAATCATACATATTATCTCCTAAAATTAGTAAAATGATGCAAAAAAATGGATCAATAATTAATTACTTATTTACTTTGCAACATATAAAACGTCGAGCTACGATTTTGGTTAAAACATTCAAATAACGTTTACTTTATACTTTATTTAAATTTGAACTTTAATTCATTAAATTATAATTTATTAATAATCTTTTAAATTTACACCAGATAATTTAAGTTAGAACAGCAGTAGTGATTAGTTAATTAATCAGTTGGCAGCAGAAAAAGCAATTAACAATTATTTTCGTTGAAGCATTTAAATAATTTGTACTTTATACTTGCGTGTCAATTCGAAATAAGAATAACATTTTAAACTAATTTCAGAAGAAATTTTAACATACTCACATACCATTTTAAAAATCTTATAAATAAATACATAAATAAAATACTTATTTCAAAAAATCACAAACAGTAACAAAATGTAAATACTTGAAACGTTTGAATATTTCTTTCTAAAAAATGAATTTAATAATAACCTTTGGACTAATTTATGAAATACTTAAAAAATATGCATATAATTTTTGATACATAATTTAGATACTCATTTCTGAACAGGAGAAACGTTTGCAAGAATTATATGCTTTATCTGTGCAAGGTATTGCAGTTTAACAATGTGAATTCTCTTTTTGTTTCAAACTCTTTTTATTAGCATAAAAATTCTCTATAATGGTTCCGGACGTCGTAGTGAAAGGATATTTCTAAATTCGAACTGGAAGTGAGTTTTTATCTCGATAAATATTTATTATAATATTAAAATAATTGTATATAATCATTCATTCAAATCATTTTTACCTCCATTTTTTTTTAATTTGAAATTAAAATTCTGAAAATTTAAATTTTATGTATTATTAAACTTAGAAACCTATTCCAGGGAATTTAGGTTCTGATAGAATTAGTTAATAATCAACTAATCAGTTAGGAATATGAAAAGCATTAAACAACGTTTTTCATTGATACATTCGAATAAATTTTACTTTATATTTTTCTTTAAATTTATAATTGCATTTTTGGATATTTAATTTATGAATAACTTCTGAAACTATTTCCAGAAAAAATTTAAATAGAGTTAATATCAAAAATTCAATTACATAACCTTATATTAAATAATCAATTAATGTTACATAATTGAAAATAAGTGAACTATGAACTATTTATAATTTAATATTATAAACAAAAATTAATCAGTTCATAGTTAATTTATCAGCGCACAAAATATAAAGCAATAGACAATTATTTCCATTAAAAAATTAAATCATATTAACTTTATAGTTTTCCTAAATTTTAAAGTAATAATAATCTTTTGAAATAATTAAAAAAAACATACTTTCACATAATTTTTAAGATTTAATTCAGATAATCATTCTTCCTTTCTCCACTTAGTGATTAAAATAATTAATCAGTTCACAACATAGAAAGCAATGTAGAATTATTTTTATTGAATTATCATAATAATCTTGACTGTATGTACTTTAAAAAAATAAAAAAAAATAATTTTGGGACAATGAACACAAGCTGTCAAAAAATTGACGGGCGAAAGCTGCTCAACAATAATAAAATTAAATTTTCACCAAAACAATACCAGATACAAAAGAAATTAATAAACAAAAGGTTTTCACTCAAAACATGTACAAATTCGTCACTATTTATGTTTTGATAGGTTGCGTATATTTTGTTTAAATCGTAAAAAATAACAATAAAAAAAAACAAATTGAGTTTTTGGAATGACTATAAAAAGTGCAATAAAATGTTAATTAAGACAATTCTTTTTTATTGAATGGCTTTGAAAATTAGTTGTCTCTTACTGAAAATACTGTATTCTAGTGATTGTTGGCAACTTTTTCTTTTTAGTTTAAAATAGAACTATTTGATTGAAAATCTGTATTTTTTTGGTAGAAAATTATCCTCTCTGATAGGAAATATAATTATTGGGAAAAATTCCATTAAAAATTCAAACGTTTGGTTGGAAATGACTGTAATTTATACAAAATTCTTGATTTTTCTGCAGTGAATTTATTTCTTTAGTTAGAATTTTATTTCTTTGGTTGAAGATTAGTTTTTTCATTTAAAATTAATTTTTGTAATTAAAAATTTTACTGTTTTGTTTTATCTCAAAAATGGATTTTGTTCCCAAAAAATGTGATGTTTTTGGCAGATAATTCATCTTTTTGGTTTAAAACTGAAATATTTTGTTAGAAATTGTTAATTTCTTGGTAGAAAACATATTTATCTGAATAGAAGATTATAAATAAAAAATAAAAAATAGATTTTGTTAAGAACCTGCCTTATTTTGGCAGACAATTCATCTGCTGGCATGAAAACTAAACTATTTGGCTACCCTGCTCATAGTGACAGGTTGAAATCCAATACAAGCCGGAAAGGAACCAGTTACGTACCCTTTCGGTCCTCACCCGGTTCTATACGGTTTTTATTTAGTCTTTAATTTAATATTGTGAAATCTATCAGGGTCTACCCCGTCCTTATCCGGGAAGTGGTAATAAAAAATAAGTTGCTTAAATATTTTACCCGCGCCTACCCAGTTTTTATCTGGTCAATGAAAACAAAATGCAAAGATTAGTCAATATGAAATTATATTTTTACTCGGATCCTATCCGGTGTCTTTAAGGAAAATGGTAATTTGTAAATTATTAAGTCAAAGTGTACCGGCTACCTCGTTCTACCTGGTTCTTACATGGATAAACTTTTAGTTATAAAATTTAATTTTATAATATTTATTTTTACAATACGACAATACAAAGTCAGGATGTAGGGTCATGATTGCAAGAATTACAATAGTGAATATTAAACTCTGAAGTTATGTTTATTGAAATATAAAATAAATGATTAAATAATTGCACTTATACCAAAAGAAACTTATTATAATCCCTAAGACAGAATGTGAAGTTTACAAAACACAATAGTAAAGAAATTCTGTCTATGTTCATTCTACGCATTTCTAATTTTTTCCATAGAAAATAGAAAAAACCCCCATGGTTGAAAGAGCAAAATAAAAATAAATTCCCATTCACTTCACGCACTATACATTTTAGAAATTAAATATACAATTAGATATTTATATTTTAGTCTAAGCCTGGCGGGAAATGAACACGGTTTTCCGGGGCAGCAGAACGGAGATATTTGCCTATGATCAAACAAATTATAAGGTTTAGGCATTTTATCATCCTTATGAACTTCAGCGCGTGTAATGACGTCATTTGATACTGAATTGTGAAGCACTACATTTAATTGTTTTTTCTTTCATTGCACCTTCCTATTGAAAATGGTAATTTTTCTTACCTGTTTTGAAACTTATGTTATTTTAACTGCCAGTTATTGCAACTACGGTTTTATTATTTAATTTGTGCACATCACTTTTTTCAACTTCAATCTGCTATCAAAAATATAAATTTTTCTAACTATAAATGGCAAATATTAGGTTTGTAGCATATTTATAAATGAAATGGAAAATGTATTTCTTCCTATGGCTGCGTCAATATTATAATGCCAAATTTTACGAGCAAGAGTTTCTCCTTGTATTTGGCAAATGGAACCTGAAATTAAAATAAGGATATACTTTTTTATCCGGTTCCTATTCAGTGTTTTTAAGAAATATGGTGATTTGTAAATTATTAAGTCAAAGTGTACCGGCTACCTGGTTCTACCCGGTTCTTCTCTGGCAAAGAGAACTAGAAATGAGAATAACCCACGTAAAAAGATTCCCCGGAAAGTGATCCACGGAAATTTCAACCAGCAACCAGCCAAATTTCATCATGATCTGTCACTATATAATAATTTTCAAGTGCACCAGGTGCAAACAATACATCTCTCTCGAGGAATTTGAGTTCTGAATGAACCTTGGAGGCAATCAATCAAATTTTTTCGATGTACGTCACTTAACAATAACCTGCAAGTGCATCAGGTGTAAAAAATACATCTTCCTCGAGAAAGTTGAGTTCTAAATTGAATTTGGAGACAACCAACTAATTGTCATTGTTCAATGACTAGTCATGTAAAAAATTGGTTGGTTGCCTCCAAGGTTCATTTAGAACTCAACTTCCTCGAGGGAGATGTATTTGTTGCACCTCGTGCACTTGGAGGTTGTTTTCTAAGGGCGTGTTATGAAAAAATTGGTTGGTTGCCTCCAATGTTCACTTAGAACTCAACATCCTCGAGGAAGAAATATTTTGAAGCACCTGGTGCAAACTAAATTTAATAGGGCGATGGTCGTGACCTACGAGAGTTGTCCTGGGGTATCGTAACTGATAGCAAAATTTTCGTTTGTAACTTCCAGAATCCATTAGAGGCTGCGAATTGCAGACCGGAAGTTAGTAGAATTTCTACGGTAATGCAATGGAATCTCCGTACAATTTCCAGATGGAATTTTAGTAGAATTTCCGTGAAGTACTTTCCGGGGAATGCTTCCACTAGGGAAGGATATACTCTTCTACCAGGTTCCTGTCCGGTCTTCTAAGGCACCTGGCCACTAGTAGATTATTAAGTGGAAGTGCACCTGCTACGCGGTCCTACCCGGTTGCTATTTTTCAAATAAAGCCAGAAAATTAAATAAGGATATACGTTTCTGTCTGGATCCTATCCGGTCTCTCTGAGGCATTGGGTCAGTTGTGAATTATTAATTGAAAGTGCACCGGCTATCTAGTCCTACCCGAATCCTAACTGGTAAATGGAACCAGAAAATAAATTCCTAGCTAATGTAAAGGTTTTTGGACACATGAAACTATAATAATTTGTGCCAAAAAAAAAAAAATAGTATACTGGCATTTAAATCGGTTCACAGGTTCAGCAGGAATCGTATTTTGAACCAAAACAATTATTCTTTCCACACTGTGCGACGCATTAACTTTCGGTGGGGTTGATAAAGATGAGGTTTGTATTTTACTTCTTATTCTCGATGGGCTTCCTGTAGATATTTATAAGCTTCTTCCAACTTTAAAAATGTTCTTTTAAGCTTAGCAGAAAGCTCGTAATAGATGTAAATCTGGTCAGTCATTTTCCGTAACAGTTTTATTTTAAAAAGTTGGAATAGAATAGATCCAGGGTAGTAGGACTAAGTTAGAAGAAAAATATTTTCCTACAACAAACAAAACAAACCAAAAAAAATATAAATAAAATACAAAGAAATCGAATAATAAAGAGGATTTTATTCATCCGGGGCATAGGCTTATAAATTCTGTATGTGGTCCTATAAACTTTGGGTTTAGCATTCCAGCAATATTTTTCACTTAAGATGATTTAATTCTATTTCGAGTAAGGGCGAGATCTCCTAAAGACAATTTTTAGGGGCGACGGCGTAAATTATGTTGTTGTAATTGTTTTATGTATGCCTTGTCAAAATTTGTAATAGTCTAATCTTTAAAAATTTGCCTTTTTTTCATTCTTTCTTTCCTAAGTTCTGGTGGTTGTTGATAAATTTCTGAATCTTATTCTTTTGATCCTCTTAAGGAATTCATGGGCTTAAGGTCTCTACTAAAATTCAAAAATGAAGGCAAGGTCTTCAAAGAGGAATGATAAGCTATATCATAACCGAATCGGAATTCAGATAAATGTTTAGCCCAAGTTCTATGATCTTTCTCAATAAAAGACACTATCATTGTATTCAATATACAATTAACTCTTAAGTGGGACGATGGTCGTGGGGGCTAAAGCGTAGGCTTTGGACCCACTCCTTCGGCTTGCGGGTTCGATTCCCGCCTCGCACTCTGGAAGAGTCTCGGTGGCCCATGCGGTGAACACTAGCCTAGCAAGGGAGTTGTTCATCTCCGGAGAGTCGTGGGACCGGTACCTCTAGAGAAAAAAAAGGTTTTCTCTAAGTACTTAAGGCTGTTGCTCTTGGTGGTTCGGAACCCACCTTAAACTGTAGGTCCCCCTTCCACCACCAAGTAAGTGTGTGGAGGGTGTGTAAAGGAATAGAGAAGGTGTAAGAAAAATGTAAACCCTTAGGGGACACATTAGAAGCTTCCACTGTACAATTAACTCTTTCTATTGGATTAGTCAAAGCATAATACGGAGGAATTGTGAACAAAGGTATATTATATTCTTCAGTCAAAGATTGTATTATTTGATTTACAAATTATTTACCATTATCTGTATAAATTACTCGGGGAGTTACAATTTATTACAATTACAACTTATTATCTTAAATTTGCCAATCTGGGGATTTTTCTGGAATACGTGAAGCTGCAATAAAACGAGGAATATACCATGAGGGAGTTACTTCTTTAGTCAAATTAATGTGTTCTTAGGAATTTTTCAACTTTTGTTCTGTGGCAGTATAATTTTTCTCAGCCTTAAAACTTGATCTACTGGCAAACGATGCAACACGTTCTGAACCATCTATAGTTTGAGTTAAGACCAAACCAAGGACTGTACTACTGGCGTCAGTCTGTAGGACAAAAGGTTCATTAAAATTAGGGCAGGTCAAAACAGAAGCTTTAATGAAATTGGACTTAATAAGTTCGAAAGCTGATTGCTGTTAGAAAGACCAACATCAATTTTGTTTCTTCTTTGAAAGTAAATTAAGAGGAGCGGTAATTGTAGTAAAATTTTGCATACATTTTCTATACCACGAAGATATGCCTAAAAAACAACGTTTCAATAACAATTATTATATCATCTAAGTCAGCAAACACCTGGGGTTTAATTTCAGGTCCAATAAGAGCATCTAAATGACGTTGCAAAGTTGTAAGGCATTAGTTAAACTATAGGGCATTCGTTTAAATTGGAATAATCCACGGCCTGGGACAGAAACTGCAGTTTCATCTCTTTTATTCTTTTATAGTGAGAAATCTAGGAATCTCTTTTTAATATCTAAGAAGAAATATACTTTGGGTAAGGTGTAAGCGTCACGTTTATTCATTTTATTTTCGGAAGTCTAAACAAAATCGGTTAAATCCATTGGGTTCTCTGACCATTTCAACTGGATTTGACCAAGGACTATGCGAATGTTCTACTATATTGTCTGCTAACATTTGATCTAGGTCAGCAACTATGGCTTCATACACTTTACGGGAAACAGCCTAACTTCTTCGCTGATTTGAAGGATTATCAAAAATATAAAATATATTTAACAAAGTGTTCTTTAAAAACTTAGGTTCTATCTACAAAATCCACTTTTATCCTAAATTCTTTTTAGAAAATCTAGTTCTCATGCAATTGGAACGGTTAATGAAAGTAATGCTCGCATTTTTATGTAAGTAGATTATATTCTTTTTCTCAAACTTACAAATATTTTCTGAAGAACGTGAAGAATTTACAAAAATATTAGTATCTAAAGATGATTCTAATTTATTAATGGGGTCTTCATCATGATTAAAAAATTAGCTAAATTGGTTTTAAAATTTGAATTTAAATGAGGGACTTCTCAATTAAAGGGACAAAAATTGTGGTCAGAATCAAATAAACAATGTTATGAATCTAATTTTAAATCATTATCAGGACAGTAAGACTAATTCAATCCAGGATTTATTTGATCATTAATTATAAATAAATTATGTGATTCCATTAAATCTTCATTGTATAATTTATTATCAAGATTGGGGTTTAGGGAAACCCCAGCAGACATTTCTGACAACATAAATAACTCCTTAATTATTTTTCTTTACATTTCTGACAGGTGATTGCAGTTAATTCTGCCATTCCACATTTAGAACAAAACTTTATTGTATCTTCTAAACATTCTTCAAGTCTTTGAACCGTAGTGTGACAGTTCTAACGGAGGATATCATCTGATGATCTATTTTGGACTTTATTTTGAGGGTTGTAATTTGGAGAAAATGGATTTGTAGATGAATTTTTTGAGTTCTTTTGATTGAAATTTTTAACATAATTATTTTTTAAATTATTTTGTTAATAATTATTCGAGATAGGGTGATGGCGTCTGTCTGTCCGCCTGCCCGTCCATAAACACGATAACTATCGAAAAAAAGAACGGATCAAATCCATCTTTGGTACACATTTTTTAGGTTTTAAAAGAAAGGACGAGTTCGTTAACCAGCCATTTTTGATAAAAATTCAAAAAGTGAGCGCATTTAAAAAACTTTTGAGACCACTTTTCGATAACAAATTTTTGGATTTTCTTGAAAAATCGAAAATTCAAATTTTGATTGCACAAAAAATAGTGAAAAATTAAAAATTCCATTTTGTGGTCAAACTTTCTATGATATAAAAAATATTTTGTTTTATTCGTGAAAAATAACTTTGAAAATAAAAAATAAAATAAAATTGCGTGGAAAGACGACGAAAGCTACGAGAAAAAAAGATTCAACAAAACCTGTTTACAAATGTATGTCGGAAATCAAGCACGCAGCGCGAGTGGCACGATGAGAATGTGTACTTTAAAGCCTGTAGAGCGCTCAAACTTGCGAGCGCGGCGAGCCGCGCCCGATGAGAATATGCCCGCAGAGCAGCAGATTTT
Source organism: Belonocnema kinseyi (assembly GCF_010883055.1). Lineage (NCBI taxonomy): Eukaryota > Metazoa > Arthropoda > Insecta > Hymenoptera > Cynipidae > Belonocnema > Belonocnema kinseyi. The sequence continues at coordinate 117,465,210 of NC_046658.1, forward strand.
TCATTTATTATTTTTATAAGCTTGATCTAGTAATAAAGATCTTTCAGAAACAAGAGGTTCTAAATGAGTGAAGTTGATTACATTTTGTCTCCGAATTAATAACTAAATTCAGTGTAACAACTTTCTATGGGCTAAAAGAACTTCTTATAATTCGGACATGCCAGGGATACCTCTATCTGAAAGAGCCATCATATAAGTTAAGTCATCTGTAACAGGCTCATTTTCTCATTGAGTCCTTCTGTAGCTTTCTTGTTACAGTCCAAATTAAAAGTCAGCATCAATTAATCTAATTCTAAAAGTTGAAGAAAACTTTGTTAAATTTCTCCACATGTGTCGCATTCTACGATACTAATGTTAGGCTCTGCCGACCAAAAAAAGGAATAATTTGTAATAAAGCAGAATCGGAAGCAGGCACTGTATTTTTACTTTTAATAATTTTAATTAAGAAAGCTTCTTGGTCTTCAGAGCGATTACCAGAATATTTTATATTCCACTTTTTTATTATGCCCAGGGCTGATGCTGTACTAGAGGGATAATTTGTATATGAATTCGGATTAGGAAATTTATATTGTTCTTCTGGACGAGATACTCTATAATGTGTCAACATTTTTATGGGGTCTATATTCTTGTGGTCGAGAAATGTTAGTATATCTAGATTCAGTAGGACGACTTACCACAAACTGATCATTCTTAGGGAGATATTCGAAATTTTCAAATAATTTTTTGGCAATACTAGGATCGCTGTTACTATAGTATTATTTGGAAAAGAATGACTGAAAGGATTAGTTTGGGGTGAAGTTATATTAGGAAATGGGTTAGAAATATCTAAGAGACCACTTTCTCTATCAGGATTTTTAGAATAATTCTGAGATTCAAGATTAGAATCTGGCTTATCACCTTCACTTTCCTGAAAGCTCTATTAGAATGTCCAGTTAATAATCTTTCTTCATTAATCACATATTCAGGAAATTTAGTTAAGTCTACTCCAAAATTTTTACAAGGGTGGCCATTATCTGTCAAATGTGGCATCAATTTGGGAGGGGTGCGACTTATTAGTTTTGGATTTTGTCTAATGGGGTTAAAATTATTACTATATCTAAATTCAAACATGAAATTTTATTGGTTAATATTCATTCATAGTGATCAGATCATTGAGAGAAATAGGCTATTTAATAATGTCGCTTGGTGATTGATTGACTGCAATGCTTGCAGTGCTTGATGACTGCAGTGCTTGATTGACTGCATTAACTATTTTGTTGAGTAAACAAAATTTGTTTTTTTTTTAAACCCTTTGTTGGCAAAACAAAACAAATTTGTTAGCATAACCAAATTTTTTGGTTCAGGCGACGAAATTCTTTTGTCACTGCAACACAATATTTTGTTGAATGAACAAAATTTGATTCTTAACCTAATAAAATACTTTTGTAAGATCAATCAAATTATTATTCTGTTGTCTCAAGTAACTTGTTTTGCTGGATAAACCAAATTTTTTTTCTGCGTTGCGTTATATTTTTTAGGTCAAAAATATACATTTTGTACTCTCAAAAACTAAATCAGTGGTAAAAAAACAACTATCTTGTAGCTAAAACTCATTTACTAATTTATTAAATGATAATTATTATTAAGTTTAAATCTGAAGACATTTCTTATTTCGACAAATGTCATTGAATAAAGGGATTTGATTTAACTAATTATATTAGATGATCGAAACAGGTTACTTAGAAATGAAAATCAGTTTAAATTACAATTTAATAAATTAGTCAATGACTTTGTTACAAAATAATTTTTTACACTCATTTAACCCTGGCGTAGCCTTTACAAAGTACCCTTGAAGACCCCACTGAGTCCCTTTTCGATTCCTTCTTACAAACTCAAAAAAAAAAAAAAAAAAAACAGCAAGATCAACTTTTAAATTGTTGAAATCCGGATTCTATGTTAAAATTTCTATTAGAAATTCACGAAGTAATCGCAATACTTTCTTTTGCAGGGTTAAAAATTTGAAAAAAATATCCTTAACTTCTGCTGAAGGTGACTTCAAGCGCATCCATAATAGCTCAAGTAGTATTTTGCCTTCAGGCCCTGTAAGTGACAGATATTTTATTTGTTTAAGGTTTTAACGCTGCAAGAAAAAGTATTGCAATTACTCCGTGAGTTTCTAATGACAATTTTATCGTAGAATCCGAATTTCAAGAATTTAAAAGTTGATCCTGTTTTTTTTTAAGTTTTTCAAGAAGAAACCGAAGGGGGACTCAGTGAGGTCTTTAAGGGTACTTTGTAGAGGCACCTTTCAGTTCCTTCAGTCCGCTAGGGAAGTTTTGAGAGCACAAAAATCGTCATATAATGCCGATAAAAATACCAAAAATTACGGATAATTAATTAAAGGTATAAAATAAAAATATTGAATATGCAGAATAAATAATCGGAATATCCTTATTTATTATCTAGAATATGAAATTGGAAATATTGTTACATTCTATATAGAATCAAAGTTTTAAAGCGTGCGTTTATGTAAACATTTTAGGTCAAGATTTGGATGCTTTATACTTTTAAAGGTGTTCATTAGGCATTGTAAATACCACTCTACCAGAATTCGACGGGTAGCATTATCCTTGATTTTTATTCACAGCAGTTTGATTACTTTAAGCAGCATGACGAGGGCGCAAGCGTGGTTGCATATTTCGTTGGCCTAACTAAATAGTTTCTTTGGCTCAAACAAATTTATTTAGGACAAGAAAATAAGGCTTGACTGAGTCATTTTATAATAAGACCCAAACATTTTGTTTGTCCAACAAAATAATGTTGTTCCAACAACCAAAATTTTGCTCTAACAACGAAAATTGTATGAAAAATAGTTTTTTGCGTCTTCTGAATTTTTTTCTCAGTACAAGATTTTGATTTATAATAGAGTTTTGGGGAGAGACTAAATCAACGAGATTTGGAATTAAATGATCAATTATTTCTTTCGCTTGGTCGTCAATCATTGGTAAATGAATATTTTTTAATAATCTTTTACGTCTGGAAATATCATTTCCTATAACAGAAAGTCTACGGCTACGCAATTCTATAGCTAACTGCTCCTTTTTTTATTGTTTAGTCCAAATATTATATCCAAATATTAATTATATTTCAATATGGGAAAATGCTAAATTCAAGGGAATCCACGGACTACTAACATTGTTCTTATTATTATTCTTGATTTAGTTTTATATTAAACTTGTTAAAACTTTAAAAGGAAAGGTCATAATTTTTGGTTTCAGAATATATAAGGACTATTTGATCACTTTAATTTTCGTTTGTTTGAATTATTAATATTAGTATTATTCGAACCTACAAAGTCTAAAATCACTCACTAACAAGTTTCTAACCTAAGGACAGAAAAAATTCAATTAAATGTATAAGTTTTCTTTTCTCAAAATTTTAATTAAAACTAAATTTTCCGATTTTGGGCGGCTCTACCTTCTGGTGCTAACCTATAACCGACGCATTTAATTGAAAATTAATCCTTTATGCTACGGCAAAAATTTTAAGAATACTTAAATTTGTATACTTATCTTAATCTTAGATAAGGCAATGAATAAACTGCGGGCGCCAGATCGAACATGGATCCTTTATAAATAAGATGAAATGATTTTAAAAGATGGAATGAATTAAATCAAAATTTCTTTGGTGTTCATTGATAAAATTAGTGAACCGTAAATTAAAGGTTTTTCTAGCTCAGCCCCGTCTCTAAAAAAGATAGAGGGGCTAATTTTGAGAAATCGGTTATTTGATTTTAACACACCAGTTTCTAATAAAAAAATTCGTTCTTTAGAAATAATTGAAGGGGAAAAGCAATTGGTTTAAAGCCACAACACAATTATTAACAAATTAACGAAATTAACTAATTTCATATGTTATATAATAATGGGGAAGGACATAACAAAATAGGTATCCGGAAAATATAAAATCAGCAGGGAAAATACTGTATCCACTTAAATAGTCTCCTCTGAATATCTCGTACAGAAATTGCCAAATATTTGGCTTATTTCCGACTTGGGCTAGATGAGGCACACAATTTTGTGGATGTTAAATTTGGGCCCCTTTAGACCCCGGCTTAACAGACAATCTTGACAGTTAATGGCGCCACATTAATTTCGAGGCATAAAATGGGATGATTCCAAATCTGCCAAGTTTTAATGTAAAGTCTCAAACGCCAAAAATATTTCAATTAATAATTCGAAAAGTAGCAAAATAAATGAAAAACTGCCAGAAGCGAGCACAAGACGAGTGCGCAGGTATTGTTTAACTTAAAATATTCCTGAGCTACGTGTTAAACACTATAATAAGTAAATTTATCAAGTATGTTAAGATGAAACTAAACCTCGAAATGAGATTATTTATTTATAAGAAAAGAAGCAGAAGTAATATTTAATGTTATGATTGTAAAAACAAATTAGATCAACAATGAAGTCATAAACATATTTATTATCACGCATTTTTAGGTGATTTCATATAATTGGTATTTACGAGTGTGTTCAAAAAGTAAGGTGTCTTTTCAATTTTCGCGGGCTACGTACATTCAAGTTTTTAATTTTTTGTTTTGTTGTGTTGGTACACTCGTCACGATCATATGTTGACGGTTTTGACCATATATAGTTTGCATTAAATTTTGTGTGAAAAATGGAATCCAGTGCTCTAAACCTCTTGAAATGTTGACAGTTGCATACGGTGAGTCTACTCTGAGTAAGAAAAATGTCTATAAGTGGTACAAGCCGTTCCAAGAAGGCCGAGAGGATTTCGAAGACGAACCTCGCCCTGGACGTCCCAGCACGTCAACAACAGATGAAAACGTTCGAGCAGTGGAAGAAATGGTGTTGAAAAATCGCCGAATTACCATCAGAGAAGTTGTTGAAGATGTTGGCATATCGGTTGGCTCATGACATGCTATCTTTTCGGACGTTTTGGGCATGAGACGTGTGTCAGCGAAACTAAAGCCCAATCGTCTGAGTGGAAGCATCCTGAGTCTCCAAGACTGAAATAAGCACGTCAAGTTCGGTCAAATGTGAAGGTTTTGCTCACTGTCTTCTTTGATTACCGTGGCGTAGTGCATCAGGAATTCTTACCACAAGGTCGTACGGTCAGTAAGGAGTATTACCTTCAAGTTATGCGCCATTTGCGGGAGGCGATACGCAAAAAACGTCCGGAACTTTGGAAAAACAATTCGTGGCTTTTGCATCACGATAATACAACCTGCTCATTCATTGTTGCTTGTGAAAGATTTTCTGACCAAAAACAGCACCACAGTCATGCCTCAACCTCCATATTAACATCGATTTTCAACGATTGAGGAGATAAAAACTGCATCGCTGAAAGAACTCAAGGCTACACCACAAAATGATTATCAGAAGTGCTTCGATGATTGGAAAAAGCCTTGGCACAAGGGTATTATATCTGAGGGGGATTACTTTGAAGGGGACAACATAAATATTGAGGAATAAATGAATATTTTTTGAGAAAAACATAAAGTCACTTTATTTTTGGAACACGCCTTGTAAATATAACCTTTTTATTGTTGTGTACTCGTATTTGTAAAACTAACTTAAAAAGCCAGCGTAACCACAACAAATAGTAAAATATAGTCTAAATATAATTGTGGTTTCCACAACTACATAGCTGTTTGTGTAAGAGACTGGTTGTAAGAACTACACTGCGTGTCTGCCACAAGTATGTGCTGTGTTTCTTACAACCACACTATATGTTGCCAAAACCGTCCCTTATGGTTGTCATTACCACACTATGTTGTTACCGCAGATGCATACTATGGTTGTCAAAACGCCACTATGTGTTGTCGCATGCACACATTGTGGTTGTCACAATCCTACTACGTGTTTGCCGCAGGCATACAATGTAGTTATTACTACTACTCTACTAGCGTGTGGTTGCTACATCTGCTCAGTAAAATATGTTTTGACTAGGGTGTGGTTAAAGAAAAAATTCTCAGCGCTAACGGTACATAAGTTTTTATTTAAGTTTGCATGTTACTTACTGTAAAAAGTTTACAGATTTCGCTTAAAATACATCAATTTGATTATAATAAATACATTTTAGTTCGTCTGAAATAAAATTAAAACACTAAAATTAAAAACATCATATGCTTGTGGTGCACAAAATATTTCGGAGTTTACATTGTGAAAATTAACGGCTAAAACCTTATTTACGTACCTTTTAAACTCGCCAGAAGATTTTGAAGTTCTTTACATTTTGTTCACATTTTTCCTTGACTCTCCATTGTCCATATACTTTGAATATTCTAATACATCGCCACTTTAGCACTGTCACTCACTTTTCATCTACATTCGATGCACACAAGAAACAATCTTGTGGCGTTGGGGGCCTGATGGGTGACGGTACGTGATGTATTTTGGCGCACGTGAATCTGCGCAACTATGCGCAACCAATTAGAAATGTTTGAGATACACACAGTGGTTGTGGGACATTCACACGATGTGGTTGCGGCAACCACAAGCATGTAGCTGCAACATTGTGTTTGTGATAACGATATCATGAGTTAACCCAACTACACGCAAAAGAAGCGGCATAAATTACATGTGAATGGGCCACAAATAGCGTGTTTGTGGAAGCTACAAGACTGCAACAACAAGCGTGTCGTTTTGCAACTACGTCATTTTGATCTAATAACTTAAATAAAAAATGTCTCAACAAAACTAGTGGCCATTGCAACCATATTGCATGCAACTTGATAATTTTAGTTACTGTAAACATATTAGTTTTCTCCGTAGTGTACTCGCATCTGTAAAAATAACTTAAAAAGCCAGTGGAATATTATAATCCGTTTATTTCAAATTAAATTTTTACATTTAATTTCAGCAGTGAAATTACAGGCAACTTTAGTGTAGAAATTATAACAAAAACATGTTGCAAAATACTTAAGCTTTTCATATCGTGATCTGTTTGACAAGCTGACTTTTATATTCTCCAATTTCAGTTTAGGAGGTGATGTATATGATTTTAGTAATATTTTATTAAAGAATCTCTTGTAAATAAGAATAGTAAAAATAAGTTAATATGGGCCCCATCGGGGCCACACCGGTTTATCTATGGGCGCAGAGCTTGGGCCCTGATCGGGTATCGCGTTTCATTTCGCTTCTGAACCTATCTAGATAGCCCGATTAGGGCCAAATTTTGCCCGATCTGGCTCCGATCAGATACACATTGGAATTTCTGCACAGGTTGGGATAATTTGTCTACCAATTTGGTCCAAGTGATGTTAAGTGAATGTCCAAGACGTCCTCTCTGAGGTATATAAGCAACTAAGCTGACTACTAAAATCCTACCAAGAATCAATCCAAATTATACATTATAGCACCAGGAAGGTGTTCAGTGATATCTGCGCCTGAACTGAAGAGGTCCCACACGCATTGCCGGGAACCGACAATAACCTTGCTAACAAGAGATCCTAAATTTCCCTCCAAGACGAATAATTAAGTAGGAAATCAAGTATCGGGCGAAAATTCGAATTCTATTAGCATTTCAAGATGTAGGCAGTGCATGCTAAAGTATTTGAAGGTATTCGAAAGGTATCTGGAAATTCTGTTAATTAATTCTTTATCCTTAACGCAGATTTCAAAAAATATTTCATTGTCCAGTTAACATAAGATCTAAATTGGATTTGAATTTCATCATTTTACATTCCTTTTTAGTGTCCCAACTTGTTTGAATAATAAACTACTGTAAATGAATGTTCACATTCTTTTTGATTTAAGAAAAACATGTTGTTAGGGGTTTCAACAATATTATATAGTCATAATTTTACAATGCAATATGCGATTTCTACCTCTAAATTAAATATAATAGCGTGATAATACGGAACTGTATTTCACGTTCATTCTAGGAAGAACATAGCGAGAATATACAAACAATAAACGAGCAATTTGAGGTATTGGCTCATACTACATAAACCGTAAGTGTACAACGTCTTATTCTGTATCTCAGAAAATCTGGGCTGTCGTTTATAGAAAACGTGTACTTTTTTCGTTACACCATCCAGTATTTCATTTTAAAAAACTGATCGACATTGAATGAATTATATTTAAAATTATTCAAAGCCAGTTGAATATACTTGAAATTCAATAAAAATAAAAACATTTACCGCAGCATTGAAGTAAAAAAAGTGGCGATTAGAGTGACGAGCGCGGCCTTTATTTGACAAAAATGAGGGCTGTGATTGGGGGTCTCTGTTTCACTTTAGTGGCACTCATTATTCCTGCTGGTAAGCATAATACTGTTTAAAATTTTAAATGCATTTTTCATTGCACTACAGTTATTTATAAGAGGTCAAACTCACAATACATATTATGTCTGGTAAGCCCTGGAAAAAGAAAACAATGGCTGGGTTTTTTAGATATATTCTGTACGCCTAGATACTACTTTAAATTAATAATTGGATGACTACATAGATTGATTTAAAACAATTATTATTTAAGAAAGTTTTTGTTAGTTTATAGTTAAAAAGTAGATGTTTGCTTATTGAATAGTGAAAAATTAATTTCTTGGTAAAAAAAATCACTTAGTACTCTATATAATAATTGAAAAAAGTTGTAAACATGAAAAACGTGAAAGTAGAACAGTTTAATTCAACAGGGCCTTGGTGTCACATTCTTAACTCTGTTGAAACAATAAGAAGGCCATATTGAGAAATTCATGACGTGGACTAGTCTGTTTTCATTTTCAAAATATCGTCTTCTGATTTTTTAAACAAACTTAAGTAAAACAAGAATTTTTGTAGAATCTCTAACCTTCGCAATGGATAAATGGGCTATAAATTTGGTACATATATTCAGGGTCGTGATGTGCTTCTTTTCAGCAAGTTATGTTTTTGATTTTCATGATTATTTTCGCTAAACATTTTTTCTTGTGTCAAAGATTATTACAAAAATTAAAAAAAATATATTATTTTTGGTAATTGATCCTTTTATGTATAATGATTTTTATAAAAAATAAAGTTAAAAAGTTTATGAAGCATACAGAATTTTAAACAAAAACTAATCAGGATTTAGAAAAAAGTAAAACATTCGCAGTTACGCTACTGTTTTTACAATTTCAAACAAGAAGTATCTTCAGTACTTAATATTTCATACAAAAGGGTTTTCGCTAAAATCTTTTTCTTGTGTCAAAGATTAATACAAAAATTAAAAAAAAATATTTCTGGTAATTGATGCTTTTATGTGTAATGATTTTTACAACTAATGAGGTTAATAATTTTATGAAGCATAAACAGTTGTAAACGAAAACTAGTCATGATTGAGAAAAAAGTAAAACATTCACAATTATGCGACTGTTTTTGATATTTCAAACAAAAAATATCTCCAGTACTTAATATTACATACAAAAGTGTTAGTGATGACTGGACAAGTGGACAAATTGATCACAATTATGGCTGTTCTATAGATTTGATATTTCAGTTTTATGCGTGAAAAATGCCATGAGACTTATCTCATTTCAAGAAGGATATTTCGAACTTTAATTTTGCGACACTCCCATTTTTTAGCTTGCATTTTGTGAAGCATGAAGAAAGTAGAATTTTAAATTTTAAATTAGCTCACAAATATTTAGGAAATTTATATAACTACAATAGAAATATCTTAAATGTAAATAAACTTTGATCATACATATAATCTCCCATAGTTAGTATATTTTTGTACAAAAATTGATCAATCATTAATTATTTATTTACTTCACAACATATAAGAAGTACAGCTATGATTTAGATTAAAACATTCAAATAACTTTGACTTTAATTTTATTTAAATTTTAACTTAAATTCATTAAATTATAATTTACTAATAATTTTTTTAATTCACACCAGATAATTTACGTTAGAACAGCAGAGTATTGATTGCTTAATTAATCATTTCGTAGCAGAAAAACCACTGAACAATTAGTTTCGTCGAAGCATTCATATAATTTGTACTTTATATTTGTATGTCAATCTGAAATGAAAATAATATTTTAAACTAATTTCAGAAGATATTTTAGCATACTTATATATCATTTTTAAAATCTTTTAAATAAATCTGTAAATAAAATACTCATTTAAAAAAATCAGGGACAGCACGTAAATGCTTGAAACGTTTAAATAATTCTTTCTAAAAAATTTATTTAATAATAACCTTTAAACTAATTTTTGAAATACTTAAAAAATATGCATATATATTTTTGAAAATTTAATTTGCATACTCATTTCTAAACAGTAGAAACGTTTGCAAGAATTATATGCTTTATCTGTGAAAGGTATCACAGTTTAACAACGTGAATCCTCTTTTTGTTTAAAACTCTTTTTATTAGCATAAAAATTCTCTGTAATTGTTCCGGATGTCATAGTGAATGGATATTTCTAAATTCGAACTGGAAGTGAGTTTTTATCTGGATTAATATTTATTATAATTTTAAAATAATTGTATATAATTACATTCTCATATTTTACTAAATAGTTACAAAATATGAATAAAATAAATATTTTGTATAAAAATAACACTTTAGTTCTTCTATTTTTCTCGTAATGGGCTTATAATTTTCAATTGTAAATTAAAATAATTTTCAATTCAAATATTTTTTTTCAATTTAAAGTTTTATTTCTAAACATTTGGATGATCAATAACCCTTTAAACTAATTCCAGAAAATGTAAGTTTTAATAGAATCTGTGTTTAATTAACTAGCTTGTTCGTAACATGAAAATCATTTAGCAATTGTTTTCATTGAAGCATTGAAATAATTTTTACTTTAAATTTTTTAAAATTTGAAATCAAAATTCTCGAAATTTGAATTTGATGTATTATTAAACTTTGAAACTAATTCCAGAATTAGTTAATAATCAATCAGTTAGGAATATAAAAAGCATTAAAAAACATTTTTCATTGAAACATTCAAATAAATTTTACTTTATATTTTTCTTTAAATTTATAATTGCATTTTTAGATATTTAATTTATGAATTACTTTTGAAGATATTTCCAGAAAAAATTTAAATATTCTTCATATCAAATATTCAATTATATAACCTTATATTAAATAATCACTTTATGTTACATAATTGAAAATAATTGAACTATAAACTTAATTATATTATATTATATTATATTTAATATTATAAACAGAAATTAATCAGTCCATAGTTAATTTATTAGCGCACAAATTGAAAAGCAATAGACAATTATTTCCATTAAAAAAACTAAAGCATATTTACTTCATAGTTCTCCTAAATTTTAAAGAAATAATAATCGTTCGAACTAATTAAAAAAACATACTTTCATGAATTTTTTAGGATTGAATTCAGATAACCATTCTTCAGGATCAGGAAAATTAAAAAATGACTTAAATTATATACGGGTTTTTTTTAGATATAACAGAACTCTTATTATAAAAACTATAGCTAATGTTCAATCACATAACCTCAAAGGAATTAATGAATTTATGTTATTCAATTCGGTAACAATAAACTTCAATCGTTGTGTAATTTGGTATTGTGAAAAAATTAATTAACTAATAGTTGAATCGCTAAGTGAATTAATAATTTATTTATATATATATATTTGAAAAACGCTCTATTTAATGGGTATACTAAGAAAATGATGGGAAAAGAAGTAGTTACCTTTCGCTGCTTAGTGATTAAAATAATTAATCTGTTCATAACATAAAAAACAATGCAGAATTATTTTTAATAATTTATCATAATAATCTTGACTGTATGTACATTAAAAAAATTTTTTTAAAATAATTTGGGAACAATGGACACAAGCTGTCAAAAAATTGATGGGCAAAAGCTGCTCAACAATAATAAAACTAACTTTTCACAAAAACAACGAAAGGAACAAAAAAAAATAGCTAAACAAAGGGTTTTCACTGGAAATGTACAAATTCGTCACTATTCATGTTTTGATAGGTTGCGTATATTTTGCTTAAATCGTAAAAAATAACAATAAAAATAAACAAATTAAGTTTTTAGAATTATGATAAAAAGTGCAATACGTTAATGAACATATTTCTTTTTTTATAGAATGGCTTTGAAAATTAGTTGTCTCTTACTGAAAATACTTTATTCTAGTGATGGTTTGCAACTTTTTCTTTAAAATTGATCTATTTGTTTGAAAATCTATCTTTTTTGGCAGAAAATTATCCTCTCTGACAGGAAATATAATTATTAGGCAAAATTCCATTAAAAATTCAAACGTTTGGTTGGAAATTACTGTAATTTATTAAGAATTCTTGATTTTTTCTTTGCAGTAAATTTATTTCTTTGGTTAGAATTTCATTTCTTTGGTTAAAGATTAATTATTGTATTGAAAATTAATTTTTGTAATTAAAAATGTTACTATTTCATTTTATGTCAAAAATGGATGTTTTTTTTCAAAAAAATGTGATGTTCTGTATTGATGATTCATCTTTTTGGTTTAAAATTTTAATATTTTTTTGGAAATCGTTAATTTCTTGGTAGAAAACATATTATTTTTTTACCCGTTTCCTATCCCGTCTTTTTAACGAACATGGTCACTTGTAAATTATTAAGTCAAAGTGTACCGGCTACCTGATTCTACCCGGTTCTTATCTGCCAAATGGAATCAGAAATTAAAAAAAAGATACACTTTTTTACCCGGTTTCTATCCGGTCACTTTAAGGCACATGGGCACTTATAAATGATTAAGTCAAAGTGTACCGGCTGTCTGGCCCTACCAGGTTCTTGTGTGGCAAATAGAACTAGAAATCAAAACAACCTACGTGGAAAGATTCCCCGGAAAGTGCTCCACGAAAGTTCTACGGAAACTCCAGCAGGAAATTCTACGCAAATTCCGGTTGGAAATACCGTTAAATTTCCGTGGAAATTCTACTAAATTTCCGTCTGCAATTCACAGGCTGTAATGGACTCTGAAAGTTCCTGTACAATTCTTCTATCAGTAACGCTACCCCAGTTTGACTCCGGTAGGTCACGACCGTCGTTCCAACAAATTTAGTTTGCACCAGGTGCAAAAATATTTCCTCTTCAAGCAAGTTGAGTTCTAAATGAATCTTGGAGACAACCAACCAATTTCTTCATGAATGGTCATTATACAATAAGCGCTAAAGGCACTAGTTGTAACAAATAAATCTCCCTTCAGGAAGTTGAGTTCTAGGTGCACCTTGGGGGAAACCAACCGATTTTTTCAGATCTGTCACTATAAAACAACCTCCAAGTGCATTAGGTTTAAAAATGCATTTCCCTCGAGGAAGGTGAGTTATAAATGAACCTTGGAGGCAACAAACAAATATTTATCATGATCTGTCACTATATAATAACTTCCATGTGCACCAGGCGTAAAAAATACATCTACCTCGAGGAAGTAGAGTCCTAAATTGAACTTAGAGGCAACCAACCAATTGTCATGGTACAATGACGAGTCATGTAAAAAATTGGTTGGTTGCCTCCAAGGTTCATCTAGAACTCAGCTTCCTCGAGGGAGGTGTATTTTTGACACCTGTTGCATTTGGAGGTTATTTTCTGATGACGTGTTAGGAAAAACTTGGTTGGTTGCCTCCAAGATACATTTAGAACGCAACCTCCTCAAGAAAGAAATATTTTATGCATTATATTTATTATCGACCTGGTCGACCTGGGGTAGCGTTACTGATAGCAAAATTTTCGATAGTGACTTCTAGAGTCCATTACAGGCTGCGAATTGCAGACAGTAAGTTAGTAGAATTTCTGCGAAATGCAACGGAATTTCCGTACAATTTCCACCTGGAATTTCCGTGGAGCACTTTTCGGGGAATGTTTCCACTAGGGAAGGATATACTCTTTTACCCGGTTCCTATCCGGTCTTTCTAAGGCACCTGGCCGCTTGTGGATTATTGAGTAGTTCACCTGCTACCCAGTCCTACCTGGTTACTATCTTTCTAATGGAACCAAAAATTAAAATAAGGATATACGTTTCTACCCGAATCCTATCCGGTCTCTCTAAAGCCACTGGTGAATTATTAAGTGAAAGTGCACCGGCTACCCGATCCTACCAGGTACCTATCTAGCAAATAGAACTAGAAATTTAAATGAGGCTATACTTTTCTACCCGGTTCTTATCCGGTATCTCTAAGGCATCTTGCCTCATGTAAAGGTTTTTGGACAAATGAAACTATAATAATTTTCGCCAAAAAACAAACAATAGTATACCTGATTAAATGTTGTATTTGAGTTTACTGTAATATATATGCATTTTATGTATCGCACTTTTCTTAACAAAGACTGCGAAACCATGCCGAAATACTCCAAAAAGGGACTATGTAAGCGGAACGCCCACTCTACCACAGCCAGAACAAGCCTGCAACAGAGAAAGAGAGGCGTCACTGAGATCAACCGCGGGCAGGCATACGATAGAGGAAAAGTGATGCTTTATGACCCGGAGAAATATCAACACGCATGTTTCTCTCAAGCGTAAAGATCTGGATTAAAAGACGAATGCATCAACTCGCCATAAAGATAGGCTGGGCGAGACAGTACGCGTCATGCATTCAGTGTGTGATTGACTGCATCACATCTGGCAGCAATTTTACCGCCCAGGTTCAAAAGTTCGCGTGCGAACTTCAGACCCGTCATCACACACTTAACAAGTCAAGCTGCTGACCATCAGGCAGCATATTGTTGAGAGAATATGGATACCATATGACGCTAAAAGAAGTATAGAGCGGAGAGAGAGGTGGTTCAGAGAAAATCAGCAGTTTCACTCTAACACATCTCGGCTCTTCCAAGACCCTCCGGTTACTGTCGACCACCTGCCCAAACCAGAGGTGTTCGAAGTATTTTGGAAAGAATTCTAGAAAGTGCAGCGTAGAACTATACCCCTCCGGGAGAAGATGATATTATTATTGCATTAAATAGTCCCTAAAAAAGGAAAACTATTTTTTAAGTGCACTCATACAGAAAAAAAATACGTTTTACGATGATATCGGAAAAATAAAGCAAAAATTAACCGATTCCGATGCATTTGGTTCATTGTTATCCCCTCAGCATTCAACGAAGTAAAGTTAGCTAGTGATTAAAGTGAAAATACATTATTGTATATGTGGACAGTCATGACTAACCTGATATTTGGAGTTTGCATTAGGAAGTTATAATTTTATTCGAAGTGACTAGTAGGCACTGTTAAATGAAAGAAAGTTGAAAATTAAGTGAATATTATTAGAATTAATTTCCTTATTAACAATTATTTAGTCTAATATCGCCAAGCGAATAGTTGCTTTAAAAGGTGTTCAGGTGGCTGACAGCGCGGTTCAACACTCTACTGCCACAACTCTGCACGAGTCAAACTTCGGTCTCCAAATGATACTTTCCCCTTCATGCCCATTTGTTTATAACAATTTTTTTGTTTATTGTATCATGATGAAATATCTTTATACAATGTAAATATATAAAAATTCGGTGATTACAACAATTTTCCTATTATTGACGAGCATCGGGAACGTCAATTAGAAAAAATGGTAATTAGTACTTTTTCGCCACTGTGCAATGCATTAACTTCGGCTGGGTTTGATAAAGATGTGGTTTGGACAGAAACAATAGATTGAGGAACTCTAAGGTCTATATTATATTTTTTTGAGCTCTTCAAACAATTTCCTTTCAGTGCGATACTAAGGGCCCTGTTCTAAGCTTAGCAGGCCCTCTCTTGAGCTTAGCAGAAAGCTCGCAAGGGATAGAAATCTGGTCAGTCATTTTCCTTAACAGTTTTATTTTAAAAAGTGGGAACAAAATAGTTCCAAGGTAGTTGGACTAATTTAAAAGCAAAATATTTTTCTACAACAAAGAAAACAAACCAAAGAAAATATAAATGAAATAAAGAAAAATGGAATAATGAAGAGTATTTTATTAATCCAGGGTAAAGGGTTATAAATTCTCTATGTGGTCCTATAAACTTTAGGTTTAGCATTGAAGCAATATTTTTTGATTAAGATGATTTAATTCTATTTCGAGTAAGGATAAGATCTGCTGCAGACAATTTTTAGGGACGTAAAGATATTATGTTGTTGGGATTGTTTTATGTATGCGTTGTCGAAATTTTTAATAGTCCAATATTTAAAAATTTGGCTTTTTTCAATTTTTTCTTTTCGAAGTTCTGGTAGTTGTTGATCGAGTTCTGAATCTTATGCTTTTGATCTTCTTAAAGAATTCATGGGTTTAGGTTCTCTACAAAAATTCAAAAACGAAGGCGAGGTTTTCAAAGAGGAATGATAAGCTATAATATAAGAGAATCGGAATTCAGATAAATGTTAAGCCCAAGTTCTATGATCTTTCTTAATGAAAGACACTATCATTGTATTCAATATACGATTGACTCTTTCTGTTAGATTAGCCCGAGTATAATAGGGAGGAATTGTGGACAAATGGATATTATATTCTTTAGACAAAGATTGTATTATTGGATTTATAAATTATGTACTATTATCTGTATGAATTACTCGAGGAGTTCCCCAATGATTAACTACTGAATTTCTAAAAGATAAAGAAATAATTGAATCAGTTATAAAATTATCCAATTTATCACCTTCAATTTGCCAATTTGGGGATTTTTCTGGAATACTTAAAGCTGCAATAAAACAACGAATATACTATGAGGGGTTTATTTCTTTAGTCAAATTATTGTGTTCTTAGGAATTTTTCAACTCTTGTTCTGTGGCAGTATAATTTTTATCAGCATCAATTGTTGTTCGAAAGACCAACTTCAACTTTGTTTCTTATTTGACATTAAATTAAGACGAGCAGTAATTGTAGTACAATTTTGCATAAATTTTCTAAGCCAGGAAGACCATTTTAAACAGCAACGTAATTCTTTTACATTTTTGGGAACTGTATATTTTTCTGATATAGGGGCAATGATACCGGGCGCTACTAACAAACCATTTTCGTTAACCATGTAATCAAGATATTTTACTTGGCAAGGACAAAATTCACATTTATCGTCTTTTTAATTTAAATTTGCATCTTAAATTTTATTGAGAACTCCTGACAACCAATAAAGATGATCTTTAAAAGTTTCAATGATAATTATTGTATAATCTAAGTCAGCAAACACCTGGGGTTCCATTTCAGATCCAATAAGAGCATCTAGAAGACGTTGCAAAGTTGTTAGGCAATAGTTGAACCATAGGGCATTCGTTTGAATTGAGATAATTTACGGCCTGTGACAACAAGTGCAGTTTTATCACATTTATTCCTTTATAGTGAGAAATTTAGGAATCCCTTTACAATATCTAAGCAGAAATATATCTTATACATCGTAATTTATCTAAAATAGTACCCACTTTGGGTTAGGTGTAAGCGTCACGTTCATTTATTTTATTTTCGGAAGTCTAAACAAAATCGGTGAGATCCATCGTGTTTTCTGATCATTTTAACTGGATTTGACCAAGAACTATGCGAAGGTTCTACTGCATCGTCTGCTAACATTTGATCTAGGTCAGCAACTATGGCTTGATACACTTTACGCGAAACAGCCTAATTTCTCTGCTGATTTTGAGGATGATCAACAATATATATTACATGCTGAGTATGAGTAGTTAATCCGGATTTGCCATTACCTGGACATATATTTTCGAGAAGAAATTTTTTGAGAATTAATGCTTGATTTTTATTTAATTCATTTAAGCCACAGCACGTATCACAAATTGTTTTCAAAGTTTGAATTAAAATGAGGGACTTTTAAATTAAAGGGACAAAAATTGTGGTCAGAATCAAATAAACAATCTTGTGAATCTAATTTTAAATCATTATCAGTACAGTAAGACTAATTTTATTCGGGATTTATTTGTTCATTAGTTATAAATAAATTAGGTGTTTCCATTAAATCTTCATTGTATAATTTATTATCAAGATTGGGGTCTAGAGAAAACCCAGAAGACATTTCTGACCATGTAAATAACTCCTTAATTATTTTTTCTTTACATTTAGTACAGGTTATTCCAGTTAATTCTTCCATTCCACGTGAATGGAACATGAATCGTGAGCAGAACTATTTTCATAACTCTAGAATATGAAAATAGAAATATTGTTACGTTTTATATAGCATTAAAGTTTTGAAACGTGCGCTTACGAATATCATCTAGGTCAAGATTTGGATGCTTTATTCTTTTAAAGGTGTTGATGAAGCATTGTAAATACCACTCCTCCAGAATTCGACGGGTAGCGTTATCCTTGATTTTTATTCACAGCAGTTTAATTACTTTAAACCTAACTAAATAGTTTTATTGGCTCAACAAAAATTTGTTCAGGACAACAAAATGAGGCTTGAATAAATGATTTTGTGTTAAGAGCCATATATGTTGTTTGGCCAACAAAATACTGTTATGCCAACAACCAAAATTTTGCTCTGACAACAAAAACTCTTTAAAAAAATATTTTTTTTCTTGACTACTGATTTTTTTTCAGTGCAGGATTTTAATTTATAATAGGGTTTTGGGGAGAGATTAAATCAATAGGATTTAGAATTAAATGATCAATTATTGCTTTTGCTTGATCAACAATCATTGGGAAATGAATATTTTATAATAATCTGTCACGTCTGACAATATCATTTCCTATAACAGAAAGTCTACGGTTACGCAATAATATAATGAAATGCTCCTCACTTAATTCTTCGCCCCAAATATTAGGATGTCCATTAGCTTCGGCCATTTTAATTGTTTGATAAAATTTTTTTATTTTCTTAATTCTATCTCAATATGAGAGAATGCTTAATTGAATGGAATATACGGACTATAAAAAATCTTATTATTATTATTATTCTTGATTTCGTTTAATATTAAAATTGTTAAAACTTTAAAAGGAAATGTCGTAATTTTTGGGTTCAGAATATATAAGGATTATTTGATCAGTTTAATTTTCATCCGTTAAAATTATTAATATTAGTATTATCCTAACCTAAAAACATCTTAAATCACTCACTAACAAGTTTCTAACCTAAGGACACAAAAGATTTAATCAATTGTACAAGCGTAATGGTCTAGAGAAATAATAGACCTTTTCTTTGTATAAGTGCTTGAACTGTGAGACAGGACTTCCTTATTGGACTTCTTTACTGCTAAGAGGCGGGAAGTAGACTGGCTCCCTACACAAGGGATGCGTTAAGCAACCTTTGCAACCTAAGGTCCATGCCTAGACGAAGAAGTGGGGAAACTAGCCGATGCTGTTACAATAGAATACTCGATGCTGTTACAATCCACTGTTTAGATCAAGTTTAGTCTCTAAACCTTTCTGATAGGTCTTATTTTAACAGCAGTAGTTTGGATTCTACAATCCATATCTCTATCATCTAATATAGGAGCAGCGGTATAATATTTAGTTGGAGATGCGGTGACTTCAGTTTTGACACAGAAGAAACAAATTTTCCTCGGTACACACTTAGAGAGTAGCGGTAGCAAATTGCATTTGTATCCTACGAACGCTATGACTATCACAATGGCAAGGTAGCCTAGGTAGTGTACCCAGTTAGTCGCGTGTTCACTCCAGGTAAGTATCTGTCTGCCCCTACTTACTTTTTCTACTGCGTTCTCGATGTCATCGACCGATTGCTTCAGATTGTTTAAATTAAAAGACCTAATTTCCTGAGTTAGCGGTATTAACTTATCTTTGATTAAATCTAGTTGATCATCAGTATACGGTAGCGATAAGTTCTTTCTATAGTTAATTTCTTTGACAAGAGTATTCGTTGGACTTAATTTCAATGCAATATTCAATCCAACATCAATTCATCAACATCAATTGGCTCATGGGGTATCAAAATATATCCGCCCGTAAGTTGTACAAAAGCAAAGTTAATAATTTTAAAGGGAGAATATTTACATTCGTCACTAATACTTTTCACATTCGTTCTTAGTATGCTATTTTCACAACTATGCGTTTTTGACATCAAGTAAGTGGGTTGCATTTGTTTGCACATTTTAATTTCGCCGTAGTGTTTACAATTATCTAAAGATATTCTGTCGGTCGGTCCGTGTGTTGTGTGTTCTTGTCCCATTAGTAGGTATTCGTAGTCTGGAATTATTGCTAGGAAGACTGAACGGATTTGTTTAGGAATAGGTGTTTAAAAAAAATTTTTAATTTCCTAAGTCTCTGTTTCTGGAATAGGAATATGAATGGAGTAGACAAATCTATTCTTTGAAATAGCCACGATATTCGTTGAGATGCCGATAATATGTTGAAAGTTAGACTTCTTCGAAGGGATGGTGTATTTAGTTTTGAATTTATCTTCAAACTCTTTCATTTCACTTATCAGGATTCCTGGTGTTAGAAGTTGATAGTGAATTATTCCGCTTTTCCCGTCGATTGCGTTTAACGCAATAACGATTGCGTTTAACGCAATCTTATACATTTTTCCCAATGAGACGAATCGTTCTTCTATATTATCCGTACTTACTCCAAGTATGAGGTTCCAAGTTTGGTCATACATATTAGCTTGTCCCAACTCTTCTGAATAGATAATTACGCCATCCAGGTCACTCGTACTGACTTCCGCTTCGACTGCACTCAGTAGTAACAAGAGAAATAGTGCCAAATTCACCTGCAAAATTATTGGTAATAAGGCTTAAGTTTGTTATCTTGATGGTTGTTAATAAGTTTGACAAGATCTCCAGTTTGATAGATTCCCTGCGGTATGGCGATTCTCGAATCTTGCAGTTTTTTGTACTTGAGCTTCCGTGTTTCTATTTTCTCCTTAGCCTTCTTGAGGTAGTGTTCATGTTTACGCGTCCATAGGTCAAGCTGTTCTTCATGCTTGACGTTAGGTGTTGTGCTTAGCATTGATGGCAAATTGGCCTCTTTTCTAAAGGTGAGTTGGAAGGGTGAGTGTCCTGTACCGTCATGCTTCACAGTGTTGTATGCGATGCAAATTATTTTCAGGTTTTGATCCCATTCTGTGTTGTTCTCGATGCTTGTTTTTAATAAATTCGTAATCGTCGAGTGGGATCTCTCGAGGGCTCCGTTGCCTTGTAGGCGATAAACTATAGCTTTTATATGTTTAATTCTAAGCAGGTTTTCAAAGTTCTGTACCAGTTCGGATATAAAATTTTGTCCTTGGTCTGTTAAGATATTCTTAGGTGCGCCGAATAGGTATATGTAATGATCCCAAAACCCTTCTATAATGCTTTCCGATTCCGTGTTCTTAAGAGGTATTGAGATCAAACATTTTGTGAGCATATCTTGTATGCTGAGGATGTATTCATACCCTGATAGTGTCAAAGGCAATGGACCGAAGATATCCATGGCTATTTCGTCGTTAGAGTTGTCAGGCGTGTCTGGGATAATCGCTTCACACTGTCTTTTAATTCTTACCGTCTTTTGTAATTGGCATACTGGACATCGTTTAATGAAATGAATAATTTCCTGTTCCATATTTTTCCATTCTCCAAGGGTTCTGGCTCGTTCGATAGTCTTGTTTTCCGCAAAGTGTTGAGCAGGAATTGATCCGTGCGATTCTCTTATAATTTCTCGCTTTTCCTCTTGAGTGATTTCTACACGTGGCATGTAACACGTGTGTAACTGTTGATCTTCATATTTGTGGCTCAGGAAGTAAAGGTAGTCCCTTATTTCCACTTTTTCTAAAGGGGTGATCATTGGGTCAATAAAGTTGTATCGTGAAATAGATAGCTTGGTGGCCATGGCATCTTTATTTGTCTTATCCAACACTTTCAGCCACTCGGTCTCATTAAATTGAGTTAACTTATAAAGAGATGTTGCTTGACTTCCTTTCCGTTCTTTGGATATGGTTTTCCAGAGCATATTAAAAAAAACCCCAAAAAAACAATAATTAGATCCAAAAACATGTTAACGCCAATATTCACTTATCGGTTTTTTATACGTACTAAAAAGACCTATGGAGGTGATATTTATAAATTCGGATTAACAAAATTACGAAAATCCCAGTAAATCACACCTATGGCTAGGTCTCACGACCCTTAGATAGATGGTCATAGGTACCTTCTATGGCCATTAATTGATAAAATTTATCTGATAACTAGCAAAGTTTTACCGATACGATCATAGTCAGACATAATCCAAGAAAGATTAGTAAAAAATTAGTAATTCCAGCAGTCAAGATATTTGCTTATTGAATGGAAAACGTGAAAGTAGAACAGTTTAATTCAACAAGGCCTTGGTTTGTGTCACATTCTTAAATCCGTTGAAACAATAAGAAGGCCATATTGAGAAATTTTTTACGTGGCCTAGTCTGTTTTCATTTTCAAAATATCGCCTTCTGATTTTTTGAATAAAGTTAAGTAAAATAAGAACTTTTCTAGCATCTCTTACTTGCTTTGCTAACTTTGCTTGTTAACTTTGCTAACTATATTCAAGGTCCTAATGTGCTTCTTTTCAGCCGAGTTCTGTTTTCGATTTAGAAAAAAG
>NC_046658.1:117487720-117505285 GCF_010883055.1 Belonocnema kinseyi
TGTGAGACGTGGTTGTGGCTGAAATTTTACCGCGATTTCGCTGGAAGCGGGTGCAATTTTTCAGATTAGCAAAGCTCCTATTTTTTAAATTTCATCTTGTGAAGCATGCAGAAAGTAGAATTTTACAACTTAAATTAGCTCGAAAATATTTAGGACATTTATATAATTACAATAAAAAGATCTCACATGTAAATAAATTTTGATTATACATATTATCCACCATAATTACTATTATTTTTTGTAAAAAAATTCATCATCAATTAATTATTTATGTACTTCACAACATACAAAAAGTAAAGGTATGATTTTGATTAAAACATTCAAATAACTTTTACTTTATATATTTTTTTTAAATTTTAGCTTCAATTCATTAAACCATAATTTATTCATAATGATTTAAATTTACAACAGATAATTTAAGTTAGAACAGCAGTAGTGATTAATCAGTTCGCAGCAGAAAAAGCAATAAACACTTATATTTGTTGAAGCATTCAAATAATTTTCACTTTATATTTGTCTTTTAATTTGAAATAATAATAACATTTTAAACTAATTTCACAAGAAATTTTAGCATACTCACATGTAATTTTAAAAATCCTATTAATAAATACATAAATAAAATACTCATTTCAAAAAATCACAAACAGTGACAATATGTAAATACTTGAAACCTTTAAATCATTCTTTCTAAAAAATTAATTCGATAATCACTTTTAAACTAATTTTTGAAACACTTAAAAAATATGCATATAGCTTTGAAAATTTCATTTAGATACTCGTTTCTAAACAGCAGAAACGTTTGCAAGAATTACATGCTTTATTTGTGAAAGGTATCATAGTTTAACTATGTGAATCCTCTTCATGTTCCAAACTCTTTTTATTGGCATAAAAATTCTCTATAATTATTCCGGACGTCGTAGTAAAGAGATATTTCTAATTCGAAACGGAAGTGAGTTTTTATCTCGATAAATATTTATTATAATATTGAAATAATTTTATATAATTACATTCTTATGTTTGACTAAATAGTTAGTTTTAATAGAATCAGTTATTAATTAACTAGTTAATTTATCAGCGCATAATATAAAAAGCAATCGACAATTGTTTTCATTAAAAAATTAAATCATACAAACTTTATAGTTTTCCTAAATCTTAAAGTAATAATAATCTTTCCAAATAATTTAAAAAAACATACTTTCATATAATTTTCAAGATTAAATTCAGATAATCATTCTTCAGGATCAGAAGACTTTTTGAAAAGATTTAATAAAACAGAACTTTCATCATAAAAATTATAGCTAATGTTCAATACAATAACTTCAAAGTAAATAATCAATTTATGTTATTTAATTCGAAAACACTAAAAAGTTAATCATTTTGTAATTTGATATTGTGAAAAAATTAATTAGCTAATAGTTGAATCGTTAAGTGAATTAATAATTTATTCATGTATATTTGAAAAACTCTCTACTCAATAGGTGTGCTAAGAAAATGATGGGAAAAAAGTAGCTTCATTTCTCCGCTTCGTGACTGAAATAATTAATCAGTTCACAACCTAAAAAGCATAGCAGAATTATTTTTATTAAATTATTATAATAATCTTGACTATATATACTTTAGGAAAAATTAAAAAAAATAATTTTGGAACAATGAACACCATGTTTCGATAGGTTGCATACATTTTGTTTAAATCGTAAAACATAACAATAAAAATAAACAAATTAAGTTTTTGGAATTGCGATACAAAGTGCAATAAAATGTTAATTAAAACGTTTCTTCAAAAATTACTGCAATTTATTCAAAATTCTTGACTTTTTTACAGTAAATTTATTTCTTTTGTTAGAATTTCGTTTCTTTGGTTGAAGATTAGTTTTTTCATTGGAAATTAATTTTTGTAATTAAAAATTGAACTATTCCATTTTATGTCAAACATGGATGTTTTTTTTAAATGTGATGTTCTTGGTTGATGATTCATCTTTTTGGTTTAGGGGGGAATGGGGGATGAGCACTTGCCAGAAGACAATGAAAAATACTATAAAATAAGAGAATTTTTATTAGTCTCTACTACACTTTGTACGTTCGTGAAGTGTGTACAATGTAACGGAAAAAAGAAGGAGCTGTAATCGTTAAAAAAATTAACTTTTTTCTTTACTTTTTCAATGTTTAAAATTTTCAACGTGTTTTTCTCGAAATCACTTTTTAAAAGTCCGTTCCTGCGGTTTTACAGAAACTACTAACAATCCTTCTCAAACTTAGTAAACTTTCTCTAAATATAAAAATCCTCCCCCTAGCGATATTTTTGTTTAAATTTTTTTGTATTAATGTTGTTTGTCACTTGAGAGATGACGCAATTTTTGGTACAAAATCGCATATTTTACTTCAAATGATCATAAAAATTAAAAAACAAAAATCATAAAAATAATCGTTGGGGAGGGGGGGAGGGGGGGCTTATGTTTTAACGAAATTTTTCAACTTTTTTGATTTCCGGTAAATGTACGTTGAGATATCGCTGGAACCGCAAACCATCTCTTTCAAGAAGCTTACTCGAAATTGCTCTGTCACTGGCTTATTTCACGATATTTTTCTACGAAAAATTACTTATTATTTTTAAAATAATACTTTGTTACACGAAAAAAATTTACATACTTTCCCTTTAACCAGATCTCTAAAAAAATGCATAAAAAAAGCGTTTTTTGTCATGCATTATCCTGCATTCCCGCCATGAAATTGAAATATTTTGTTGAAAATTGTTAATTTCTTGGCCGGAAACATATTTGTTTGAAAACAAAAATAAAAATAAAAAATACAAAATAGATTTTGTTAAGAACATGCATTATTTTGGCAGACAATTCATTTGCTGGCATGAAAATTAAACTACTTAGCTACCCCGTTTAAAATGACAGGTTGCAATCCAATAGAAATCTGAAAGGAACCAGTTACATATCCTTTCGGTCACTACCCGGTCACCACCCGATCAATGGAAACGAAATGAAAATAATCATCATATAAAATTAGATTTCTACTCGGATCCCATCCGGTCTTTATATGGCAATCGACGCTTGTGAATCGTGTTATGTTGAAGGTGTACCGGCTACCTGTGCTTCCCGTTCCCTATCTGGCATATGGTATCAGAAATTAAAATAAGGATATATATTTCACCCGGTTTCTAGCCAGTGTCTTTAAGGCACCTGACCACTTGTAAATTATGAAGTGAATGTGTACCGGCTACACGGTCCCTCAATGGCAAATAGAACTACAAATTAAAATAAGGATATACTTTTCTATCCGGTTCCTATCCGGTCTCTCTAAGGCACCTGGCCACTTGTATATAAGATATTCACAGCTATCCTAAATGATAGGATTTTCGGGCGATTGAACCTGTGTGGCAAGAAATGTATGAACCACGCGGCTCAAAGAAAGGCGTAGCAGGATGTCGGGAGAACCTGTTCATCGGTAGATGTGCCTGCAAAGATGCAGCATCGTACTAGCGTGACCGATCGATGGCCTGGATTAATAAACAATAGGATTATTCTGGGCACAGCACAAAGAGTCGAAAATAGAAGAGACCCTCTTCTTAAAATGGTCAGGAAGCACGAAGAAGTGGGCAAAGGAGTATTTCTGTACAAAGCAGCTGAGGAGGCTTCGGAAACACTCGGACTTAACTTCAGTATTAGGGGTGAGCAAAATGCATCAGATCTTATCTATCTCGAGTACTTACTCCTGAAAGCCAAGATTGAGAAAATACAAGAGAAAAACTTCCGTGAAGAGCTCCTCGATAAGAGGATGCACAACATCTTCCACAGAAATGTGGCGGATCAGTCAATGCCGTGTAAGCTAACTTTTGCTTCCCTTAAATCACCCGGATTGACGTCTGGCACGGAGGGTTACATTTGGGCATACCAAGATGGTGTCTTTTCCACATTTACATACCGTTGCCACATTTTGAGCCAAGGCAATTTCGATGATAGCTGCAAGGTGTGCCTTGCACACCCCGAGCATTTAGCACATATCGACGCCTGAGTAGAATAAGGTGTTTGTTCCGAATCTGCTCGAGAAAGGCGTTGGTTCCAAGTTTGGTTGAAGAAGGTGTTGGTTCCGAACTTTTTGGAAAAAGGCGTTCGTTCGCCGAAGTGTTTCATTTTTGAAATCTTGTAGTGGTATCACTGACGAAGGGGATCGAAGTTTCCCGATATAAATGTTCACAGAAAAACGCTAGGGTTAAATTTTTTACAGCTCAAATTGTTAATAAGGAAACTAATTGAAATAATATTCACCTAATTTTAAACTTTCTTTTATTAAACAATGCGTACTAGTCACTTCGAATAAAATGATAACTTCCTAGTACAACTTCCAAATGTTAGGTTATTCATGGCCGTCGATAATTAAACTAAGGCCAGGATGTGTAGAAAATATCATGACCGACTACATATACAATTAGGTATTTTCACGTCAACCACCAGCTAACTTCAGTTTGTTGAATACAAAAAATCTAGAGGAAATTTCTTCGAACGAACTGGCATCAATTAAGATGCAGACGGTCACGACTTAGTTTTTACATCCCTGCTTGGGTGGTTTGAATATCATGTTGGTTTGACTAACCTAAGATTTGGATATAATATCACGTCAAGTACAATTTTTATTCCAAGGCACTAATAGTCACTAGTAAATGCGAGGAAATTAAAAGTTAGGTAACTATTATTATAACTTACCTGCTTATCAACATCTATTTCACCCAAATAGCGCCTGAAAAAATTATGTTGACAGGGGACTGACAGTTTGTAGACGACACTTCAGATTGCTCTGGATGAGATAAAACAGTGTCTAAATGATACTTTTCCCCTAGATTCTCCAAATGAACCTGTGTGGCTCAAATTTGTTGCAACTCACTTGAACACCAATTTTGTTGTACATTGGAGGGTCGGCGATTTTCTGTGTTCCTTCTTTTATTTCAGCTTTTAATTCATACTATTATGAATTAATTATAGGATGCCATAAGGTATGGTAAATATTAATTTACTTGAAGAAATTTAAGATACGTATATTGTGCACTTTGCCTAATACTATATAGTGCATTTGTAGAATCTTTGAATATTTATTTTGAAAGAAAATTATGTATATTTTTTAAATAATCTAAGAAATTAAGTCCGATTTAATTTTTCCAATTTATTCAAACCGAACGATGATTAGTAATCTAAATTCACGATAAGTTAATTTCAAAATGATATTAATCAGGATTAATTTTGTCGAATTTTTTTTTAATCATGTAATTTTTAGTCTATTCCAAGTGAAAAATATGCTCACTGCGCAATCACATTATCATTGCACGTTGCCCGCGCGGCGCTGCGCGCTTAGTTTGATCGCCCACGGCGAGGGGGTGCGCTCTCGCGCTTCGCGCTCGTTTTCCTACATTTAATGCGTACACTTTAATTTCATTTTTTCAAGTGTGTTAAATATTATAAAGTAAATCAAATACTGTGATTTAAACTTCTGAGGAATTACAGCCATAAATTGTAACTGATTTTTTTTCGATTTGTTTTTAAAGAAGGTTCTCAAAGCACTTACGGCTTTGACGATTACATTCTCATTACGAAATTCGCGCTTTGCGCTCGATAACTTTTGTCCAGTTAAAAAGCTCCATGAGAATAATTTGTAAATCTTGTTAAAATCTACTAAAAACAAAGTTTTAACTTATGAATCTCTTGAAAAACCAAAATTGTATATTTTTGAAAATGTTTTTTCCTAACATTTTCAAAATCTGAATTTTTTTCTTAAATTTATAAATTGTTGTCAAAGTTTCTTATTGATGGGTAGAAGAATTGCAAATTATCAAGATAAAATTTTTAATTTCGATGCAAATAAGAAAAGTTATATACTTTTTGAAAGATTAAAAATTTCCATTAAAATTCATCACTAGACATAAAATGTATCTAGAAATTATAACAGTTAAGTTTTTCGATCAGATACAAATTCAAAAAGTTGGAACTCTTTTAAAATTTGAATGAAATTTCTTTATGAGTTGTAGAAATTGTTGTCAAATTTTCTTGTACGCGTCAAAAGGACTTGAAAATTATCCTAATGACGAAAGTTTTAAAACTTGGATTATTTTCAAAAATATGCAATTTTGGTTTTATAAGAGATTCATAAGTTTAAACCGTTGTTTTCAGTAGATTTTAACAAGAACTACAAATTATCTTGATGAAACTTTTCAAATGTACGAAATTTATCGAGCGCGAATTTCGAGTTTCGTAATGAGAATGTAATCATAAAAGCCGTAGGTGCTTTGAGAACCTTTTTAAAAAACAAATCTAAAAAAATTCAGTTACAATTTATCGCTGTAATTCCTCAGAAGTTTAAATCACAGTATTTGAATTAATTTATCATATTTACGATACTAGAAAAAATGAAATTAAAGTACACGCATTAAACGTACGAAAACGAGCGCCAAGCGCGAGAGAGCACCCGCGCGCCGTGGGCGCGATTAAACTTGGCGCGCAGCGCTGCGCGGTCATCGTGCAATGAGAATATGTGAAAATTCAATTGGATACGGAAAAAAAGAAGGATTTACAGTTGATGTGTTCAAGTGGGGTTATTCCTCTAGAGTATAACTCAATTTTTAATAAAATTATCGAGTGATTTATTACTTAAGTTTAAAATAATGACTTTTTTCGATGATCATGTTTATTTAAAAAATATACATAATTTTCTTTAAAAAAAAATATTCAAAGATTCTATAAATGTTATTTTTCAATAAATTATGTCTAACTTATAGCAAAAAATAAGTAGTTCGTCTTGAAGTTTTAAAGCTCTGCTATAGTTTTTAACGGAGCCAGTCCTCTTTATGTTACACCTTGAAACAAGCCTACTCTTCGTTTTGAATCAAGACTTTTTTTCTGTGTAGAAATAATAAGTTTTTGCATAAAAACATTTTTTCACCAAATATTGAATACCAAAGTTTAATCTTCATTTCATTTATTGTATAGATATTTAAACAACTAGTTTAAATCTGATGGCACATATTTGTTGTTTTTCGTATAAGCGCCTTCGAGAAGAAATGCCTCGCTCAACATTCTTTTGATTTTAATATCTCTAGAGCTTTCAATTATGTGTTGCCAACTTTCAAAGACACCAACCTACAAGACATTTTTTGGCAGTATGAATTTGATAAACAATTTATGTAATTCTAAAAGCTGAGGAAATCGTAACCTTTCTTCACATGTGTCGCATTGTACGATACTAATGTTAGGCTTTACCGGACAAAAAAGGAAATAATAATTCTGATATTCAAGATTAGAATCTGGCTTATTACTTTCACTTTCCATTGCATGAAAGAGGCTATTAAATAATGTCTCTTGGTGCTTGATTGACTGCAATATTTTCTATGACACATTGAGAAAACTGTTTGGCTGGAACAACAAAAATTTGAATGTAACAACAAAAATGTGGTTGACTCAAAAAAATAATTTTCTTGCTCTTCGTGCAATAAAACTATTTTGTTGAGCTAACAACATTCGTTTTTTGAGATTTTTTGTTGGCAAAAAAAACTGTTTTGTTAGCAAAACCAAATGTTTTGGTTCAGGCGAAGAAATTCTTTTGTATTTCCAATATAATGTTTTGTTGAATGAACAAAATTTGTTTCTTAACCTAACAAGATACTTTTGCAAAGTTAACCAAATTATTCTGTTGTCTCAAGTAACTTGTTTTGCTGGATAAACCCAATTTTTTTTCTGCGTTGCTTAATATTTTTTGGGTCAAAAATATACTTTTTGTACTCTCAAAACCTGAATCAGTGGTAAAAAACAACTATCTTGTAGCTCAAATTCATTTATTAATTCATTAAATGATAATTATTATCAAGTTTAATTCTAAATCAATTTGTTATTTCTGTTCCTTCTTAAAAAATAAAAAAAAAACAGCAAGATCAATTTTAACATTGTTGAAATCCGGATTCGACATTAAAATTTCCATTAGAAACTCACGGAGTAATCGCAATACTCTCTTCTGCAGCGTTAAATTTTCAACAATATGTCCTTAACTTCTTCTGAAGGTGACTTCAAGCTGCAAGAAAAAGTATTGCAATGACTCTGTGAGTAGAGGCTCCTTTCGGTTCCTTCGATCCGCCAGGGAAGTTTTAAGAGCACAACAATCTTCATATAATACCGATAAAAATACAATTAAAAGCAACTTTAGTGTAGAAATTAAAACAAAAACATGTTGCAAAATACTTAAATAGTCTATCATACACGCATTCTGGTTTTCATATCGTGATCTGTTTGACAAGCTGATTTTTATATTCTCCAATTTCAGTTTAGGAGGTGATATATATGATTTTACTGTTATTTTATTTAAGAATCTCTTTTAATTAAGAATGGTAAAAATAAATTAGTATGGGCCCCATCGGGACGCGACCGGGTTCTCTGGGCGCTGCGCTTGGGCCTTGATCGGGTATCGCGTTCCATTTCGAGTCTGGGTTTATCTAGATAGTCCGAGTTAGGCGAAATTCTGCCTTATCTGGCCTTAATAAGATCCATATAGGAATTTCTGCAACGGATAAGGATAATTTGTCCACCAATTCGGTCCAAGTGATGTTAAGTAAATGTCCAAGACGTCCTCTCTGAGGTATATAAGAAACTAAGCTGACTACTAAAATCCTACCAAGAATCAATCCAAATTATACATTATAGAAACAGGAAGGTCTTCAGTGATATCCGCGCCTGAACTAAAGAGATCCCACTCGTTTTCCGGAAAAACGACAATAACCTTCCTAACAAAAGAGATTCTGAATTTCGCTTCAAGGCGAATAAGTTGAATAGGAAATCAAGTGTCGGACGAAAATTTGAATCCTATTAGCATTTCAAGATGTAGGTAGTGTATGCTCAAGTATTTGAATAGTTTCGGGACAAAACATTTCGTTTTTTAACAGCTGGTTCAATATTTTTTACCTTAAAGTAGATGAAGGTATTCGAAAGGTGTCTAGAAATTCTGCTAATTAATTCTTTATCCTTAACGCAGATTTGAAAAAAAATTTCATTGACCAGTTAACATTAGATTTAAATTGGATTTGAATTTCATCATTTTACAGTTCTTTTTAGTGTTCCAACTTGTTTGAAGAATAAACTGCATATATGTAAATGAATGTTTATATTCTTTTTGATTCAAGAAAAACATGTTGTTAGGGGTTTCAACAATATTAATTAGTCATCATTTTACAATGCAATATGTGATTTTCGCATCTAACTTAAATATAATAGCGTGATAATACGGAAGTGTCTTTTACTTTTATTCTAGGAAGTACATAGCTAGGAAATACAAACAATTAATGAGCAATTTGAGATATTGGCTCATACTACTTAAACAGTAAGTGTGCCACGTCTTATTCTGTATCTGAGAAAATCTGGGCTGTCGTTTATCGAAAACGTGCACTTCTTTCGTTACATCAACCAGATGTTCATTGTAGAAGCTCATTGAAATTGAATAAATTAGATTTGAAATTATTTAGAGCCAGTTGAATAAACTTGAAATCTAATAAAAATAACAACATTTATCGCAAATTGAAGTAAAAAAAAGTGACGAGTAGAGTGACGAACGCGGCCTTTACTTGACAAAAATGAGGGCTGTGATTGGGGGTCTCTGTTTCACCTTAATGGCACTCACTATTCCTGCTGGTAAGCATAATACTATTTAAAAATTAAAATGCATTTTTCATTGCACTATAGTTATTTATAAGAGATCAAAGTCACAATACATATTATTTTTGGTAAGCCCTGGAAAAAGGAAAAAATGGCTAGGTTCTTTAGATATATTCTGTGGACCTATAGTTAAAAAGTAGCGTTTCATTTCTGAAATGGAAATATCCTTCAAATTTTTTATTTGGGTCCTATTAAATATAATTTAAGCTTGAAGTAGTTCCTCAGAGCTGTTTTGTTTACATTTGAAATATAATATATTTATATAAATAGATTTAAAATATAAAAGAAGAACATCTTTCTAGGGATACTGTAAAATAATATATTTATGAACTATAATAGCCTATTTAAACAATTATTTTGGTAAATGTGAAATAATTATTATCTTATTCTAATCAAAAAGTGGCCTAAAAGTTTAAAATATTTTGAAAAGCTGCACCTTTGTAGCATTATTCCAGTAAAATATTATTATCAATAAGGATAAATATTACGTTTTATTATTTCTGTCATGTATAATTGACTATTGCCCTAATCTCCTTAAAACGTTTAAGAATCGTTCAAATCTTCTGAAAAAAGCGACTTTCTAACATAATTTTAAGAGGAAATTTTCTACAGGCACTAATAAATTGTTAAGAAAATCTATATCAATATCTAATTATAAGTAAAAAGAAGTATTTTATGCATTAAAAATTATTTTTATCAAAAAAAAACCGCAAAAAAACAATAATTAGCTCCGAAAACATGATAGCGCCAATTTTTCACTTATCGGTTTTTTATGCATTCTGAAAAGACCGATGGAGGTGAGATTTATAACTTCAGATTAACAAAATTACAAAAACCGCGGTAAATCACACCTATGGCTAGGTCTCACGACCCTTAGATAAATGGTCATAGGTACCTTCTATGGCCATAAATTGATAAAATTAAACTGATAACCAGCAAAGTTTTACCGATTCGATTATAGTCAGACGTGAGCCAAGAAAGATTAGTAAAAAATAACTAATTCGAGCAGTCAAGATATTTGCTTATTGAATAGTGAAAAATTAATTTCTTGGTGAAAAAAATCACTTAGTACTCTATATAATAATTGAAAAAAGTTTTAAACATAGAAAACGTGAAAGTAGAGCAGTTTAATTAAACAAGGCCTTGGTGTCACATTCTTAAATCTGTTGAAACAATAAGAAGGCCAAATTGAGAAATTTTTTACGTGGCCTAGTCGTTTTTCAATTTAAAAATATCGCTTTCTGATTTTTTAAACAAAGTTAAGTACAATGAGAATTTTTGTAGCATCTCTAACTTGCGCAATGGATAAATGGGCTATAAATTTAGCACATATATTTAAGGTCCTGATGTGCTTCTTTTCAGCAGAGTTCTGGTTTCGATTTTCATGATTGTTTTCGCTAAATTTTTTTTTTGTATTAAAGATTAATACAAAAATTAAAAATAATATATTTCTGGTAGTTGATGCTTTTATGTATAATGATATTTAAAAATAATGAGGTTAAGAAGTTTAAGCATAAACAGTTGTAAACAAAAGCTAGTCATGATTGAGAAAAAAGTAAAATATTCGCAATTACGCGACTGTTTTTGATATTTCAAACAAAAGATATTTCGAGTACTTAATATTACATACAAAAGTGTTAGCGGTGACTGGACAAGTGGACAAATTAATCTCAATAATAGCTGTTCTATAGATTTGAACTTTCAGTGAATTTGCATACATATTTATATATATGCTTAGTTTACCAAATTTGAGTTATGAAGAAGCTGTTAAATGCCTGATTAAAGTTAATTTTTTATTTTTTCTGATGCCAAGGTTATACATTTTTCATGTCATGTATATTATCTATTTTTCTCTATTATATGCAAGCAGAGAAAGCAATAAACAATTATTTTCGTAGAAGCATTTAAATAATTTGTACTTTATATTTGTATGTCAATTTGAAATAATAATAATAACATTTTGAATTAATTTCAGAATTATATGCTTTACCTGTTAAAGGTATCACAGTTTAACAATGTGAATCCTCTTTTTGTTTCTAACTCTTTTTATTGCCATACAAACTCTATAATTGTTCCGTACGACGTAATGAAAGGATATTTCTAAATTTGAACTGGAAGTGAGTTTTTATCTCGATAAATATTAATTATAATTTCAAAATAAGTGTATATAATTACATTCTCATGTTTGACAAAATAGTTACAAAATATGAATAAATTAAATATTTTTTATAAAAATAACACTTTAGTTCTTCTATTTTTCTCGTAATGGGCTTATAATTTTTAATAGTAAATTCAAATAATTTTCAATTCATATATTTTTTTTCAATTTAAAGTTTTGTTTCTGAAAATTTCGATTATTAATAACCCTTTAAACTAATTTCAGAAAATGTTAGTTTTAATAGAATCAGTTATTAATTAACTAGCTTGTTCATAACATAAGAATAATTTTAAAATCGTTTTCATTCAAGCATTCAAATAATTTTTTCTTTAAATTTTTGTTAATTAAAAATTAAAATGTTCAAATTTGTAATATTATGTATTATCTAACTTTTAAACTAATTCCAGGGAATGTAGGTTTTAATAGAATTAGTTAATAATTAATTAATCAGTCAGGAATATAAAAATCAATAGACAACGCTTTTTATTGAAACATTCGAATAAATCTTACTTTATATTTTTCTTTAAGTTTATAATTGCATTTTTGCATATTTAGTTCATTTACAACTTTTGAAACTATTTCCAGAAAAAATTTAAATAGACGTAATATCAAATATTCAATTACATAACCTTATATTAAATAATCACTTTATGTTACATAATTGAAAATAATTGAACTATGAATTTTTTCTAATTTAATATTATAAACAAAAATTAATCAGTCCATAGTTAATTTGTCAGCGCACAATATGAAAAGCAATCGTCAATTATTTCCATTAAAAGATTAAATCATATTTAATTCATAGTTTTCATAAATTTTAAAGTAATAATAATCTTTTGAACTGTTAAAAAAAACTTTCATATCATTTTCAAGCCTCAACTCAGATAATCATTCATCCGGATCTGAAGTATTTTTTAAATTATTTAAATTGCATACAGGTTTTTTAAATAAAACAGAACTTTTATTATAAAAATTATAGCTAATGTTCATCACATAACTTCAAAGTAAATAATCAATTAATGTTATTTAATTCGAGAACACTAAAGTTTAATCAATGTGTAATTTGATATTGTAACAAAATTAATTAGCTAATAGTTGAATCGCTAAGTGAATTAATAATTTACTCATATATATTTGAAAAACACTCTATTTAATGGGTGTACTAAAAAAATGATGGGAAAAAAGTAATTTTCTTAAAGCTCTTAGGAATTAAAATAATTAATCAATTCACAACATAAAAAGCAATGCAGAACAATTTTTATTAAATTATTATAATGATCTTGACTGTATGTACTTTAAGAAAAATTAAAAAAATTAATTTTCGAACAATGGACACAAGCTGTCAAATAATTTGTGGGCAAAAGCTATTAAACAGTAATTAAATTAAATTTTTGCCAAAACAACACAAGGTACATAAGAAATTGATAAACAAAGGGCTTTCACTCAAAAAATGTATAAATTCGTCACTATTCATTTTTCGCTAGGTTGCGTATATTTTGTTACAATCGTAAAAATAACAATAAAAATAAACAAAT
The DNA here is from genome assembly GCF_010883055.1 of Belonocnema kinseyi. Lineage (NCBI taxonomy): Eukaryota > Metazoa > Arthropoda > Insecta > Hymenoptera > Cynipidae > Belonocnema > Belonocnema kinseyi. Next base: position 117,501,100 of record NC_046658.1, read on the forward strand.
CAAAGTTTTCGAATTACGATGAAAAGTACAATAAAATGTTAATGAACATAATTCTTTTTTTATAGAATGCCTTTGAAAATTAGTTGTCTCTTACTAAAAATACTCTATTCTATTAATTCTTGGAAACTTTTTCTTTATAGTTTAAAATTGATCTATTTGATTGAAAATCTGTCTTTTTTTGGCGGAAAATTAAACTCTCTGATAGGAAATATAATTATTAGGCAAAATTCCATTAAAAATTAAAACGTTTGGTTGGAAATTACTGTAATTTATTTAACATTTTTGATTTTTTTGCAGTAAATTTATTTCTTTGGTGAGAATTTCATTTTGTGGTTGAAGATTAGTTTTTTCATTAAAAATTAATTTTTGTAATTAAAAATTCAACTATTTCATTTTATGTCAAAAATGGATGTTTTTTTTACACAAATTTGATGTTCTTGGTTGATAATTCATCTTTTTGGTTAAGGGGGGATAAGCACTTGCAACAAAAATTTTTTGTTATGTTTTGTTTTTTTTATCCTAAAATATTTTAAAAATATTGTGTCAAAATTTTAAGTCAATCGCAGCAGTACTCTTAAAGTTATAGATTTAAAGCCAACTTTCCTCATAGACCGCATTTGACCGCATCTGCGCTTGAAAATATAGGAACGTGCCAGAAGACAAAGAAAAATACTATAAAATAATAGAATTGTTATTAATATTCGCTACGCTTTCTACGTTCGTGAAGTGTGCACAGTGTAACGGAAAAACGGAGATAAAATCGTCAATGAATTTTTTTCTTCACTTTTACAATGTTTAAAACTTTAAACGTGTTTTTCTCGAAACCACTTTTTAAAAGTCCGTTCCAGCGGTTTCACAAAAACTACTGAACCAATCCCTTTTAAACTTGTTAAACCTTTTCTACATATAAAAATCCTCCCCCCAACGATATTTTTCTTAAAATTAGTTAGTATTAATGTTGTTTTTCAATTAAAAAATGACGAAATTTTTCGTATAAAATCGCATATTTTACTTCAAATGATCACGAAAATAGAAATTCCTAAAAATAATCGTTTGGGGGGGGGGGTGACTTATTTTGTAACTAATTTTACTTTGTGACATGCAAAACATTTAAATACATTTACTTTAACCAGATCTCTAAAAAAAATTTATAAAAGAGCGTTTTTTGTCATGCATTATTCCCCATTCCGTCTTTAAAATTAAAATATTTTGTTGGAAATTGTTAATTTCTTGGCAGAAAACACATTTATCTGAATACAAAAATATTAATAAAAAAGGCAAAATAGATTTTATAAGAACATGCCTTATTTTGGCAGACAACTCATCTGCTCGCATGTAAACTAAACCGACTACATGGTTCTACCCGGTTCTTATCTGGCAAATAGAACTATAAATTAAAATAAGGATATACTTTTCTGCCCGGTTCTTATTCGGTCTCTCTAAGGCATCGCGAGCAGGTATTCGATAGAGTGATTGACTACATCACATCTGGCAGGAATTTTACCGCCAAGGTTCGAAAGTTCGCGTGCGAACTCCGGACCCGTTGTCACCGTGACCGTGTGACCGTCAGACAGCATATTGTTGAGAGAATATGGATACTATCTGACGCTTAGAGAAGTCTAGAGCGGAGAGAGAGCCGGTTTAGAGAAAATCAACAATTTCTATCTGTTCCATTTTGACTCTTCCAAGACCCCCCAGTTACTGTCGACCACCCGCCCAAACTAAAGGAGTTTGACGTATTTTAGAGAGAATTCTATGAAGTGCAGCATAGATTGTACGAAGACTCAGAGAATATAAATAGCTGCAAGGAGCTGTGTGATACCCTCATAAAACCTGATGAAGAATGCCCACCCATCACTATTGAGAAGGTGAAAAAAGTATTAGGAGGGATGAAGAACTATTCCGCTCCGGGACCAGATGGTATCAAGACCTTCTGGTTGAAGAAGTTTCCTTCAACCCACCAGCATTTGGCCCGTATTTTCACCTCATATTTAAAGTCGGTAGAACCAATTCCGGAGTGGCTGGTGGAAGGGTGCACAATTCTCCTGCCGAAAATAGGCAACTTAGCTAACCCGAAAATTATAGGCCAATCATTTGTCTAAACACACTGTATAAGATGTTCATAGCTATCCTAAGTGATAGGGTGCGCGGGCAATTGAACCTGTGTGACAAGAAATCTATGAACAACGCGGCTCAAAGAAAGGCGTAGCAGGACGTCGGAAGAACCTGCTCATCGATAGATGTGTCTGCAAAGATGCAGTATCCCACCAGCGTGACCTATCGATGGCCTGGATTGATTACAGGAAAGCTTTCGATTCGACCTCCCATAGACTTATTATCTGTCTTTTGGAAAGCTTAAATGTTCATCCTCAAATCGTGAGGTGCATAGAGAGATTGATACCGTTTCGGAGAACCAGATTTACTATCTCATCTGGAATAAAGCGTGTGACAACTAACAAGGTCACCTTTCAGAGAGGTGGTTTTCAGGGCGAAACCATTCGCTCATTCCTCTTTTGTCTTACATTATTGCCACTATCTCTAGCACTTCGCCATTCCGACGGGTACTTCTGCGGCAAATCTGCAGATTGAAAGTACAAGGTCACTTATGTATTTTACATGGACGATCTTAAGATCTATGCTAACAACAAAGAGCAACTACATCTAGCTCTAGGGATTGTCGTACGATATACTAAGGACACAGGAATGAGATTTGGGTTAGACAAATGCGCCAAGGTTTATTTAAAGTGAGGAAAACTTAATGGCGTCCCTGAAGACCCTGAGCTCGTCGATAGAAGCGCTATACGACACCCTTGTGCTGGAGGAACTTATACAGACCTGTGCGTGCCAGAAAGATGCATTCAGGAGACATCTATTGAAGATACTCTCCAAAGCAGATACAAAAATCTCATCCTTCAGATTTGGGTTTCTAAACTGTCCGCGAGGAACACATTATCTGCAACGAACATGCTTGTCGTGCCGGTAGTAATCTATTCATTTGCAGTGATTCCATAGACGAAGAACGAGCTCAGATCCCTTGATATCGGGACACGAAAGGTTATGTACATGAACAAAAGCATGCATCCTAATTCTTCTGTTTCGCGACCCTAAATCTCACGCCATCAAGGTGGTCGCGGAATATTGAATCTTGAATGTCTTCACAACAGGATTATTCTGGGTACAGCACATAGAGTCGCAAATGGAAGAAACCCTATTCTTAAAATGGCCAGGAAGCACGAAGAAGTGGGCAAAGAAGCGTTTTTGTTCAAAGAAGCGGAGGGAGCTGCTGAAATACTCGGACTTAACTTCAGTATTAGGGGTGAGAAAAAGGCATCAAATCTTATCTCTCTCGAGTACTTACGCCTGAAAGCCCGGATTGAGAAAGCTGAAGAAAAAAATTTCCGTGAACAGCTCCTCGATAAGAGGATGCACAGCATCTTTCACATAAATATGGCGGATCAGTCAATTTCGTGTAAGCTAACATTGGCTTTCCTTACATAACCCGGATTGACGTCTGGCATGCCAAGATGTTATTATTTCAACCTTAACATACTGTCACGAACGACCTACATCCAAAGGCACAATGCGGCACTAAGAGTGCTTTATTACCATCCCTGTCACTCTTACGACGTTAACCTTAATATCGCTCCTCTAAATGCCCCTAGGGAAATAGAGTCAAATGCCGATATTAAGAAGTGCTGCATATACTGGAACCAGCTGACAAAAATACCATAGCCAAGGAGAGAGAAAAGAAAGTGGCGTATAAAAACCTTAGGAGGGAGATGCGACGATTGTACCCCGAATATTCTGTTAACCCACTACCGCCCTTAAAACTTTCTTTTTTTCTGAATTTTGAGATATTTGGGAATATTATTTCTATGGCGGAGTGTATAAAAAACTAAAATTCTAGCTCATTACCGTCCTGACTTTCATGTAAATTCTTGTGTTAAAAATTGCTGTTCATCTCAAAGTCATATTTTAAAAAACTCAAGTCTTCCAAACGTTACATATATGTCACTGTGGGCGGTGGAGGTGCCAAGCTTTCACTGGGTACAGTCTGTCAAGTTAAAGCGTGGGTGGCTTTACCCGCTGTCGGTAAGGTGTATCGACATGATTTTGGTGTCAAAATATTAAGAAGAGCTCCCTCTTTCATGCTTTTTGATTTAACATTCAGTTTGCTTTCAATTCT